>NW_026623374.1:1384177-1399241 GCF_030028575.1 Malurus melanocephalus | reverse complement strand
TATAATTAAGATAAATAATGTCCTGTCACAGAGCACAGAGACCAGAGTCTGGGTAGATCCCAGTGCTGGAAACCTTATTGCAGAAATCTCCTTTAGTCAGCTTCTTTGTTGCGTGTTACCACATAATTTTTACCTACAGGCATCCAGGCTGGTTTTGCCTGATGAAGCATCTGCGGTCTGGACTTGGGGGATGGAAATTCAGAGAAGCTACAGAGGACTTAAGAGGCACTGTGCAAACACTGCATCCCTTTGTCTCCTGGCTGGTGGAGCCGGGGCAGCGCAGGGATAGCGGGAAGCACCGGCCGTGGATTTCACCTGCAGAGCCTCGTTAGACAGACCCACTGTGGCGTTCAATGCCTCTCTCCTCTGCTTGATTAAAGATAATAAGGGACAAGTCACTGACAASCCTTTGAGGCAGGGTGGTTTCTGGAGATAACTAGGGGATGGATTTGTATCATCGCATTTATATTTAGGATTTGATTAGTTTTTTTGCTTTATAATTCCAGCGATATTTTTAGTCTAGCTTATTGAGCATTAGAGCAACCCTCTCTCCAGTGACCAGTCTAATACCTCCAAAGCCCCACGAGGGGCTGTTGGGACACTAAAGACCATCAGTCCTTATGAATAATTCATCTATTTCCTACCAAGGCTCAAATCCCATTAATACTATAACATTATTACATCTCTTATTTACTCTTTTCTATCTATGGGATTAAGCATTAATTCTAAACTATTTTTTTTCAAAGAAGAAATATCAGTAAATCCAAATCATTTCACATAGAATATACCAAAGTTATTGCCAGAAGGAAGTGGTTAGAAATAGATAACAAAAATACAAAATAAGAAATGTGAGACRGGGGTGGGCATTACAAGGTCCCTCCTAAAAATGCCCACTAAAATGCATTGAAACCCCATGTTCTGCATGGGGAGTTCCCATCCTGGTGAGAATGAGCCCAGAATTAATCCATCTGTAACAGACAGGGGGTCTGAATGGAATTATAATATCGATATTATAATATCACCAGCATTATCTGTCTGACCAGAAGAAGGAAAAATGCTGAGATCATCAGAAYAGGTTGTAAAACTACTTTTTTTCTCCTTGGATGTGAGTAATTCCAAATGTGTCATGGCCTAATTAGGCAGAACCTGGATGGAAGAGCCTCTCTCCCTGTAGGTTCACAACAGCAAGATCTCAGCCTCCTCTGCATGTCTGACTGCTGCTGCTAATACTTCTGCTGCTGATGAATAATTAATTACAGTGAGGATCTACTAAAATCCAGTTGCCCTCAATGTCCTCTTCATACTTAGCAAAAACAAATAAAGAAAACCCCAGAAGACTGAGTAACTTGCCTAGCAGAGCTTGGAAACGAGCGTTAGTCATATCGCCGCATGTTYGAAGATAAATCTTATAAATGAAAAAACATACTACTGCACGGGTAAGGTGAAGTACATAAAACTCAGAAAAATACAGCTTTGCATGCATAACTAGATTTTTGATATATTCAGTATCAAATCCAAAAGGTAACACATTACAAGAGAAATATATGACTGCATGCAGCGCAGATCTGCTACCTTCCTGAATTATTACCGAGCTGTTTGCTACAGAATTCACCAATACATTGCCTTCCCCAGCCCCATTAGATAATTTGCCTTTGTCCAGAACTGGCCACACACTCTGCTGCTGAAATGCACAGAGGCAATAAAAAGAATATGGAGGTTTAGCAAGTGAGGCACTGAGGGACTAATATTCAGCAAYGCTAATTCCAGCTAAATTTATATTGTATTGAAAGAAAGTGCTGTTAAAGAACAGCTTGGCATACATCGAGACATGTGGTTACCAGATTACTTTCTATCTCCGCTCAAAAACATTTAGAGAATTTCTCATTAAAATTATTTAAAGTGAAACAAGTCAAATAAATCTACTTAAGCTGTTGTTGCATTGCCTCATTTGTGCTGAAAAAAYGTTGCTTGTTTCTTACATTCTATTTTAACTGTACATATGAGGCTTTGCTCACCCATTAACAAAATACATCGCCTCCCMATTGCTTTCTATACCTCCTTAAATGTTAAACATAAACATATATACCATCTGTTTCCTATCATGACACCGATCCAAAATGGCTGTATTAGACACCTCCACATAATAGATCATCTTAAAACACCTTAGYGGTTTTGCTTTATGGAGTTATTTTCCTGTGACAAATTATAAACCTATACTTCAAGAACACGACTGATCTGTAGCCTCAATTGCAAATTCTGAATAGTTTCTCTCCATTTTAACAAAATGTGCTGGCTCGTATCTGATGCAGCAATTTTTTTTTTTAAAGTCATAGGCCACCTATGTTGCTATGATATCTGACAAATCCAGTTAATTTCTCTAGTTAGTAATTTCTCAGCTAATACTTCATGAAGCATTCTGATTGAAACCATTGCAGTTCAAAACAGTCACTGCTATAACTTACGAAATTATTATGTAGCTGTTGTGTAAGTGAAACTGCAGAACAAATTACAGGGACTGTCATCAGTTTGCAATCAARAATAAATTTCAGGAGGAAAAAAATCACATTTCTGTTAAAAAAAATCATCTCTGCAATGTTTGTACTTATGACCTCCAGCTATCAAATGTTCAACAGGAAATGGACAAAAGATAGTAATAAATGTCATTGAATGAAAATTTGGTTCTGAATGGTTTCAAATGTACTTTCTCCTCAGGTTCAGCKCTATGAAAAAATGACTGTGTCTGGTGCAAGTCGAATTCAGTGAGGAATTTCTCCTTGACTTAAATGAGCTTTTGACCAAGGCCTCACAATATTAATGCATGAACCTGCAAACCCTTATTTCCCAGGGTAGCTCCAATGAATCCTAGACTGATTAAACCTCTGTAGACCTGTGTGCAAAAGCAATACTCTGTCTGTTCATTCTCCCTTAAATGTAAGAGCTCAAATGGTTATGAGACAGTATWGCTACAGGTTTGATCAAAAATAAATGCCATATATCTAAGGACCATGAATAAGGGATGAAACAGCCAGTGTAGAGGTAAAAGAGCTAAAGGGAAAAAATATAAAGATACCATTGCCTTGGACTGTATAATCTCAGCAGAGTTTCTTGCCRTGTCAGAGGTTTTATTTCAGAAGTACTTGCTAATGCCTCTTGGCTACACAATCCYATTTGATGAGGCAAAAGCAGGCGGACTTCTGTGGAAGTATGAGCTACTTGGTAACCTCTTTCACCAGAAATAAAGAACTGGAGCACTGGTATTGTTGCTGAGTCCATAAACCAATGATACCAGAAGGAACAAATCTGTAAAAGCTCGAGGRAGAAACAGTGTAGAGATTTCCTATCTAAGCCATTTTTTCTCCAAAGAATTTCTGAAGAAGTGGAGGAACAAGGAGGAAATACCAGGGCTTTCGTTCTTTAAAAAGTGGAGGCGAAACCTTTTTTAGCTGTACTGTATCCCCCCACATGGTCTTGTGCAGTTAGAGCTCCCCTTACTGTATCAGCCTACCTGAACTCCACTTTCCAGACAAGGCTGAGGAGACCTCCAATGGATGGACCATGAAGATCTCCTCTCATCAAAAGTTGTCTCTCGCTGTTGGGTATGTAATGTCACGTACTCCTTTGGTGCTGCATAAAGAACTCAGTTGCTTTTTGAAACATTTGTCATAGTGTTCTTCCTTCTCCTTGTTTTCAGTTTTGCTGCTGCTAWTTGTGTGATATACAGAGGTTGCTTTTATTCTTCAGAGCTTTCAGTGAAATTAGAGAAAATAAAGAGAAAATGCTCAAGTAGCTAAGAATGGAAGAGGTAAAAGATGGACTCAAAGGCAGAGATACCATGAACAACTCCTAAAGAGGAAAGAATAAAATAAACTAAAATACAGCTTGTTTTCAACATGCCTTAWCAGGCACAATAATTCCAGATTCAGTTTGTTTCAAATTGTACAATGGTTTGGAGGGGAGACAGTCAGTAACTTCTAAACAATATGAACATCCAATTTCATAAGACAGCAATCACTTGTCTATTGTGAACTTCAAAGTCATTCTGTATTTATAATACACAGTTGTTCAAGTAAGTTGGTAAACTGTGAAACGCCCTACTTGCACTGAGCACTTGTACGCCTGGATTTTTCACACCCGAGAGGATTAAAAAAAACCCCAAACCAAACACCCAAACAGGTTGTTTTGGGATTTTAACTGTTTCATCTTGGCCGTTGCACAAACATGCTGTATCTAACCTCTGTGCTAACACGTTGGCTCACAGGCTCTGTCCTTTTCACCTTTCCAACCTCCGCTGAAGCTGTTGGAACTTGCAGAGGCTACTAATCCATGTCCATACCTCAGCAACCTGACTTCTTCACCCTCAAATTGACGTCCCTTCCCCTCTGCTCTGCATTTCAAAATCCAGAATTAAGCAAACCTGCAGTAGATGTGCATGTTGAAATGCACTATTGCTTTGTGCTTTGCAGTTTCCTTGTTGCCCAATAGCTCTGTCAGTAGCCTTTTCCTTTCCTGCACACACTGCTGTTTTTTTTTAATACAATCTCTGTGAGAATTTAAAAAAAAAAAAAAAGTGGGAACTCAATAACATCCTCAATAAAGTTTTCAGGCTTTTTTTTTCCTAMAAGTAGAGTACAACAGCCCTAGATGACACACACCAAATAAACAGGAAAAAATTTGCCAATCCTTGTTCTATGTTACACACCCACTGAACATTTTGGGTGGAGAATCTCCATAGAGGTCAAGCACAGTTCTTCAAAAATATTTCCGTTTCTACATGAGGCAAAATACCTCAATCCCTAAACCTCAGTAGCCTTTTCTATTTCTATTGAAACCTTAATTTTCTGAGAAGACATCTGTGTTCCATTGTATCAGATATCATACCAGTGGTAAAATTTAATGCACCCCTCCCACTGCAGATCATGAATTTCCTTAAATTGCCATTTCTTCCACACCTAATTGGAGGTATTATATCTATTTACTAGCCCTAGGGCTAACCAGGGAAGGTAGCAAGGGTCCCTTTTCCATGTTGCTTCTGCCTCAGTCAGTATTTATTGCTTCAGTTCTGTTGCATCATTTAAGACTATTTCTAAATTATCTAAACCCATGATGTGAACACGAACTGAATTCACGTGTTCAGAGCCAGTTTCTCAGCATACAACTTTGCCATTTTGCCAATGTTTTTACTCGATGCTTGAGAGACTTTTGACACCAGCATGAGGCAGAAGCCACAAGGCAACATCAAACAAGTTGTGTGTGGGTCCCGAGCCAGGGTGCATGCCAGGCATGCTTTGAAGAGCCATTGCTCAGAAAAAATGCGGTTCAGAGGCTCGTGTTCAGCTGGGTGAAGGTCAACAGCAGCATGTGAGTCAGGTCAGCCCTACAGCAGCCTCAGCTGTGTGTTTCTGGCCCGGCAGATTTCACGCAGTTACCCCTTCCCACAGCTGCACCTCAAGGTTTTGGGCTCGCTTCCCYATGGGCAGCTCCAAGGTCCACCCTGTGCAGAGAATGCCAAGGACAGGTTCTGCCTCCAGCCCCACCTTCCTGGCTTTGTCCTTCCCTCTGAATGCCCACTGAACCTCCTTTCCCACACGCCAAACTCRTCCCATGTGCATTCACCTCTCCAGAACAAACGATTTGAAATGAAGGGGCAGTCTTGCAGCAACAATCACATTAACTATTTATTCCGCTGAGACAAACCATGAGTCAAGAGCAGCTTTTCAGATATGGAAGAACTTCTAGTTTCTACTGCCAAAATTATTTTCCCAACAGGGCTTGTCTCCCACAAAGTGACCTGACCCAAAGGTGTTTGTACCCGTGACCAGGTGTGACTCAAGACAAAGCAGCAACATAGTACCTGACATTGTTTGGTGTGTAGGACTCAGGGAGCAGAAAGACGAAAACAGACACGTGATGCTGATAAGAATTTCTTTTTATGTTATTCCAATAAAAAATACATTCATACAGAAATATAACAATCTTGCAAAAAACAATTTCAAATAAAATCTTGTAAAACAAAATTTTTACAAAAATCTTACAAAGAGATTCTTTAGAGAACAGGGTGCTTCAAAAACAAAAAAAGAAATTTCACTAATAGAAACTTTTTCTTCTTAAATTTCAAGCAAAAATGTTTTATTTTTTTTTTATTTTTCAGCTTGATTGAGGCTCAGTTATCACCTGAACAAAATGTACTTGCTTATTAAGAAAATTACAGGCATTTGACATATGGCACACAGCCCCACCCCATCCACACAAGTCTGATGGTATTTCACAATTGAGACAAGCCAGTGCAAGTTTTTTTTTTTGTTGTTGCTGTTTTGTTTGGGGTTGGGTTTTTGTTTGTTTGTTTTTGCTTTTTTTTTTTTTTTTTTTTTAATTTCTCATTTATAAGAATTACGGCTAAGCCAAGGACAATGCAAACAAGGAGTTAAAAACACAACAAAACCCAATAGTAAATAGAAATCCATTTTCTGCAAAATTTCATTTGTTTGGGGGAAGAAAAAAAAAAGTGCATTTTCAGGCAATTTAAACCAAAAATGAAATGAGAATGATTTAAGCCTGTGTGTTCCATAGAACCAGATCACTTGCATATACTTTTTTTAAACCACTTATCTACATACATTTCCAGGAAGATATACCAAAATATTAGCAGAGTAAGCAAGACTGATAATTAATAGTAAAAGAAACAGGTCACATGTTTCATTGCATCGACTGTAGTGAGCTGGTTTAAAAAAAAAAAAAMAAAACAAAACAAAACTGGTTTTGGACAGACTATTCCTACACTCTAGGGAAAAAACAGTCTTTATTTTAGCTGAACTATGTAAAATTAGAGCTCAACCACCACAACGACTAGCTCACTCACAGGTCCTCCCRTAGGCTGGAAGGCCAAAACCCGAGTGTACTTCTTCTGCACACAGCTAATATTCTTTCAGCATGCCAATATTCGGTTCATATCATTCTTAAATGGCCACAGATACGCTATTCCAGACAACCTAATAACTACAAAACACAGTCAGCAGTCTGAGAAGGACTGAATGCCAACAAAGCCTTTAGCATACCATTAAGCTAAAGGTAAAGCCTCTAAAAATGCTAGATTTTAATTAACTGTATCTTTCATTTCTTTGTCTCCTTAATGATCGTATTGCAGGGGGGAGGGGGAGAGGGAATATTTTGATGGGCTGTGGCATTTTCTAGCTATGTGTTCTAATTTTTTTTCCTTTTAAAAAAAATATTTATATATTATCTATATATATACACACATACACAGACTGTACACACAAATATACATACACAATTATTTTTCTGCCCACTTTTAAAAAAAAAGTAATATAGTTTCTTTCTGTATGACCAACAGATAGCTAGATATATAGATGTGAAACTTGTGCCTTTTAAGCAAATACATCTTTTAATACTTCTGTATCTTTAATATGTATGAAAACTTGACATATTAAGTACAGTTGGGGTGTGTATATACACAGTTGTTGTGCAAGGTCAATATAAAAAAAGTCTCAAGGTGGCAGAACTGGTCAGGTATTCAATTGGCATATGCATTATACTGTAACACAGTCAAATTGTCTAAGTTAAACAAATACTGTACTGACATGAATGACTTTTCTCTATATTTGTCTTTGTGAAGGAGGACCCTGGAAGTAACCTTTTTTTCCCCTCATATTATACATTTGATACAGTACAATGCCAGGTGAAAAGAGAGCCTTAATAAAGCATGCATCACCCATACCCCTGTATAAGACCCCCTGCAAGAGAAGGTCACTTGCATAAGGCACCATTATTAAGGTCAACAGTGCATTAACAGCTAGAAAACCAGAAGTTAGTCCTCAAGGCATAAATAAGAGAAAAATTAGCTGCATGAGAAAAATCAGTTTCTAACCAATAGTGGTTTTATCCACCCAACAAAAAAATTATTCATGTTCCATACATTATGTAACATTAGACCAATTGTATTTTAGCTGCTCTTAACTGGAATCAAAACTGCAGTCCTGATTAAAGAATGGAAAAGCATATAGTTCCCCAGAACCATGCAATAACCTTTGTATTATAATGAAAAGTTATAGTTGTGTTACATTTGTAAATACACAGCTTATACAATGGATTACAAATGAGCTCTGTAGCAAGTAAAACAAGCTACTTGACACATTGCACGTTTAATAGCTGCACCAGACACCTAAAGCTCCTCTCACACAGGAACAGGGAGGTCCCCCATTTCCATTCTGGCATCCTGACTCTTTTTATTCCCCCCTTTCCCCTCTCAGTTTTTCCCTCTAAAAAGGTGCAGACACCCCTCCCCCCACCCCTTGGAAATGATTGGTGGTCGTCCCATCTCACGAGATATTCCTCACATACAAGACATTCAGACTATTTTTTTTCTCTTACAGTTATAAAACAACCACAAGAAAAAAAATGTGCCTCAGCATACAGTCATCAAGAGATCCTCATCGCATACAGTCGCCCAATCATTAACATTCTCAGTGCACATGCTCACGGCAAAGGCTTAGGAGCCACTCAGAAGGTTAGATACCAGTGTATGAGTCCAGGAAACCCCAAACATCACGCACCGCGGTTGCTATGCCGTTCTTACATGACTTATTAGCCCTCAAAAGACCTTCAAGGAAGTGAGGTCCTGGAGGCAACTGGGTAGGGTGCAAAATGGCATGCTTTGGCTGGAACACGCATCCCTCCGCTCAAGGCTCTTCAACCTTGACGCCTCTTAGCCCGCAGGATTCACCTCTTGACCCATTCAGAGGTGTCTCTTCATGTGAAGGGCCAGGTGGTCAGACCTGGAAAAACACCTGCAAGGCAAGAGSGAGGCTGCGCGTTAGCCCACGGCCGCCGGCACGCGCCACACAACGCGACACGCGGGGCTCAGGCACCGCCCCTCGCTGCGCTGCGCCAACGCACAGCTGGAGGAGGGATTTGGCATTCCCGGGATACACCGAGCACTCAAGGTGTCTCYGGGCACCCAGGAGCTCTGCAGATGGCTGGTAACACTGCGGACWTCTCATCTGCAGGATCAGGCTACAAGCCACTTCCCAAGGATTAGTAAAATGGAAAGGGTTTTCCAGTCTAAAGATTAAAACTACCAGACACGGTTGTGCTCCCAATAATTTCTATGCAAGCAAAAAGCAGCCTAGACTGGCTTTCCAACAAGCATTAAAAATAGCTATTTAAAAGGGTGCATTTCTGTCACATACCTGTCACAGTGACTACATTTAAAAGGCTTGGCACCAGTGTGCTTTCTGAAGTGTCTGGTTAATTCATCACTTCTTGCAAAACGCCACTCACACCCTTCCCATGAACATCTGTAAGGCTTTTCCCCTACAAAGAAAGCAGATTACATGTTAGTCATGACTTCAATCAAAGACAGGTACTATCATTTTCTATGTAAACCTCTTCCACTCCCCCAAAGACAGACRATTTTATTTAACCTATCTGAATGCTTCAGAACATGGAAGCAAAGAAGGCTCACAAAATTCATCCATATTACTACTTAACTATCTTGCTGCAACAGCACATCAAATAATCTCATTCTTATGAAAAATAATTTTTAAAAGAAGTGATTWAACAGGCTCCCAGGAAACAAAGGAATCCAGCCCTCTACCATTCCTGTTCATCAGTAATGGCAGGCTTACTCCCAAACAGGTACCATTCACCTCATAAAGGTGATTAAAGACAGCACAGCTAGGCTCCAAAATGCAATTAGGCTACTGTATTGCATCAAAGTCCTCTGTCACTCACTCATCTGCATAACATGCAACCTCCTTTCTGCTGAGCCACTTATTCTTGGAAAAGCCTGCACACCACTTTGAACACTGCTATTTCAGCATTCAAGAAATACCACTTCCATTCACAGGAACGCTCTCAACGAGACAGCACCAGAACACCAGTTCTGCAATACTTCTGAGCCTGGCAGCTATTTATGTCTGTTCAACAACCACGGTTTCAGTGGAAGTTGTTTTTTTCTCTTGAAATATTCCTGTTTTATCTGACTTCTGCACAACAATGGGAGCATCCAAGCTTGCTCAGACTTCCCATAAAAGCCACAAAATGCTGAGCTCATGAGTCAAAATAGAATCTTTTCCTTGAATTAATTCTCTTTCCCACATCTTGGGGGGGGGGGGAAGGAAAAAAAACCAATCGTCCATATAGGTGTTTGGATTGGTACATCAAGACCACCACGCCAGTTCCTCCTGTTAAACCATGACTACTGAGCCAAGGCACAGCTCTACACATCTAACTRCTGTCATAAAGAGATGTCAAATAACAATGCTCAAACAAGCACATCAGCACGCTACTTCAACCATAAAATATTTATAAAAGCCCTGAAGTGTCTATCTTCCTCACCTTCTTTTCCAATAACACACAGGATTGTTATTTTTAGTTCACGTTTCATAACAATAAAATGCTGTTGCTCAGTAATTTGGGATCAAATTATACAGTAGATCATACATTTTTAAGTTCAATTTGGCAAATGTGTCAGAAGGACAACACAGTGGCTTTCCAAGATTTTTTGCTGATAACATATAACACACAAGTGTTAAATGTGTTATGAATAGAGCTATACTTAATATAATCAAGGCCTTGATATGTCTGACAAAATAGACCCAATACGGACTGAARCATAAAAAAATAGTATTACAGTACTCTTAGAGTATTTAGTGATTTTTGATATACACTATCAAAATAGTGTATGGATATACATTCCTTTTCAAAGCAATAAACTCATAGCTCACTTTTGCCTTATAAATAATCATCAAGAAAGGCCTGGYTGGCCCTTTGCTCCTAAAGACCGCGTGCTGCTGCAGCTTCCCAACTATTGCCTGCTCAGTTGAGTGCCCCTATTTGCTATGACAGCAGCCTAATCCACCGAGTGCCCTCGCTCAGAAGGGAATGAGGAAGTGATGTCGTCCATGCTGGTAAGCCTCTACTACTATTACATCATCTCTCCAAACCTGGGCTACCACCCAGTGATTGAGTAACGCGGTGACACCACCACCACCAAGGGGGATTCCCTACAGCAGTTGCCAGCTCTTAATAAGCATAGGGTTACTAACCTGTATGAGTGCGCTGATGTGCTTTCAGATGTGAGCTTTTGGTGTAAACTTTCCTGCAACCGTTAAAATGACACCTGTGAACGCGCCTTCTGCCATCTGGCGAGGTGTCACCATTGGAGGGTGTACCTTTTTCTGCAGTCTTTCCAGTGGTACCGGTACGGATTTTCCCCGGTGAATGCAACTCACCCGGCGTACAATTCCATATCTGGGAAGAAGGCTCCTTGCTCAGCTCAGGAGACGAGGGGGGAGTGGAAGTGACAGATGAACTCAAGTTTCCTGAACTGGCTAAAACATCGCTTATAGGGTCAGAGGTAAACTTTGTCGTGGGCGAGAGCTCCTCAGAGCTGTCTGAAGATTCGCTGCTCACGTCAGAATTCAAACTGTTGGTCTCTAAGTTCTGACTGGCAAGATTGTCCTCTTTTGGGACACATGTGTTCTTCAGTTCAGATTCCTCCTTTTTCTCACGTGCCAGAATAATTTTGGTCCAGAGGTCCTCTTGGCTATCAAATTTGATTTCAGATGCAGAAACATAACAGGGTTCACTCTGAAGATACCGTTCCAGCTCCAAACATGTCTAGGTGAAAAGAAAAGGAGGAAAAAAGAGAAAAGTTACAAGCCTGCTTAAAAATAAACCTAATTATTTTACACTTCAAAAAGCATGCAGGAATGTAGTACGTTCGATTTGAGGTTTCTAGGTTCAAAACAAATTAAAGGCTCCTCAAGCCGTAACTAGGTGACTGTTACGATGAAAAGAAATCACTTTTTGAGACCTGGGCAGGAGTTCAAACGCACAGCTGAAGGTGCAAGTCAGCTTTGGTTTCCAAAATAGCATTCTAATGACTCAGTAAAATTATCATCACTCTCATCATAAAATCTGTGTTTTCAGTAGGCTGATGTTGAAAAGGACCATAGAGAACCACAACACAAAACCACACTTTGCTCTTGCACCTTGACTAATTTCAAATTGTTTTGMGTCTCTCTCACACTAACACGAGGCTGAAAGGACCCAACCGAACACAATGTGCTCTGACACTCAGTTAAAACCCAAATCCTATGTCAGAAAACAAAGCCACGTTTCAGCATGGCTGCAGAGCTGCCGGCCTGTCTTCTGGGGACATCAATGGAGCAGCAGACATCCTTCCATTTCCTGTGCATGAGAACACAGCACACTCGACTTTCAAAGAATGTCATTTCCAAGCGCACTGGCATGCACAGCACATAACTCAAACTGCTCCCATGCGTGTTCAGAGGAACATGGAGAACTTCAACAACAGAGGAGAGGGAAGAAAAAAAGTTCCAGAAAAGAAATGTCCTGTTCTATAGGATGAGAAACGGGAAATTACTCTGARGTCCTGCTGGGAGTCCCACAATGAACAAGAACTTTATCTACTGGCCAAGAGTGCAACTGTATGAGTCATCCCTTTCTTTCTTTCACGCAATGCCAAAGGAGACTTCCTTTAAAAACCGTGACCATCTGCCAAGAAAGTACTCTGCAAATGTACATGTACACGGACAACTTCCCCCACAACCACATTCCCCTTGACTCCATGAAACAAAACAAAAAACAAAACCACCCTAAATGGGTGAAACTGTGGGTTTCAATTTCAATTCACCCTGCTGACTTTCTAGCCATTTTCAGAAAAAAAAAAAAAAAAAAAAAAAAAAAAAAAAAAAAAAAAAAAAAAAAAAAAAAAAAAAAAAAAAAAAAAAGAATGTGAACTGTTATGGCAACAAGCTGATGTTTTGGGATTATTCTTTCCACTATAGGAAATGATCCATATGGAAGCTTTACACAGAAAATGGACACACCACGTTTCCAAACCAAACACTACTTATTTTAGCAAGATCACCTTTTCCAAGCCTGGTAGCAAAAAACCTGGTCCCAAACGGCACACATTTCCCTTACAGCCCCTTTCCATCCGCCCAWGAGCAGAGCCGCCATGGGAGCAGCCTCCTTTCTCCCCCAGCACCGCTCCAGTAAACTGGGTCACATGCTCTGGTCAGGCTCGGAGTGTAGGCAAAAATTGGACAAAAAATAAATCAGAACAACCCCCAAAACCAAACCTACTGTTGCACACGGTATTTATGTATTTGTCTGTAATTAGGGAACTGAGTTGCAACGCAGTTAAAAACAAAAAGGGTTTCTACAGGGACAGCACAATAGTGCTTTGATTTTCCGTGAAAACAAGCAAAAAAAGCATTTATTAAGATCTTGTTAAACTTTCATATTCCCGGCTAATTTAAATTCCTCATTAGGTAGATTAGTAATGGGGAGAGGAGAGAAGCTCTCTTCGAGTTTAAATGCCTCTGAAGGCTACTGGGAACGAGGGCTGGCGCTTCGCCAAGAGCCCGAATGCCTGAAGGAAACTACTTAGCTCCATTTCAATCACGTACTATGGAGCTGCCGCTCTGAAAGGGGAGCGGGGGGAGGGAGGGAAAAAAAAAAAAAGTCATTGCATACAATTAGTAGGCATGTGAAGGTTGTAACACTTTGCATTTCAACCTTCTGGGAAAGGCTCCTTCGTCCTTCTGCAAAGCCAGCAGGTATCTGATGCGGTGACCGGGCTGAGCAGCCCCCGCCGGGCAGCGAGCGGAGCGCCGGCCCCGCTCCCCCGAGCCCCTCAGGGCTGTCAGACCCTGCCATCCCGCCGCTTGGATCGCAGCAAGGAAAGGGAGAAAAAAAAAAAAAAAAAAAAAAAAAAGGCAAAAATAAATATGTCCATGAAAGGGAAGGAGCCTCCGTTCTTCTCCCTTCCCGGCCAGGGCAATTAGCACAAGGGGATCGCTGTCATATGACTAACAACTCGACAAAGCTCCCCGCGCTGGGAACAGCCACGCTCTATACATGTACATACACTGCACACACAGACGTGTGTACCGACACTCCTGGAGGGCTTTTTCCCCATCGTCGCCAGGAACAAAAAAAAAAAAAAAAAAAAAAAAAAAAAAAAAAAAAAAAAAAAAAAAAAAAAAAAAAAAACAAAAAAAAAAAAAAAAAAAAAAAAAAAAAAAGCAGAAACCCACAGCACAGGGCTCAAAGCAGCCCTTGGCCAAGGCAGGGAGCTCGGATGACAAGACCCAGCTGTGGAGTCTGGACCTGGTACAAGCTCCAAACTTTTGCCAGGACTCGGTGTGGAGCGAGCGCCGGCTCCGCGCGGCTGCGGAGCGGAGCGGCCGCGGCGCTGACAGCCCCCGGCGGGGCCGGCGGTAAACAACGAGAGACGGGGATGCGCAGCTCCTTCCATCCGCCTCGGGACTGTTCCCCCCAGACAGCCGTCTGCTCAAAGCCGAAACACCTGCTTCAAAACATCTCTACACATTTGTGCTGAATTCTCCCCAAACTCCTCGCTGACACTTGGGCTTGATTTTTTTTTTCCTTTTTTTTTTTTTCCTTAAATCCGCTCATCCTTTAAAACGGTTTAAAAAAATCCCCGACAACAACAACAACATCGACATCCTCGTTTACCTGTTGCCAATATTCCTCCAGGGACGGCAAGGCTGAGAAGTAACCCGTGTCGTGCACAATCTGGAGTTCCTGGAAGATGCTGCACATTGGGAGAACATCCATGTCTCAAGTTGCAACAACAAAGTCAGTGCTGGTTACCAAAAATACTGATGCCTCCTTTATGTGCAGGGGTTGCGGGGTGTGTGCGGGGGGGTGTCAACCTCTGCTCTCAGTTTCCAAGCCCCCCCCCCTTCCTCCAGAGATGAAAAAAAGAAGAAAAAAAAATTGTATATATAGAGATATATATTAATTCCTTGAGGAGCTCGGGGAGGAAAAAAGACCCAAAGTTTCATGCAAAGTTTAATCGCACAGCAGGGCAGGACGTCTCCCGGGGCGGGCGCGCGGCTGTCCCCCCTCCCGCGGCCGGCGGACCTGGCGCAGGAGCGGCCCCAATATTTGCAAACACGGCGCGGACTCTGCGAGCGGAGCCCCCCGCAAAACTTCCCTATTCAAAGCTCTGCCCGGCCGCGCCGCCGCCCCGCCCCCGCGCCCGCCC
>NW_026623374.1:1374876-1383092 GCF_030028575.1 Malurus melanocephalus | reverse complement strand
TCTGACCCGGATAACCGTGACCCCCACACAGCACCTTCCCCATTGCAGCTGCAGAGCAACATCCACAGGCTCTCCAGCTCCTCTGGGCTGTGTTTCTCATGAGCAGGACGTCTCAGATGTTTCTGTCCTTCCTTTGTCCCCCGAGGGACAGGTGGGATGATGTCATTGACACTTTTGAGGGGGAGCTGGGTCCCAAAGCAGACCTGGATGATGGAGCGTCACGTGGATAGTGATCTTTGCATGTATAACACCACGGCTGATGCTCCAGGCCAGCACCATCCGACCCTGCTTCTCCCAATTCCACCTAAGCACAGATAGTTATTTGTGTGTCATTGATGGAGCATCAGCTTTTTTAAGACTAGGCTTGTCAATGATATGAATGTCTCAATATAATTTAAGAAACTGTGGTCAGTAGCTTTCCAAAGGAGTGTCCAGCACATGGAACAAACAGTCCTAATGTGTTGGTTTTTTTTTTTTTTTTTTTTTTTTTTTTTTTTTTTTTTTTTTTTTTTTTTTTTTTTTTTTTTTTTTTTTTTTTTTTTCCATCATAATCTCAGCTCTGTACTTTCCATTTCCCTGCTTTTCTCTGTATCTGTTGCTGGTTGCTTACAGATGGTAACTAAAGTGTTTAATGTGTATTTCTTCTGCCTACTGTCTTTTGTGAGCTGGTGATTGCAGGTGTGAAAATGTCGGTCAAATTTTCCATCCCTGGGCCCCTCATAAACTATTAATATGGTGATTCCTTAAACAAATAAGTGGTGTTCATGGTTGGTTTTCCTGTGTCTATGAAAAAAAAGGTTAAGGTCAATTAGAGCATTATTTTATGTTTAGAAAAACAAGGCAATACTGAAAACACAAAACATATAAATCCAGATAATTATGCACACTTGGTTGAATCAGTAGTTCTTTACTTGGTTTCACATGACCAAACATGTAAATATATATCCAAAATTGCCTTGCAGGCAATACATAGTGCAGGTAGTTTTRTGCCTACTTGTGGCCAAAACGAGATCCTCTGAGGAAAAGTGCAGAAGGGGRAAAAAAAAAGAGCCCTCTTAAGTAAATGAATTTTACACCTTACTTGAGCCTACTTTTAGTTCTGTGGAGTAAAATATTTTTTGGCCTGAAATGCGGTGTGGGCTCCAGTCAAATATAACCTGGTAACATAACTCTGGCAATCATTAGTGTTTTAACTGAACCGCTCCCTGTTTAGAGAAGATTTTATTTTCAAACACACTGACAGTAAATGCAACTATCCACTCTTTCTCTTTTACACTTGGCCCCTTTTTTAGCTGTGTGTCATGTCAGAGAAATCTGGGCTTGTCAGAGGCTGGATGAGGTTGGCTCTGCCCACRTGGAGTTTGAGGCGTAAGGATCTTATTTTGAATGGGCAGTATTTCCCAGTGAAGGACAACTGGAAATAGCAGATGTAAACTGATGGAGATACAAAGGTCCTTAAATGAAATGCCCCTTTAATAAGTAAGATTTTCTGCACTTCTGTCAGTCTATGATTGGTTGATTGGGATGAAGAATCCTGCTGTAGAAAAAACTGAACCAAATCAAAGAAAACCATGGCATAGATGTGACTATAGTGCAATAAACACTGTTTAAGTTTTATTCTGATTAAATGCTGTCTTTCATTAAACAGTTATCAATAGGCAAAAGAAAATCAACATATGTGTCACTGGGCAAGTTCTAGACTGCAGCTGTAGTAATAAATTTTAATTGCAAGTATCAAAAAGCATAAATAGAACTAAAGGTCAAATCCAGATAAGAAAGAATGGGTAAGACTACAGAGTGAAGAAAACAGACAATGTGTTTTTTCTCAGTGTATATTTAATCAGGAATTAAAATGAAATGGTGAGTCAATAACATGYTGTGGTTTAGGAGACTGCTGTGGAACACAAGCTGAAGGGAAACTACTGGCACTAATAGCRGCCATGTGGAACGAAGGGATGGCATGTGTGTTGAAGGGAATTTATTGTAGTCTGTGGAGGATAATAAATGTTAGGACAAATTTTAATAGGCCCCAAAATGAAAGAAAATGAAAGAATGAGCTAGTGTGGATACTTGAAGATATAATTTAGTTCCTAATGGCTTTCTTCAAGCTATACAAAGCAGTTAAGTTTCAAATATCCATTTTATACCATTGGGATTTTTTCAGTCATGAGCCAGGATGGAATTTACCTTAAAAAYCTGAAAAGAAAACATGTCCTAACTTTAAAAATCCAAAGCAAAATCAGTCAGTCCCTTGGGACAACACAACTTTATTTAGACATGCCAACCAATGACAAAGATTTAGAGCAGAGACCTCTTCATTTATGGTGAAGATACTGAAGTGTGTGTAGTGACTGGGCAGTGCTGGTGAGTTAGGAAACACTACCAAGTTCCTTGGATGATTTTCTTGTCACTGGCATGCATGTAATTCGTGGTGGACACCGTTGATTATGTAGACGTACTCAAAAACTTCCTTCCAATACTGTAAATGTTCTATGTGTTTTTAATTCTGTGTGATCAAKGCCAATTATAAAAGAAGCAAAAATTAGTGTAAATTGTATAGGATTGCACCAAATGCCAGAGCTTGTCCTGCAAAGTTTCACAATGGCTTTTAAGTAGGACTGTCCACAATTTTGGAGAAGCAGCCTATTTACCACTTTAAGGCTGCTGATTTACAAATATGTGTGGGAAAAAAAGCCTTGTGTGCTTTCTGGTTTTTTTTTTTTTCTTTTGCTTCATTAATTTTAGTAACGTTCTGTCTGAAAAGCTGTATTGCCACATTACATACAACACCACTTCTCCGTAGTAACCACCTTTGTCAGGAATGGTAGACTGTTCCTGGAAAATCTGCACTCCAAAGTAGCAGGTGACAGACGGTGTTTTCCAGGTGGGCTGAGCTCCACATGAGGCAGGGGGAGCACCTGTTCTGTTCTTAGAATATTCATGCATTTTTAGAGGACACACCAACTTGGTCTGCATTGTATTCAGTGCTGAGAGTAAGAAGAGGAGAAAACCTCCTGAAAATGGTTCAAGTACAGCCAGATGCAGGGAGGTTAGATGAAATAGGCAGTAATCAATAGCTTTTGGTTTGATTAGGGTAAATTGACTTTATTTGGGATAAAAAGAGAGAGAGGGGGTGTCAACTGCATGAAAGCATTGTCAGATAGCAGAGAACACTACTTGAAACTATCTGCTTCCGAGGTGGCAAGTTGCTAAATCGAAAACTAGCATGCAATGTGATTCTACCACAGATAAAGTAAACACTCTTTGAGGATATATAAATAGAACTGTAATGAGTAGGCAAGYGAGTGGGGTGATTCCTGATCTGTCACTCTGGTAGAGTTAGAGRCTTACATTTCAGACCATATACTAGYCTAAAAAGAGCGAAAGGTAAATGAATTTAAAAAAGACAGTGATAAAAACACAGTAAGGAAGAATTTRGGTAAACATGACCTTAACTTGTTCAGCAGACAGAAAACAGGAGAGGTGATGTGTTTCCCTACAAATACTGGTAAAAAATTAACCAGAATGGAGGGGAAAAAATAGTTGTCATTAGTTAATGTGAACAGAACATGAATCAATGACCCACAACTGAGTCAAAGAGGTGGTGTGTCKTGAGTTCTTTATCATTCTGGTTTGTTTGTTTTTTGCTCTTCAGGTGAAAACAACAGCTATGTAGTTTCTACATTTTACCTGCTACAGAACCTTGGAGTTCATGCTTTTAAACTCCTGTTTTCATTTTGACTCTCTTAGATTGGTTCTCCTAAACAGTCAATGAGAAGGTAGAACTCTGGGAACTGGTCTGTGATCACCCCAGCACCCAGAAACAGCTTTAGAACAAAAGATGGCAACAAACAATCCTTTTTCAGGCAGATGTATTTTAGAATGTCTTCCTTAAGTGTCCATACCCTCACCTTGAAGACAATTATTTTTCCATTTCCATCACTGGCACTGGAGAGGTGATTCTGTCTCTTGCTGCTGTAGTTACCAGTGACGATCCTGTAGTGGCCTAGTTGYAAACAGGTTATTAAATCTGTTTTCTCATTTACCTGTGTTGTCTTTATGCTTTAAATAGGTCTTTCTTTCCCTMCTTTTTTATGCTTAGCTGCTGGATGTATTTAGGAACAAAACATATATTAACTTTTTAGCTCTTTCTTCTGTGACTGTGTTAGGAAAAAATAAGACTTGTTTCCACAAGAGGCTCAGTTTAACAGTCTGCTTAATAGTACACGAGTATTAGTAAAAGGAGTTATAAGTCCTAATTGAATAGGAACTTCATGGGTTTAAACATAACAAGTATCATGTATKATTTTCTAAAGTGTTTAAAAGGACTCAGCGGTACAGGGCAAATAAAATTGAACTTTTAAAAAGTTTACAGTTTTCATTTTTGTGAGATCTGAACGTTAGGATGACTACTTTCTAGCAGTGCACAAAGTCTTCGGTGATGTAAAAAAATCTCTTCTTAAAAAAAAAAAAAAAGAAAAAAAAAGGATGAGGTAGCTTYGGAGCTTTCTTTATAATCATGAGTATTAAGTAAAAAACAAAGCGCATTTTCTTTGCAAAGCATCTTTACAAAAGATGGGCGTTGGGTGAGCAGCCCCATAAGTAGCAAATCTGAGCAACTGGGACTTGTCTGATGCCAAGTTACTTGCCAGAAGTTTACTTACTTCTTCTCCAGGTGGAGGAGCAGAATTTGCTATGATTAATGACTGAAAAAGCAGCTTGAGCTAGGAAAAAAAAATAAAACACCTGTGTCATTGGGCATTTTTTCATTTTCTTATGACCAGTTTTTAGCTTTTGCTACTGCTAATTAGTGAGCATTATTTAACAGAGCATTATGCTGGGAAACTTAATTCAGACCAATTTTGGAAGCTGGGAGAAAAGGAACCCTATAAGAACCAGTCATTTTGTGAAGCGAGAGACTGGAGGACTAATGATTGTTAAAAATAGCTGGGCTGTCTCACTAGCTGCTTGTGAGGCTTAGTAAAAGTACATAGAATTAGATTGTAGCTGCAAACTTTCATAGGAGAATGCAAGGAAGTATTTCTAAGCAGTGATGCCAATTAGACACAGGGCTGGCTGGCTGGGGTGGTTGTGAAACTGCCTTTTCTGGGAATTAGTCATGGCAAGACTAGACAAGGAGCTGTGTGGAAACCTCAGCCAAGAACGGCAGACCTTTGCTGGGAATGAACTACATGGCCCAGGATGGCTTTTCCAACTTGTAACACCTCTGCTCTGACTTTACATGAAGTGCATTACATGGGTTGTAGGTTTTGTAAAGGGTTTTCAGGTTTTCTCTTTGTCACAGTACTCATTTCTGTGGTGAATGGGAGGGAAAAAGTGCCTATTGCTGTAGCAACAGGGACCTTTTCTCTTAAAAGAACATGGGATGAACCTTTTGCCCCTGGCAACTTGACTTTCCATGGCACAGGAGTGCAATCTCATGGAGTTGCTCCTTATGAGAAGTGGGAGTCAGTGCTGATTCACCCCCCCTCMATTAACCTAAACTGCAAAATTAGATACAATGGCTGATATGCAMGTAGCCATATGCACATATTTGAGAGCAAAATGAACTGTGGCCTTCTTTGGGATACAAGGAAATAAACACAGTCATTAAAGAGTCAGCACCGTTACCACACAGTGAACCTTTACTCACTGTTCCCACCTATTGTTATTTGAAATACCCCATTTCCTGTTTTCCGTAACTCTTGCCAATGGTCAGGATTCAGATCTCATTCACATCAGCGTAACTCTGGTAGCTTTGGGACATCAGCAGGGAAAAGGAAGTGAAAAGCAAGTGACTATGATGGAGTAACCTTGAGTTTCCACTGAAGTGCTCAGGGCTTAATCCCAGTCAGTGCCAGGGGCTCAGCCTGGTGTGTAGGAAATCAGGGAAATTGCTGTTTGCTGTGTAAGCCCCCATCAATACACTCACACTCTTGTCATTGCTATTGTGCACCAGGATGACAGCAAAAATAAAATAAAGATACTCTGGATGTGTCTGAGGTGAATGGGTATATATAACATATAAATGCAYGTAATAGCTATGTACTTTTTCATTTATGGAGGTTTCTTGTGAGGCCATGAAGTCATAAGAAAATTTTTAATGACTATATAAAGATTTTTTTATAAATAATATTTTAATAAATAACATTTATAATATTTTATAAATAATATATATATATATATATATAGAGAGAGAGAGAGAGAGAGATTTTTTTCCTGAGTTTTTATATTTCAGCCTGGTAAGAAAAAAAGAAACAAAATTTAAAAAAAAACCCACTCCCAACAAACCAACCAACCAACCAAAGGAAAAAAAACCAAAAAACCTAGAAAATCCCCCCAAAAATCAACCTACCAACCAAAAAAATTCACCCTTTGTTCAAAGTGTGAGAGAAAGGATTTTTAATCCAAATTCTGTACTGAGGAGACAGAAACACACAGATAACTGGAGGGCCAGACTCACAAAGATACCCCTCAACTCTCAGTCTTTTTTCTCTGCAGGGAAATTTATTGGAAACGTAAATGCCAATAAGGCATTGTGAATTTTTGGCTTATATTATCGCTGGGTCTCAGTTCCCTAACTATACAGAAAGGATGCTACTTCCTTGCTTCACTCTATGCCAAATGTAAGCTCTGGCCCAAAATCACAAAGAGAGATTATGGCAGAGCCAAGAAATGAACTCAGAACTTCTGAGTCCTAATCCAGGCTTGATATCATAAACTCATCTTTCATTTGCTTTTGAATAACAAGCAAACTGTTAACCTTACTCCTGTGCATTTACAACCTGATGGAGTTCTTATCTGTGGTGGTCATTTCATTTCCTGTTGGTAATGTCAYGGCCTTTTAAAGCTTTATCCTCCTGATTTTTTTTGTTCTTTCCTCAACAGATAGGCGGCTTCCTTCAAAACTTCTGCAAAGCTTGCCTGTTYTCTTTGGTGATCTGTGCTGTGTGATCTTCACTTGGTGAAGGAATCATCTCTTATCATTTTTTAATTACATGTTGATGTTCTGTCTTCCTTACCTGTTATTTGCATCTAATCACTCTCCCTCAAAAATATATAGAATTGTGGTTTGTGTTTTTTTAGAAGATATCCTAGAAATTTTTTGTCAAATAAAACTTTTGCTTTAAATTAGCATTTTTTTGAGTTTAAATGCTCAAGGCAGCTTGCTATTTTCAAGGGGCAAACAATTAARTTAGTAAGCATACACAAAAGCCAAAATCTTTCTATCTCTTCCATTCTTTTGCAGTTAATAAAATTTGAGTGGAGATTTTTAAAAATCTTRTTTGACGTTCATTTGGAAATCATGGGTTTCAGAGGCATGATAGAAATCAAAAGTTATTATTTGAAACAAATACATTRTCTTGTTTTAACTGGAGGGAGAAAATTTTTATCTAGATGGTCTTTTGGAATCATTGGAATGGGCAATCACACTTTTGTTTTACAGAATGCTGATGGCAYCTTTGACATAATTTCCTTGTGCCGTAAATTTGAATGTAAATGTTCTAATTTTAATAGAAGTAAGAAGTGCTTTCTCATTCTTTCTAAATGTAATAGATATGAATGTCTTCAGTGCAGCAAAACCTTTAAGAGTTTTTTAATTTTTTGGGTCTCGTTCACCTGAAAACTATTCCATCGAAATAAATGTGGAATTAATGTGATCGAAACATTGCACACATGAAAATAATTAGGCATCCATCCTTCATGTGTGAGTTGTTAAACATTTTCACAATGGTAACCCAAACTATGCAATAGTCAAGGAAATTGATATAAGATGCCTACAGAAACAGTCATGCTAGGAAAAAGGCACAAGATTTATATGTCTGTAGTTATTATTCTTCACTGCTTTTATTGTGATAACTCCTAATTGCATCATCAATGCTGGATGTCATTGAGCTACGTGTGGAAAGAACAAACACTAAATTACAGTCTCCTTCCAAAAAAGGTTAGTTAAACATGATTTTAATTAGGACTGATTGGTCCCTTTACAGAGTGTATTTCAGCCACTGACTATTTCCACATACAACATATTAATTATGACAGTCTTTTTCCCACTTTCATCAATGGCTGATCTCAGGGATGTCTTTAGGGGGCAGGATGTCACATGGCAGTTTCCCATCTTTCAAGGGGTCCCAGCTCAGCTGAGTCATGTAGCAGTGGGAATGGAAAGGAGGAGCAGGAAGGCTCTGCTGCCAAAGGGCCTTGGGATCATGGCC
>NW_026623374.1:1359274-1374791 GCF_030028575.1 Malurus melanocephalus | reverse complement strand
AAAAAAAAAAAAAAAAAAGATAACAGACAAAGCAAGGTGAAAGGGAGCTGTGCTGTTCCCAATTTGCGGACTAGGAGATCTGAAACACCGAGAGTTTGTCTACACAGGGATATTTACACTACTGTGAGATTCTCAGTGGAAACGTTTCCTGCTCACTGACAAGCAGTATCTGTGTCCAGATGAACAGATGGCTTTTGCTTCACTGTGACTCATGGTTGTTACATGGTGGGAAAGTCCTCTGAAGTGAGAGCTTTGGGGGTTTGTCTCCTTTGCTCCTTTGTGCCGTTGCTGGGCCCAAAGCACTGCGGAATTGCTCTCTAGCTTTCTGGCTGATGTTCGTAGTGTTATTTTTTTAGTGATATAGGCAGCAACTGTTGAAAAGGCCATGTTTCTTTTAGGGAGGTTGTCTCATCATTTGAAAGGGGATATGCCTCAACATGATCACAGGGGAGAAGTTGTAGAAGGAAAAAGAATAACGAGTCAGAGTGTCGTGGAGAGCAGTGAGGGAAGTGAAGCAYGAAAATGTTGGGCATTCTCCTTGTTCAAACGAGAGTAAAAACTTCTTATCTGAATGTTTAAAGACACGAGCACACAATGGTGCATGTGTACAGATAATTAAAATACCATCAATTCCCTGCCTCCAGGAACTGTAACTCAGAGCATGTTGTGTCTTGGCACTTTTGGAAAGTATCAGACAGTGCTATAGATGCAGCTTCACAAACTAAAATGACACAAAAATCAAAAATTCAGAAAAATGCAATTAAATGTAAATAAGGTCTCCTGGAGGTTTTTCTGAAATAGAAACACTGCTTGCTCAAGTAAAATTCCTTTTAATCCAGTAGCTTTCAATCTTCCCAAATCCCTGTGGGATGAAAAGATGAGCCTTGTGGCATGCTTGGAAGGTTAATGAATGTGGACTCTGAACACAGTCTCAGGAAAGACTTCTTATTGCAAATATGTTAYAGAAAGTGTTTAAAAAAGGGCACTAATATGAGCACTTCTGTGACTTATAGCTATAGTTCTACACAGAGAGTAAATACAACTTTTTATTAGCTRCTTCCTATGCCACTGAAATACCGTACTGTGAATATCATCCACAAGTAAATAGCTCCTGCAAACACTAGACTCAGCTGGTTTCATGCACTCCTGCTTTGTCAGAGAGCAGCTTTCAGCRGGAGCTCTGAGAGCTGAATAACCATTGGGGTAGCTTCAGGTAGAGGGCCCAGCACCAGGAGCTTAATCTGCACATTGCCAAAGGGCRAGACACCTGCCACAACCTCTTCAACCAGAATAAGTGGTTGTGCTTGTCTGGCCAAGGGAAGAGGTCTCTGCCAGGACTGTTATTTAACCTGCAAGGTGCRTCCCAGGGTCTGACAGTGACTCAACACAAAGCTCCCGTCTCAGATTGTCACCCAAAACAGTCCTTCCCAATCCATTCAGTTGCTTCCTACAGTGTTTCAGTGTTGTTTTATTTTTTTTTCAGTCTTGAGGCGCGTCCATGTATCCATCATCCATGCTTCAGTCTTGAAATGGCATATGGAGCATTCATTTTCATACCAGGAGGCTGAAGTAGGACAGAGATAGATAAATACACAATATATGTAATTCTTTTATCCATCGTAATCTCAGTGGATGTATTTTTATTTCAGTACAATTGCAGTAGTACAGATGACTTATATAAAATCTCTAGAGCAACAATCGCTTTGTCAAATGACTTTTCTTTGAAAATTCAATATAATGGCAACTCTCAGTATGATATTTGATTACTTGTAAAATTCCCTTCTTCCCTAGCCCCTCTTAAAAAAAAAGAACAAAAAAAACCCCAAAAATCTGCATGTGCCTAACTGCATCTGACACTCAAACACTGCCAAAAAATTTAACCTTTATATTTAATAAAAACCCCAAAAATCTGCATGTGCCTAACTGCATCTGACACTCAAACACTGCCAAAAAATTTAACCTTTATATTTAATTCTAAGACCATTTTCCTGGAGACAAGTGAATAGGTGAAAATCTGAGTTCTAACATGAAAATAAATAGGCTGTCACTGGATTTTTACATTTGAGGAAATGCTGAAGTGGCAACAAGCTGGTAAAAAACTGCCCAAACCTGAGACTGACACACCTGTGATATAAGATAATACTGACTTTTAGACCAGTATAATGAATTTTAACAAGCCTGACAAATAATATTTAGRATTTATTTAATGTGTTGGATGTTGGTTTTAGTATTACAGAAGATCATTTGGATTCTTTTCAGGTTTTAATATTACCTCAATCAGATTAAAAATACAGAATTATGATCCTTCTGCTAGCTTCCCARGAGACTTCTCTGGTGTCTAATTTAGATTTCATTAGGCTAACATATATCATTAATTAGACATTTCACTGATAAAAGAATAGATTTCCTCTTATCAAGAGGAAATCAATAGATTTTTCTCAAGGGAAGTCTGACAGATCTAATTTTCCTGGACTTCATGAAAAAATTCGAACTGATATTGCATGTTGAATTATTATTAATATTTCCATTCCAGACCTTGGCACAAGAAGTAGGAATGTAGTGATGAAATATACTGGTGGCACAAAGATGGGAGATGTTGTCAATACAGAGATGGATTGTACTGTTACACCCCAGGAAAAGAAATGGCCTTGAGGGCTGGGGTAATACCAACTGAGAGGAAAAACCAGTCTAAATTCAGGGTCATGCACTTATGTACCAAACCCAAGKATTTATTTTGCACTGTAGGAGATCATCATTTTGACTTGACAGAAGAAGGAATAGACCATTTAATCACCGATCAGGAGATCACCTCATCATGAGATCACGAAGAATTTCCTCCAGCAACAGGAAGGCAAATGGAGTCATGGGGTGCAAAAGGCATTCCCAGAGTTAGATGCTGATKTGCAAAGTCCTAAGTTGCATCATGTCTGGAATCCCATATCTAACAGGAAATACGCTGCATGAACAAGTAGCAGAGAAGGGTGACGTGTCCTAGAGAATGTTTATTGAGAGAGAGAGAAAATACAAAATTATTCTCATTTAGGCAAAGAGACATTTTTTCCTCTAAATGAATAGGAAAAAATATCAGAGAAAAAGAACATTAATAAACATGACAGCAAAAGAAGAGTTGTATAGAAAGTAGTTATGCAAAGGTCTAGACTGCAAAATAGGATGTTTTGTATATTTTGTTAGAATGGGAAATGTTGTAGTAGGGGTAGTGGAACAAAAATCYCATTAATTAACAGTAAGAAAAGAAGGCCTACTGGATCAAGCGAATGGTATATCAGTTTTAGTATTCTGTCTTCAACCATGACAAAATTTATGCAGAAATGCCAGAAATTCTACTTCAAGACTTGTGGTAATGAAGGACTAGGTTCACATTCTCCCTTTAAAATAACAAGGACAAAAGCCAAGTGACAATATTCTTAGAGAGGGAGAGTTTGTGAGGCTATGTGCTTTCTGCAGTCCATTCCCTTTGTACTCCTGTAGCATTCAGAACTGCTAGACTAGTGATGTTAGGTGCTACATCTGTGCTTTAAAAAAACCTCTCCATWGATAGGATGTCCATGAATTTAATTTCTGTTGGTTTCTTTAGTGCTATTTTATTGATGGTTGTCTGTTTTAGGGGTTTAGGCTCTATGTGTGGGTTTATTCCTTCCACTCATCTCACATGTTGCAGCTCTGAGCAGCAAAAATACCTACCCTTACTGGACTCTTGTGATTGCTTGTTYACCCTTTACATCATGAAAATCCTCTGCTATGTGACCCTTTTAATATTGAGATATATTTAGCTTCTTAGGAGCAAAATATTATGTTTCTATAGCATAGACACCAGTATCCTGATGGCACCCAAGTTCTTTCATCATTAAGCAATATTTGAAACAAGTAAGAATGCATTCAAATTTTAAGAGGCATAGCAGACATATTTCAGCCTTTAAATAGTCATTTTGCCTTTTGAAATAGCCACTCAACCAGAGCTGTTATCTCAGTTCTCACTTTCATGCTCTATCMAAAACAAGGACCAGCGGTGATTGCCCAGCAGCTGCATGGCACGCAGCAGGAAAGAAGGGAAGTTTAATGTAGTTTACTGTGCCATTGTTTAAAGACAGTCGAGATTGTCCTTGCATGAGTTTCAGATAGCGGAGCTGGAGGCAGATCTGAGCTGGCACTTACTCACCTCCAACACACCTTAGTCCTTCAGACTCTCTCATGGGAGTGGATATTCCATTGTATGGCATCTGCTCTTCAACAAGACTGCTGTTGGGATCGGGGTGACTGTTCTCCGTCATCACTGGCATTTTGCCTGTACCTGCCACGTGTTCTTGGAAGTCATATTTCCCGTAAAACTTTACCCTTAGAGCCATGACTCCTATCCTTATTGTTTGTGAAATTCAGGTAGTCATAAAGAACTCGGGAAATGTCTTTTTGGAAAGCCCCAATATTTATAAAGGCCTGTTTGGTTTTTTTTTTTTTTTTTTTTTTTTTTTTTTTTTTTTTTTTTTTTTTTTTTTTTTTTTTTCTCATTCATATATTTTTTTTTCTCAGATTTTCCAAATATGGTTTGCTTTCCTCTTTGGTCTATAATATGTCACATATCTCAAATCAAAGCTGCAAATATTTTCATAAATAGGCAGAAGGGTTGTCTGCCTTCACTTCTGTTAGTAGAGTATCTCTATTGCAATAGTTTAAACAAGTGCATTGAATTTATTGAACTTATTTAAAAAGTGTGTTTATGACCATTATAGTGCCTGCTCTGCAGGCTCTCATTCTTCAGAGATGGAAACACATTACTGTTGTTAAGAACTGTGTACAATGATTGCTCTTTCCCCATTTTGTGGCTAGCAGGAAATCTGTTTAAACTGCAGCATGAGAAATAGACAGCTCAGAAGAGGAATTGGAGCAGAAAAGCCTGTTGCATAAATGGTACAATTTTATAGTATTGAGTAAATGTTTATAATCTGTAGTGGTGAGTTTAGAATTCATGACAAAACTGCAAGCGTATGATTTTTATTTTTTTCTTGAGGACAAGAATTAATAGTTGAAATCCTATTTGTACTGGCAAGAGATTCATGTTTGCAATTGACATCCAGAGGTTCTGGTAGGTGCTGGCTCATTGGTTAGACAATATTGAACAGAATTCTAACCTTTTCCAGGCATGCACAACCTCAGATCACAATCACATTAAGAACTGAGGAAAGGGGTGATTTGATGTCTTTAAAAGTCAGTTCAGTATCCYGAGCTTCAGTTTGTCAATAAATCTCATGAGCCCTGCATGTAAGCTGGGAAGGGCAAAGAATGTTTCTGAGCTTTCAGATTCAACAGTGCAGCAGAGCTGCACCCCAGCTCTTTGTTAATATTCCTGTATCCTACTTTAGACTGTGTTGTTTTTTTTTTGCTAGTGTGCATTGCTGGGTCACGTTGAGCTTCTCATCCAAAAACACCCCCAAGTCCTTCTCCTCTGGGCTGTTCTCAAGCTGTTCATCCCTTAGGGTGTGTTTGTCCTTGGGAATGCCCTGACCCACATGCAGAACCGTACAACTTCAGGATGTTCCCATGGCCCCGGCTCTCCAGCCTGTSCAGTCCYWCTGGATGGYATYCCTTCTCTCCAGGGTGTCTACATCACACAGCTCCGTGTCAAACCTGCCGAGGGTGCACTGACCCCACTGTCCATGTCACCAACAGAGATGTTMAACATCACCAGWCCCAATACTGGCCTCTGAGGAACAACACCCACCACTATTTTGCAGCGAGATCCTTAGGGAAGTGGAGAATATTAGGAAGAACATAATTTTTTCTACAGTAGGTTAGTAYATCATTTCAATGTAGCACATTTTCTCTATAAATTCTTGGGATTCATAAGTATTCTGACTGCTGCTTCTGTGGTCCTCTTAAGATCACTTTTAGAATGAGTTAGGCATATGAAGACTACTTTCTGAAATGCTTCTTCTGAGTAGAGTTTCTGTGCCTTCTTTCAAGGAGAACTTGTCTCCTATGCAGCCCATTTCCTTTTTTCATTGTTCTACAGAATTTCTGCACAGTTTCTTTATTTCCCCCTCTTATTTTATATGATGCAGTACATATTGAAGAGAAAAAATATCAGAATATGATTTAATAGGTCTCTCTGTGTATATGTGATATTTGCATTCCACCAAAAGCTTGTGTATTTTAGAGAGAATTCATTCTGCATGCCCAAAATGAGTTTTCAAAATCATTCCATTTTAGAACTTGAGGCCATTAAAATGCATAACAGAAGCATCCCAAATGTATACAACTGAAAAAATATTCTGTCCTTATGAAAATGCAACCTGTATTATCTTCCCAGGGTTACAAATCATGAATATTGTTAGTGGGTGCTGTGTCTTACAAAGAAGTCAAATAATATGCTGTCCCAGAAAAAAGGAAATTAAAAAAAGAAAAAAAAGAAAAAAAATAAAGACCACTTATCTGAAAAACTCAGAATGCTTTCTCCATCCTCAGCTCTTGGGTCAGCCTGGCCTGACATGAGGCTGGGAGGTGCACACAGTAACAAGCATRTTACGGTTTATCTGTTCCTGTCAACTGCTGCTCCTGGCTGAGTGTGCTAAATCAGAGCTCTGGAGGCTCTATTTCAGTAAGAAATATAACATCAGGGTTGAAACTTGTCAGTTCCTAGATTAAGGCTTCACATGCGATGGAGGCCCATTAAAACATGAGTACTTTTGAGAACACGTGCGAATGGAGGATTTGTAATCATAAAACTGACACGGTGCCAATGGAAGATGGCAATATATTYGTGCCTGTTGAATGTAACGCAGAGAAAGCTGACTCCAAGCATTCATATATTAAATGTGAGGTCCCAGGAAAGTACAACATTGGCTTTAAAGTAGTGAAATGTAGATAATAAATAAGTTCCTTTTATTATCCTTCAAGTGTTAAAGCACTGAGGGTTTATGTTTCAAGTCTGTCTGAGCAAATATGAGATATACAAAAAAATTGCATATCTATGTGTGAGTATTCAGATATAAAATTTCAGTTCTCAGTTGTTAAGTTTTTTCAGACACTTGAAGCAGCGTACCATGAGACTAGATATGGATAGGAAGGATTTTGCTGTAGAGCTGAAATTATTTTCATATTGTGTTCTATGGTTATACAGTCAGAAAAAGAAACACGGTTTCTCAAATTAAGTTTTAAGTTATGGATAGATGGCAAGGCTTTGTTCAGTGCTTCAGGATGTTAAAATCACCTAATACATAACAGTGCTTGGCTGAGACAGCTGACTGAAACCCAAATTGTGRTAGCAGTTAAACCCTGGAAGAGTTTGATTGAAATACCTTTCTTAAATAATGCCCCACAGTACTTTGAAAATGTTAGGGTCTGATTGTCAGTGTATTTAATAGGTATAACACTGGTGTTACTCAAGTTTCTGCAATTTAAAATCACAGAAGCACACCCTGTGGTTTAGTAGTTTTTGGCAGATGGTAGAAAAAGGTAGCTATTTTTTACTGCTAGAAGATAAAAATGCTATTTGACAGAGCACAGAAAACCATCTTGCTTTAACAGCAAAATTATGAAATCTTCTGTTTTCATGGGCTGGAATTATAAAATGTTGCTTGTGTCACAAGGAAGATAACAGCAAAATTATGTAGGGTGCTGAGGCTTTTCAGGATTTCATTTTATGCTGAATTGTAAATTCATATTCACTGCAATGGCTTTTCAAATAAGTTTAATTTTGTACACATTTAAAAATGTAGTGGGTTTTGATGTGGAAGAAGAATGCTTGAGGCCTTGCTGTGTTCTTGCAGTGCCTGTTGCGGGAAATTGTCCAGAGTTTTATTTTTAATACCTAAAATTAGGCTCTGGGCACAGTGTGGAGGCAATAGATAAACACTGTTGCTATAGAGCTTCTAAGTTACCCCATGAACTCTTTTTTTTGGCTGCTCCCTGCCCAAGATAAAAAGCTGGCATTAGTATTTATATGTTATTTATATGTTTCTATGTGATATTTGAGTCATTGTAATGTGGAGTATAACGCTTCCTTGACATTTTAAAAATACAAAACTGACAACAGACCCGGAAAATATTCAGAAGATGATGAAATCCTGTTCCAGGAGTGCTGCAGCTGGTGGCATGTTTATCGTTAGAGGGAGAATTTGAATTTGGCTTGCACAGTTAGTTTCTTTATTTGCAACCTTTGTGCAATTATGAACTGTGCTAAAAGGTACTTGAGTAAAAAATTAGTAACAGCAATGTAGCATGTGAAGGAAAACTATTTTTTCTCTTTCTGCAGAGTTTGTGAATTTATATGCAATGCAAAAGTTACACACTGTAAGTAACGGTGCAGAAGTGGAGAAGGAAAGAAACTGCTCTGGGCTAGGCTGGGTGCCAGGTATTAAGAGAATTTTTCTTTTACGCTGATTTTAGGACAAGCAGCATAACATCATGTGCCATTTATAAGTACTTGATGAAAGATCATGTAATAGGCCGTWACAGCAAGGCACATATTTGCTTCAGCTGTAATGCCTGTGTGAAGTAGTTTTACTTTAACTGTAACAGTGACATCAGTCATCTTAATTGTCATGGAAAGTTACCGGTCCAGACACAAATCTCCTCACTCATCCTCATTCTCGTGATGATAATGTGGCTGGTTATACTTTACTCACCCATGTGGCAAAATTCTTGCCTGGGGGGTTGAATTTTGTACAGGCAGCAAATTTTAGAGAGTTAAAAGGACAGGAGGTTTCCAGATGCCTTGCATTAAACTTAGTGGTTGTTCCTAACCATAAATGTTTAACTACACTCCCTCAGCAAATCACTTTCAAAATAGATATTTATTTTCAAACAGAACTAGTTGCCTTGTGAAACTGTTGGTTGGTTAGGGGRRAAAAAAAAAAATGACCTAATGCTTCTGAATAAAATATCTGATCTCCTGTTGCCAAGGCTGAGTCACTTCCTGTTACAATAACAAGACTGTCATCAGCAAACTTCTCTAGCCACAGCGTGGTGCTTGCCAGTGTGCKCATGGCTTTATTTGTCCATGTTGTTAGAAAGTTACCGTTGAAAAACACTCTGTACTAAATTTGGAGGCACCACCAGCTTTGTATTCAAGTGCATTAGTGTCGGATCTCGGTTGCATTTACTCCTGATAGTATAATCTCTTATTTCTTTGTGCAACATAATAATATCCACCCAGCTGTGTACAGTAATGTTRTAATTCTATCAAGGGATTCTAGACACAACAGAATGCATTAATATCATCAGAGCTTTCTCAACTGGAATTTGCAGGATCACAGTCAGCTGTTCCTTATTTACAGCAACGAGATTTGAAAAGTACCTGGAACTTCATTCCACTTGCACCTAACAGATAACCTCTAGTGCTTCCTAGACTGTGGTGGGTTTTAAAGACACATTTCAGTTATCTCTGAAAACTTCAAGCACACGGTGGTTTGGTCAYGTTTGAGCTGGACGGTTTGCAGGCAGTGGGGGTCTGCTCCTGCTGCACCGCTGACTCAGCAGAGCAGGAATTCATTAGAGCTTTTACATCACGGCTTGGAACTCATTTCCTGGGCAGAATCAGTTGGCAGAAGCCCTCTCTGCCGTTAAAGCAGCTAGAAAATAAAAGCTCAATCCAGTGTTCAGCTTCAGTACTATTAGTGMCCCCTCCATGCCCCGTGTTTCAAACATTATGTGGGAGCAGTGTCTGGCAGGCTGCATTCTGGATGATCTGTCAGATCTGTATGTGAATCACAGTGACTGACTCATTATCTGCAACATAAACGACTTTTCTGAGCCTGTTCATAAGAGATGGGGGGAKTGCATGTTGTCTTAAACATTCTTTGGGGCTTTCATTCTGGTTTTCTCTCCTAAAAATCAGGCCTCATATCAGGCCACCAAACTTAAGGCCCAATGGAAAAAGTTAACCTATGCATCTTTGTGCCTCAGTTTCCCCCCTCTTTGGGAAAGAGAAGTTATAAACTTTTAAATTGATTTGGCATTCATGGATAAGTGGAACTAGACATAAAGAAAATTCTGGTCCTTTCAAGCAAACAAAACAGTCTCCCCATGTTCTGGTTTTGTTTTACTGTGTTTACTATGTTTAATATTTGTCTTGCAGAATAATTTATGCTAGTTCTTCCTGAGAGCCATGTGATAGATAGTCCTACATGGCCTGTGTCTCTCGTGCCAGAGTTCTTCAGCCAAATCCAGAGGACTCCAGCTGAATGAACGTACTTGTGAAGTGCTACTCACAAGAGGAAGGTCATCACACATGGGAAATGTGTCAATGAACATCCTTTTCATCCCCCATTTTTACAATCAAATTGTTATAAACATGGCACAGAACAAGAGTTCTGTTAATAACTAGCCAAGCTTAATATGCGTTTTTCTTGCTTTCTCATTTTTACAAAAGAAAAAAAAAATACTGTTTTTTCCCCCCTTCTTTTTCATTTAAAAAAAGAAAACAGAAAATGTAAATTGATATGTTTTAGTTGACTACGATGAATCTGGGATAAGTTACTATGCTCTGTTCTCTGATAAACAGAGATGTTATTGTGCAGTCCTGGATAAAGTAACTGATTATACTGTTTGGGCCATGAATGCAAAATGTGTTGCAAGGATTTGGATGTCTGTAATTAACCAGTTGTAAATGCTGTGGTTGGTGGCTAAGCAGCTGTTCCGATCACTGTCAGAATTTCACCACTGTAAAGGAGCAAGCATGTGTTATTCCATTGTTTCAGGATGGAAAAGAACAGTTTGTATACATTTCTTTTTCTCCCTAAAACAGAACAAATGTTGGCTCTAAACTGCACTTACAGTGTTCCAGACTGTATCAGTGGAAGGGAATTGTATTTGCCTGAGAACTGTCTTTGTTTCCAGTGTAACGGATCAGACACCAAAGAGTATCACTGTGACCCAAAGGCTCATTTTTCACGAGGGTTTGCTGCTGCATACCTTGGACACTCATTCTGCTGTGGGCAGCTCTCCCTGTCCATGCACTGATTCACTGCCAGAATACATCTGGGAACATAACTGAGCCCTAACTTTGGATATTAAGAATCTCATACTTTTTTTAAGAACACATATCATCCTAATTCTAGATTCAAGCATCCCAGGGCTGTCTTAAAATAAACCTTGCAGTCTGACATGGGTAACTCTTTAATATTGATGCGTAGACAGCAAAAAACGTTTCCACGAGCAGATTATTTCAGGTGCAGCAGGTCAGCCACTGATTGCCTGAAAATCCTAATGCTTGTAGGTGAAACTATGGTGTAAGACCTTTGGCACTCAAACCTCCTGACTATCTAGTTCAGGGAACGGTGAGTTCTCAGTTACAGGGAGTGGGAAGATGATGTCATCGAAAAGCTATTGCCCTCCTTTGATATTAGTAAATGTGTTCAAAGTTCTCTAGGGGCCCCCAAGGACTGAGAACCGCTCCCTGCTGTGGGATAGASGTGTTTCTCTCTCTCTCAATATTTCTTTACTGTTTTTTTAAAAAACTAAAATGCCAATGAAAAACTTATAGGAAAATAAGTCTGTCTCTGCACTGCTTAACAATTGGGTTGAAAATGAGGCTGAATCCATCCTTGTATCATTAATTAAAACAATGATAGGAGCAGAAAAATCCCGGAAGTGTGAGTKTGAGTGGGGAAGAGGGAGAGTGAGACAGGTTGAAGTCCTTTGCAAAACAAAGTAGGTGCCAATGATCGTGTCTTTTAAGGCACACCTTTCACTAGGCACTATGGATAACTTATTAGCAATCAAAACCTGAGGGGCTGGATTCCTACTTTTTCTGTTCTGCATGCACAGCATAAAATAGAATAGAGTGAAAGGTCCTGGCAAGCTGCCAGTCTTCCTSGGATAAGGGGGTGACTGATACAACACCATGACTGTGTTTCCTTCTCCCATCTTGCCTATCACAGGGGGAAGTGAGCAATTGCTGAGATTTTTCATGCCTGTGAGCTGGAATGGGCTTTGTCCTTCTTGATCTGGTGGCAGACAACCTTACAGCACTTTTGACTGGGGCCCAACCCAGCCTTAGGGACATCTGAAATTTTAAATATGTCTGGGTTTGGGTTCTGCTGCTGTCTTATGCCTTTATAACAAAACCATCACATATTCTAGAGCCACAAACACAGGGTATGTACTAAAATGTCAGTAGCAAGCATAAATCTCTGAGTTGCCTCAAACTTCTCCCACACAAATTGATTAATTTAAGTTTTTGAGCTGTAGGGTCAGTGTACTGTGAGTTTTCTTCCCAGCAGTGAAGCCTGACTTTGGTTTGTTTAACCATGGAATACTGGGTACTCTAATATTTTCCATGCTGCAGCAAGGCTTTAGCAGGACAACAAGTATCACAAGACTCCTGATAAAATCACGGGAGTTAGCAAGGCTAGCACTTGGAGGAGCTTTGTAGATTCAGCCTTTTCTGCAAATAGCATTCCAGTGAAACAGAGATAAACTGAATGTCTGAAACAATCTTGCAGAATATTTTACTTTGTGGGTTTTTGTTTTTTTTTCTTTTGCATAAAGACCCTCTTCAGTCCATCTGAATAGGATGTCARTTGTCACAGGCTGGCTCTTTGTCACTTGGTCAGTGACATGACTGGGCAGGGGGAGGGAAAAGATGGGAGAAATGGAAGATTTAGCTCGTCTTGCAAAAGTTAGAAAATATGATGAGGACTCTCACTGTCACCCAACAGTATTGTAGCCCAATTTGTAGCCTCACTGAAACTAATAACATTTAGTAATAGCCAGCAGCGTGCTCAGCGCTGCCGGTGATGTCAGCGGTGACACGTCTGGTACCTGTCCCCTGCTCGGTTACAGCCAGGGGCGGCAGCCTGGGAACGTGGGAGCTYGGGATCTGGCGGCATTCCAGGGGCTGAGTCAAAGGTGAAATGCCAGCACCAGGGAGTGATTGCTGGTTTCGCTGGCTGAAATACCACTCGCATTACACATTTATTATACTTACACGGAGAGAATGCGAAGATAGGGCAAAGGGGTAAACAGCAGGAGAAGTGCTGGGATGGGGAGAGGCAGTGTTCAAACATGATAAAAGTGCAGCTGTGATAAAAAAGCAGTAGTGTTGGCTGGCACGTATTGTTGCTGATACAGCAYTGCACATTTATAAGGGTATTTTTGTTTCCTGAAAAGGGGGGAAACGCTTGTTTTTCCCTGTGTGTGTGTTCACCACATCTCACACGCGATTCTGAGAACCTGCAGCTGTTCTGATTCATGGTAGCAGAACCAAAGCAATATTTATGACAGGCATATGGGCCCTACTTGCTGAAAYTGAGGTCCCAGGCATGCAGCTAAACACAGAGACCTGAAACACACTGGACCCCAGTCCTTAGAGTCAGGCACATACTTCAGTGACTGGAACTGCATTATTTTGCTTTGATTGACTTCTCCCATTTCCCAAGACTGAAATGTATTTTAAATATGCTCTTATATCACTAATTGCTCTTGGAAGTTCAGGGGACTTTGTCACTTGTGTCTTTTCTTTTTTGAAAAAAAAAAAATAAGCTAGCTCAGAAAATGGAAAAAAATATGATATATTGCCTGATTTTAATTTTTTAGTCTTCTGCTATTTTGTGTGAATTTTTCATTTTTAGAACTAGCACAGGACAATCTCCCCTGATACACTTCATCCTCTTTTAAGTTTTTTTTTTTTAATATGATCTGTCTTCAAAAGGTACTTATATGAATTTCTGTGCATTAAATTATCATAATAGTAATTGAATCCTCTTTCTTAATGTAAATACTCTAATTTCCAAAGTGGGAGGCAGAGAAGTTTAATGAAAAGAAAGATCCCAAAAAGTTGAAATGAAAAGAGAAAAAKATTCTGTTATGGTTTATTATTGATAGCAAGATGAATGTATAGCTGTCGCCTAATGAAATCTAAGAAGTGACAGATGTGGTTATGGGGTGTCCTCTGAGCAGAAACACACATGAGCTCTCTTTAAGAACATTCAATATCCCAATTCCATGAGCACTTGCTGCTGGGCTTAGCTTTATGCACGTGAGGAGCCATTTGGGTTCAAGTTACACATGTGCTTCATGTTTGCAGCCTTACTCTTCCAGGACATCTTCCAGCAAATTCAACACTCCTTTCATTTCTTCCAAATGTGAAATAAGCTACATGCTTTCCTCCCTTCCAGTCACTTAGAAAAATATGATCTGTTAAGTCAGTGGCAGAACTCCCACTGACTTCTGTAATGCTGGGAGTTAAGCTCTCTGCTTATGAGACTTACACATTTCTTTTTAGAAAACTTTCCAACATTGCAAAAGGGTCATTTCAGYCCTGCAGCTCTCCAAAATGCTCAGTGAGAGTCTTACACTTTTTCCTCTTATTAATATAATTAATTGTCTGCATTTATTATACTCTTTGTGGTTTTGGGGGGAGATACTAAGGATTGATGACATGTCTACTTATCTGAACATTTAAAGCTCTCATGATAGTATTTGTAAGAATTTTTTGGATTTATTTCTCAACCGTGCCCTCCTTCCCAGATGCTGGATGTCAGATTTTTATTGCTGTTTGCATCAACTGTACTGTGGGAGTTCTGTCATTCAGAGACAGTGGACAAGAGATGGAAGGTGCTGAAGATTTCTGTCAAGGTGTATTTGCAAAGAAATATAGAATGAGTTTATATTTATTCTCAATCATGCCAAATTTGTCCATATTTTTTTTTCTCAGCCCAGAAACAGAGGCATGCTGGAAAGATTTTTGTGTTCTTCATGTATCCTTCTCTAGTTTTGGCACTGCTAAGAGGTAAAAGAACATGTTTCAAAAGAAATAAAAGGAAGCTGTGAAGGACTGTGGAGTTGTTACAAATGGATTTACTATGTTCAGTTGCTTCACCATGTTGGCTCCMAATGTACTGTCAAATATAGGGCAGAATATGGCCCTCAAAGAAGCAAAGCTGACATTGCATCTGTAGGTTCAGAGTCAGAGGCTGATGGCTACTGGAATCAAACCCTGGTTCTGCAGAACACAGACCAATAGGTAAGATGCATCCTACCTTTTGGTTCAGATGTAGATTCGTTGGTATTTTCAATTTCTCTTAAATTAATCTGAGTTGAAAGTGCTCTGAAGTAACAGTGCRTGGTGCAGAGTTAAACTTCAAACCYTTCCTGAGCCCACTGAAGTAACCCTCTACCATAACTACACACTGTTCATGTCCATATTCCTCATGAAACAAAAGTATTCCCACTTTGAAAGTMAGTTTTTATGGAATTTTTCTGCAAGTGGAGGTCGGACACTAATGAGACAGCTTGGCCAGCCAGTGCCTTGACATGTTTCATTTATGGCTTGATTAGACCCTGATTTAATGAGATACTGTACTACATGGAAGCACATCATCTTCAGTCATTTAACACCGAGTGGAGTCTGAATGTTTCATTTTGGCAGTGTCTCTGCACTTCTGAAACTAAAAAAAAAAAAAAAAATAAAAAAAACCCCCACAGAATAAAGTATAATTTAAGTAGAATGTTTTATTCCAACTGCAGTAGGCAATTACAAAGAAAACCATTCTGACTGCCC
>NW_026623374.1:1349431-1358518 GCF_030028575.1 Malurus melanocephalus | reverse complement strand
GAATATATTATGTCAGGCTGAGATGAGGTTAATTATTTAACATCTGGCAAAAGCAGATGGATTCTCAGTTAACACAGTGGAATCCGTTCAGTCAGCACCTTGATAAGCACAATGTCTCTTTCAGTGTCTCAGATGCCTTCCTGGGGAACCTGTATGTGCTTTCCAGTTGCTCTGGAGACTGGGCAGCACATCAGGAGTTTGAAAYGATTGTCTGCCATCCCCTGCAAGGCTTTGGCAATTTGCAAGTGTGAATGATGTGGCTGGCAGACAGCCTCTCACTGCCTGGCCCACTTGCCCAGCAGTTTGATGTTTTACTGAGAGGATTTGGTGCTGTGTATCACTGTCCTGGGATGGATGTTCTTGAATGTTTAACTGAGATGCATGCATTCTGCTGGTGCCTATTAAAGTATTGTCTTGCCTGTTAAAGTATTATTTGGGAGAATATGATTCACATGGAGATCTTGGTGGCCTCACACAGGAAAGACAGCTTAAGATTTGCTGGCATGGGATGTGGTCTTCCATGAAGGCATGCACAATAAGTGGTTTCTACATTACAACAGTGTTTAAATATATTTAATTCATCATGAGATATTTTTGACTCAATATTGGCCATCCTGATCTTTCAAGAGGAATGCCCTGTGGTCCCTCATAAAGGTAATCCTCAAAGAAGCACCTTCAAATTAGAATGATTAACTGTTCACATTTGTGTGCACCCCCAGGTCCAAGACAGAATATCTGTGCAGAATATTRCCATTCAGTTTCTCAGCAGCCTTTTTTCATGTGCCATTTGCCTGGGTAAGAACCCTGTGAGACTATTCTGTATTAACAGAAAAAGCTCCAGCCCTGCTCTATTTTACATTCATGCAAGAAAAAAAAAGCCACAGAAATCAGAATTCCAGATATATTAAAACAGACTGTGATCAAAGAACCAAGAAATAATRTACTGGAATGAGAAAAAAGTCAGTGGGAACTTTACACCTGTCCCTTCAGATCCTGCACACCCCTGAACCTGCTGGAAGAAAAAGTCTGTACTGTCAGTGCTACCATGTCATGTACATGGATCCAAATGTAGGAAAAATACTTTTTTTGGTACTTCATATTTGTAATCCACTTGATTAAAGTCTGTGGTATTGCTGCTTCAAAGAGTTGGTGTTCCCCAGCACCTGGAGATTGGTGCAGAAAAGTGCAAGTTGGGCATGATGCTCAGAAAGTGCYGCTGACTCTTCTCTCATTTTGAAAGGTGTGAATCAGGGGTTGGTCCACCATAAACAGCAGATTTTCTGCAGCTGGCGTGAAATAAAGATCCAATTCAACCATGTAAAATCTCCAAGCCTAGGGATCCTCAGCCTCGCTGCTTCCGATGCTTTCCAAGGCACGACTTGTGTGCTTCCTGCTTAGCAAGTGCTTGCACAGCTGATSGCCAAACATTCTTTCTGGGGCATTTACCATTTCCAAATATATTTATCTTTCGAGTAAATCAATTTTGTGTTAATTAGTGACAGCTCTCTGCTAAAATATTCCCTTCATTCTTTTATCGCCCTGTGGCAGAGTTCTACGTGCTCTGCCAGCTGTCCTTCACAGCAGGTCCTAAAGATTTGAAGCCTTATTTGGTGTCTGCAGTGACCTTTTAAATTCCAGAGTAAAGTTGGGGCTGCACAACTCGCAAATATAACACTTGTTAATAAAATGTCAGCTTTGTAGCAGTCAGACTTGCATGGAGCTCTCAAACTGCATTTTCCATCAGGCTAATAGCTCAGGATTGTGTACATGTGCTGGCACAGCTGCAAGAAGGGTAAAACCTTCAAAAAGAACTCCCTCCTGATCCCACCATGTAACCAGGTCAGAACTCTACTCCCTGGAGAAAAAATCATTTTACCAGTTACAGTGCAGCAAACAATTGTTAGTTCCTTCATTGCTTAGGTGACCTCAGTGAAACCCAGAAATGCCAGGTWTTTAAAGACTAAAAGATTGCCTAAACCTTCAGAGTCTGAAACAAAAAATGCCTGAATGTAAGAAATAATAGTAGCAGGGAAAAGAAAGTGTGTGGGGGAGGGGAAGCAGAAGCAGCAGAATGGTGAGCAGATGTTTCCTAAAGAAGGTATAAACATGGAAAGTGAGCAGTCAGATTTTCCTTTAACTTTATAGTGCAGTTTACAAGTTCATTAAACAGGACTTCTGAGCAGGGCAGCCCTTGAAGAAGGATTGTTTAAGTTGAAACATTCTTGATTTCCTGCTTTACTGACTCACTTGGTYAGACACTCCATAATGACATCATCAGCCATGGAATAGTTAACAAAATCTTTATTGTATAAACCCATGTAGTTTAGATAGTTCTTGACTTTTTCTGTGTAGGTAACTATTACTTACACACCTGCAGGTCCGCTGAAAGCTTTTTGTGATGAGCTCAACATTGATATTGTTCAAAACTGTGACTTCCTTATTCTTTTAAAACAGTTATTATAGTGGATTAGATTTTAATGATCTGTGTGTGTAGTTACCTAAAATAATTCCTTTTCCATTTATTTACTGAAACTACAGAAGCAATTCATGTGATGTTTTAAAGATTTATCCAAGGTTAGGTAAAGATTTATCCAAGGTTAGGTATTGCCTGTGTTCATTCTAGTAAGCACCTCCTGCTGTTACTGTGATGTTTAGCTCTTGTCTCACTGTGGCAGAAAATTTTGGTTAGTCCAAAATAGCGTTTAGTTTTTTTTCTTTTCTATAAAATATTTTTAACTGCAGACCTCTTGTTATCAATGAAAATTTGCCAATGGACATCAATGGATTTCTATTTGGCTCAGTAATGCATTTTCATTACTGGGCTAATACTAGACAGCTGGAAGTTGCCCAGTACACGTTCAATTCTCATTTAACCAATAATATGGAATAACCAGAATACTTTGAAATAATCACAAACAGTACATGGTAAATTGACAATTGGCCTGTTCTGCGTGGGGAAAAAATATCCAACCTTTAAAAATCTACCCCACTGCATGAAACAATACGAGGCATTTCCAAATTTTCTCTTCCACTTGCTGACTTGRGGATGTCTGTTCATGGCCCTAATCATCTGAGGTCACTTGTACACCTGTATTTTCATCACAAAATAAGAAAGTTTGCTCCACTGCTGTAGTTAAAATAAAGCTATTCCTGTCTTTTTCCACGCCAAGTAAAAGAAAGGTTAAAATCAACTCAAATTATCACCTCATATTGAATATGAGGCRTTTGTTGAATGGTGCATTGCAAACAGTATTTGTATTGCAATGTTGTCATKACTGTTTTCAATTACATGTTCTAAAATACTATAAATTAGTATTCCATAGATGACAAGGAATTAGATTTTTGAAGAAATGCTTAAGAAATGCTCTAAGGAATACAAGACAGGATATATCTTTCTATTTTGGTATTCTTTGTTGAGCTGCTGTGTTCACATGGTGGAAATTGGCTTGGAATCTCTACAAATCCAACAGCAACATTTGGTGTACAGTTTGTAAACTCATTTTTTATGTTTGTAAATCCTTTTAAATGCTCCTGATGATCTTAACAGACATAATTTCTCCCTTTCAGTATGAATACTTCTATGGTGTTGGCAGTTGTGGCTTTTTTTAAAAATCAGCATTGAAATCTTGTGAGGAATTGAACTGCAACTCTATTAAAAATGCAGGCTCYGTGATGTTCAAAAATTAGCAAACACTGCAAACTGTTTCAAATTTAAAGAAACAAAATAAGTGTGATCTGGCAATGYTATCAAATACTATAATTTATATTCTGTTAAATATTATAACTACTTTTAGCTGAAGTGAGGATTACAGTCTGTGTGTATRTGCTGTTTTTTGCACAATGTCATCAAAAAAAGCATCTTTCTTCCCAGGGAAGGATCAGCTAAGGTCTGTCTTTTGGGGCCATWCCCTCTTTTCCCTACTTAAAGTAGTAGCTTCTGGGTAACTTAGAAACAAGTTTTTAATAGAATGTTTACTTGTTTACTCTAGGATTTTTTGTGAGTTGTCCTGTCTAGCTGGAAATATTCCATAGCCAGTATCTGGTGGCATCAGCATCATCTCTAGGCCTAAGTAAATATTGAGAGAGGAACACCTTGTGCTCAGATCTCTTTGACAAATGTGCCCAATGAATCCGTGTGAGGTGACACCTTGCACAGGATTAAGTGTTGTAGGATGTCAACTGTGAATAGAGCAAAGAATAAGATTATGTAACATAAGAAAGATGATTCTTAGAAATTCATCACTCTCTGCTGGTGTCCTCATAACTGCATGGTGAATTAGTGCTCACTGTCACTTCTGTCAATCAGCAAAAGCTGAGCAAATAAAATGAGCTGTCACACTTTTGGATCTTTCCAGTTTGAATCAGAAAACATTTCTCAAGCTAATAACAAGGAGTCTAGGACTGCTGGTATGTGCTTGACTTTCTCAAACTGTGTACTTCAAAGTRCAGGAGCTAGATAAGCTAACAGCTTGTTCAGTGAAGTTATTGTGCAGGAGGCAGCATGTCTATCAAATGCTTGCTTTACAAATTTGAATAGATGTCATTGTTCTCAGCAATGTCATCCCCTCTGTGGCTGAAGGTATTGTTTGAAAAGAGGAAATGTGAAGGAATTTTTATTTTTTTTATTTTTAAATTATATCCAGAGATGCTTTGCAGGAAAGTCAACCATTCTTTCTCCCTATCCTTTTTATCAAAAAAATGATGCAAGAACAACTAGGGAGGCAGAGTATGCTGCTGGCCAAAGTGTTGAAGGTCAAGCTGGTGCTTTAGCTTTGTGGTCTTCAGAGTAGATGAATCCAAGTGTAAGAAGAGAAAGTTGCCATGGGAATTAAATGTTACTTCTCATTTCCAGGGAAACTGGGTCAGAAGGCAGCACTGACAGGAAGTACTAAGGAATACATCTTTGGTTTTGTTGTTTACYAAGTGTGAGGACAGATGACCCAGTGGCTGATTTCCATCTCGGCAGTGTGCTAGGTCAGTGTGTTACAGACATCTRCACATTGCTGCAATGTGGTTGTGAGGTGAACACCAATGGCCCAAACTCATTCCTCGTCTCAGTAACACCAGTACAATCTGGYCCCTTGTGTTTATTTCAGCACTGAGTGAATTCTTTTGGTTATTTATAGATCCTTCTGAGATTGTGTCAGTGGGGTGAGAGTGAAGCTGTATGAGAAGCCAGAGTACTCCAGRGAGGTCTGTTGGCTGGCACTCCTCCACTGGCTGTGTAAAAGTCACAGAGGCAGAGATGTGGCMTTGCATATTTGCTACCACAGAGTAAATGCTCTGTGGACTTTGTGCCAGTGGTGAGAGACCTCAGCCAGGGACTGGAAGAAGAGTTGGAGAAGACTCACAGTTCCATGTTTTCTGTGCTGAGTCTCTGGAGGGAAGTAATCCTTCTTCTGATATCTATGATTCAGAGGTGGTATTTTTTTTTTCCTGGTGCTCTTAAGAAAGGTGTTGAGAGGGGAATCAGCAAATGTAATGGGCACGACTTCCCTTTATCCAGAGAAAGTTGAAGTACCAGGCAGTAGTTGCTTTACACAGCTGCAGAGTCTATTATTGCTCCCTTATCTCACCTGCCCAAAACACACACAGCTCTGTGCTGCTTCAAGTGTCTKCCTTGACAAGTACCTTTAACAGACTGTACCAGGTTTCTGTCAATGCCTTCAGTCCTCCAGAGCTCCATTAGAGTTCCTCAGGGACTGTCCAGAGTGGCTAAGGAAATTGGGTGGGCAGGAACAGAGTGGAAGCTTTCTAGGGAATGAAAGGATAGAAAAGTAATTCCATGGTTGAGGTTGGCTGAGGTCTTGGTGGGATGTTTAATGTTGCTGTGATTTAATCCTATAGCTAATGGTGCATCGGAGTGCTTGAGCATTTTGGTAAGAGGGTCTTGGTTATTATTTACATAGAAGGGATTAAAACACAGTMAGTGTCATTAGTGATCTCTGTCTTCAGTTTGGAGATGGTCAGCAGCACATTACAYGTATCTACTAAAAGACATTGATCCCTATTCTTACTTTCATTAGAGCTTTTTCTTACACAGTTTGGTCAGATAAAGGACTTYTGGTGTTGTCATAAATTATTTATACTCCTCCTTTCTGCTCCTGACAGGGCTTTTCCAGGCASAGCACCATAGTATGCTGCTTTTGAGCATGCCACCGTTGTGCTCGCACTTCGGGGAGTAGCTCAGGGTATGCAAGTTTGTGTGCCCTGGCCCACAGAGAAATGAAACCAGACCTGTCACCTCTACCATACAAATATTTTGGTTTTTATCTTACCAGTACCGTCCTTTCTTTGTTAGAGAGACTGCTGTGGTTTTTAGGCCATCCATTATTAATTAATGAGGGTCCCAGCAGCAAAGATGAGTGCTCAGAATGGGAAACAGATAGCAGCCATAATATTTGTTATGGATGTGCCATTCTGCTGCCCAGGAACATTGACAACACTCACTGAATGATGGTGCTTAATCCTTTAATTCCAGTAGCAGAAAATGATCTCCTAGAATTTTCCTCTTTGGGTTACCAGCTGTAATTGTTGTTATTCTATGTAAGAACAGATTCTTACATACAAAGACTGGCCCTTATGTGAGGTCAAAAAATTAATGAGAATAAATTCTTTTGAGTAGACATTGAGGTTCTTTTGTGGTTTTCACTGTGGTTTCAGTAATTGCTTTGGTTCTGTTGCTTTGTTTTACATTTCACCTTCCTTGTACCTGTAAGATTTTTTTTTTTTTTTGCCTTTCTGAGGCATCTCTCAGCTGCTCCATCACTTCAACTTTTTCAGAGGAGATTGTAGAAGTGTCTAAAAGATGTTGTTCYACTGATCTCTTAACACATGTTTTTATCCTCTCCAAGGAAGGTAATTTCAGCATGACAACTCACTTCTTGTTTATTTTGATTGCACATAGGTGACCCTTACATGGTTTTCTTGCTGCAGAACTGAACAACCTTATTAGTTCCCATTGCTGTGTCAGAAGAGTGCATCAAATCCATCGCTGAGATAATGCTGCCTGGTTTTGGAGCCCAAAAGACAAAAGAAACTTCTATCATAACTTTTTCCGCTGGAGTAATTGAGTGCATGTGTAACTGCACATAGGAAAAAGCACTGCTGCAACTTGCTTTARCTCAAGCTTGAGTTAAAAATTTATCAGGACTAAGTACTCCTGGAACATTACTGGAATGATTACTATCTCAGTACTACTATAAATAAGAACATATTGCTTCTACATATTGCTTAACTATTTTCCCTGTAGTGAGATGACCACCACTGTTTGTAGTCTTTTGGGCATGGGAATAAACTTTTCCAAGAAAAGACATGATGTAAAATGTTTATTCATGTTTCCTTTTATTTTGGGCAGGAAAATAATTTCTATTTTTAAAAAAAATATGTGCTTAAAAGCTAGTCTCTACATTGGTTTCTTCACTTAACATTTTGCCTGATTTAAGACCTTTTTTTCCTTTTAGGATCCAAAGCAGAGAGGTGGCCTGAGAAATCTGAAAGTCTTTCAACCACAAAAATCACTGTACACTTACCAAAGACAACAATTTTTTTCATAGAAGATTCCTGAAAGACAGGATTTATTCTAATAGTGTTTACATTTAATTGCCTCAAGGGGCACCAGCAATAGAAAATACTGGTTACATCTGACAGTTAAAGGTAATTATTACCAATTAAATAAAAGCATCCCCCTCAGATAAATAGAAAAAACCCAGAGCCGATCTTCAGCACAGTAGTTTCAGTTTCTGTTATTTTGTTTCTTTATTTCACTCCAGTTGCTATGTCAGCATAGCTGTCTTATGGTGATAAAAGGACATGGAGCAGAAACTTGGAACATTCTTATTTATAGTAGATTTGTGGGTTTGGACTAGCTGGCTGATTTTTGTTTAGACAGTAACAAGAAACTGCTTCATGGGAAGCTCTATCATTGATAAATATTTTTAATCACAGAAGCGTTTCCTGCATCTGACATTACAAATAATTTTCCACTACTTTCCTGGAAAGATTTTTTTTCCCAACCTGAAACTTCAGGTGGAGAGTTTTATAATTTATTATTTGTATTGTGATATTAACTCTTTTCATTGCTGAAAACTTCTGATGGAAACAAGGATGTTGTCATCAAGAGGGAATACAAATCACTGAATTTGGAAGTCCACAGTATAAATATCTGCAGCTGGGTGAGTGGGTGAGTTCCCTTCAATGGGGAGCCAGAGGCATTTTTAGTGTGTATTAAATAATATATCTTAGATGTTTACTTCAGGAAAAGAGGTGTGGAATCCTGTGCCTCCACAGACTGTGTGTCCTTGGTATCTATTGACTCCACTGAGCCTGGGAAACTGGACTCCACCATCCTGAATTGTAGAAGGCTAATGAGTAATACACATTTGCAGAAAAGTGCATGCAAATAACACAGGTGATGACAACAATCTGAAGGGATATTATATGATGCCAATTTGCAAATTGGATAGGCTCGGGATTAAGCCATTTGGCTGTTCCAGTTTGGTGGCCAGTGAGGAAAGAAAGACAACATATACTCTGTACAGCTGGAGCAAAATGCTGGGATGGTGAAGATGAAAATTATGTAAGTCATGATCTTTCTCCATCACAGGAAAGATTTCTGAGACCTGTGTTATGTGAGATGATAAGCAGATATCTGCTGGCTCAAGAATACTGAGTCAGAAACTCATGAGAAAAAAAAATTTTGAAAACAGAAAATATGAGCTGAAATAATGACATTAAAAACAATTTAAAAGCTAACAAGCACACAAAAATACACTGAAAATAAGATAAAGAAAATTAGGATATGTTACTGCCCTTGGAAAATCCAGATGATATTGGGTTCCCACTGGATCAGACATTAAATGAGCCTAATATGTGAGACATCTCAATGATGTCTCAGTTCTTTTGCTCAGTTTTCAAAATAATATTTTCATGTTAAAAGTTGAAGGTACATTGACTAGACTCAACACCATGACAATATTCTGTTAGGATTATTCAGTAAATGGTCTTCATAGTAAATGATTATTTCTCTTTACTTTCCCTTAGGTTTTTTGTTTTGTTTTGGTTTGGTTTTTGTTTTTTTTTTTTTTT
>NW_026623374.1:1343352-1349400 GCF_030028575.1 Malurus melanocephalus | reverse complement strand
TTGTACTTTTTTTTTATTTTTGTTGGTTTGGTTTTGGTTTGTTTTCTCATTGTTGTTATTATTTTGTTTCATTCTTGCCTTCAGCTACCTGTCAATAATTATAGCAAAATTTATTCAGGAATATGTTTGATGAAAGTAAATACAGGAATATCCCCAAGTTCAACAGTGATCAAGCTTGATCCATAAATCAGTGACTATGAAAAAGGACATTGCAGCCTTTCATTTATGAGTGAGAAGTCCACTGAGTTCTTTCTGGTACAGAAATGCTATAAAAAACTGCTAGTTTCCAACACTGCATTATATCAAGAGGATTAAAGAACTGCAGGAGGTCTGGAGCATCCATTTTTGGGATCAGTCACCCTGTGCAGCTCAGACCTGTTTCTTCAGTATGGAGAAACCTATATAATTACCACTGATCCCAAGTTAACAATGAGAAAAATATAGGAACCAATTTTCTTTTTAGAGTGTGCAATTGTAGTTCTCTAAGAATTCAGTAGGAATCAATAAAAACCAAAGTCAGAAGGCAGCTCTCGTGTCTGAAAAATTATTCAATAGATAACTAAAACTGGGYTCCATCAGCAGTGTTTAAACCTATAGACCACAACATTGCTATGCAAGCAGGTTTTAATGGCATGAAATCTACCGGTGCATGTGTTGGTACATAAATSTGTTCACAATCACATGGTTTCAATGGGAAAGCTTTGTTTAGAGAAATTCAAATTCAGTCAAATTCAGATTTAAATGACTGAGATATCTAATTTTCATGCATCTTCCTAATGATTTGATATACACTAATTAAAGTCAGTGGTAATCTCCCATTAAACCCTATGGGAAAGCATGTGGTAGCAAGKGAATTATTCAGTTTTCYCGTAATCAGATATCTAAGAAAATTAAGATTTAGCTGCCCCTAGATAAAATATAGARGCGCATGTAAATATTTATTGAAAAGATTTAATAATAGGCTTAATATTAAATATGTGCACATTTTGCAGCAGAAGAATGAACCTCAGTATATAGTTACATAATGTGATGCATTAATTCCTTACAGCCTGGCAGTGCATTAAAATGCCAATTATGGCATGTAAGAGTCAAGGAACAGATATATTCTATATAAGGTTGTAAGAAACACTTTCTAATACTGTTTATGTAAAAAAAAGTTTGGCTGCAAAAATGAACTTACTCAATCCATGAAGCAAACTGTAATTCTTAATACAAGAGCTAACATGAAATTCTTATATTGTGGTTTGGATGACACTGGTGAAAAGTGCATTTGTTTATCTTTATAGTAAATCTTTCCTTTTGATCTCCAGCCTGCCAGTATCAATCTTTCCTGATCCAAGGAACCCTCATGTGTTTTAATCAGAGCTTAAATTAAGATGGTTTATTCCAAGAGTAGTAATGATACTGGGAATCACTAGAAATCTGGAAACAATTACAGTTACTGTTTAATGTACATATGTACGCACAAAAAATGTCAAATAAAGAAATACTGTTAATAGCACTAATTTAATCAATGGCTTTGTGAATTCCAAAGATTCTTGCTCAGTCTTTCCTTTGGAACAGTTTTGTGAATATTCTTTAGCTATGGATGCATGAAGGGGTGCTATGGGGTGCCAGCACTGAATCTGAGGTCATAAGCAACATTTCCATTTACTTCCTTGGATTGTAAATCCTCAAATTTTTTACCCATGTATTTAGGTTGAGCTGATGCAATTTTTTTTTCCTGAAATATTTTTCCTTTTCTCTTTTATTTCTAGGCTGCTCACCTTCTTAGATTGAATTTTGTCTGCCACAACAGAGTTTCCAACTTCAGTATGAAATGTATTAGAGAAATAAACCATAAATGACTCCGTGGTTTACAACAGCGTGTCCATAAGATGCTCTCACATAAAAGCATAGAACAAGAAAATAAGTGCAGTAAAATAATATAGTATCTATCTCACTGCTCGCTCACTCATACAATAAAACCAAAAGTAATGTCTGGCTTTAGCTGACACACCATACCCTTTAAATTGCTGAAAGGACAGCAGCTGGTAGTAATGATCAGTTTCTGTAGTRGTAGAAAGGAGATTTTGAGGAAATTAACGTTTGGCCTATTAGTCCTTTTTTRCATCCCTTGGTATCTGTTTCCCTTGAGATTGCAGGTGAGTTTTTCGCTTCCTCATGGAGCTGGTAATGCCAGGGATTTTATTATCTGCTCTTTCTTTCTTGTCTCTGAAGAATTCAGTTCATTTGGGAAGAATTTGCTGTGCTGGGTTCCTATCCAGTAAATCTCTCCAGCCTTGAGGCTTGAACTAGAGATATACCACAAATATGCAGGACAAGACCCCAAACAGCCATAACTTGTTTAAGGCCATAAATGGAGTTATTCCTGTTTAATTCTATTGAAGAAAGGCAAACATGTACAGAGGGTGCTTCTCCACAAACACCACTGATGCACCAGCCCCTTACACTAAATAACTAACAGATCATTTGCCACTATTTCTGCTTGGCTTTTCTTGGAAGCAAACTTCATTGGTAGAATGAAGAGCTCTTTTGACCTAATTTTTCAGGCTTTTCTTAGAATTTGGTCAGTCTCTTGAATGGCCTCTGTGAGCTAGGATATGGAATGGACTTGGTGTTGGGATCACTGAGAAGGGCAAGAGCAACAGAATTTGTATCTCTYGCTGACAGCTTGTGCAAACCCATGAATGGTTAATCTCACAGCCAAGCTAASAATGTTCCAAAAGTTCCTCTCAGGTTTGTCTCTCACATCCATGAGAACCTGGAGTTTTAACCTCCATCAATTCCTTCCTGTTTCCCTGTCTCAACTGTCTTTCCTTTAAAACTGCTACAGTCTTGAATCAGGCCATTATTTCATCCTTTGGAATCAGTTTCCATTTACCCAGTTCACCACTTTCTGAAACCACAGTAACTCATGATTGCTGGGGCCAGAGGGGAATTGACTGAGAGATGTGTAATGCGCTGAGCTAACATGTAAGGCTAAAGTATAAAATTTAAGTTATAAATGAAAGTGACAAGCAAAATTTTTCTCCACTTAGCTTTATTAATGATGCAATATTTTATTGCCCATGGCTAAAAGTATTTATTGTCATTGTGCTTAGCTGTAATTTGGTTTCATAATTCAGTTTTCTTTCTACATTTTTTTTTCTTTTCATTTTTTTTTCTCCATAATCACGTTTTGTTTCCATGCAGATTGTTGTCCGTGTGTTCAGTTAGTGGTAAGTGTGTGGTCTTCTGGGAGCAAACACAAACAGATTTGCATTAATCTGAAGAAGCAAAAGCTTGACYGAGGGCCTGCTTTAAAGCATATGAATTTGTTGCTGAAATCAATAGCTACATAGATTGTCCTTCCAGGGTGACTAATAAAACTGCATGTGGTTTTTTGGTTGTAGGCACAAACATGTACTTGGCAACATCCAGCAGCAATGTCTTCAATGTTTATTAAATCACACAAAAAGTCCCACTGAGAGCAGGGGGAATGTTTTATGTTTTAAATTAAGTATCTGGTGAGTGACAAGCAGTGTTAAGGATCTTTCAGTGTCAAGTCTTGAATTTACACATCATATATTAGTGTGATCAGAGAAAGACAGTGACAGCAAACAAGAAAAAACTTTACGAAGGAGAGGTTCTAAAGATTAAATGGTTTGATTTAGAAAGGGGAGGACTTGAGCAAACATCTCAAAAGTACGTGAGATGATGACTGCTATTGAAATGGAAGTCTGAGAATGTCCCTTTTCTCTGATAAATAGTATAACAACAAGAAACAAAAAGTGCAAGTCAAAAGCCATTATAAAGAAACACTTTTTTTTTATCTACAATGTGTAATTAGGTAAATTCATTCTCAGAGGAAGTGAGGCCAGTGAGGATTCCTAGTGAGACTGAATAATCCCATGGCTGACAGTGGTACCTGGAGTTATACAAGCAGTGCAATAACGCTCATTGAAATGGCCCATCGAATCTTGTGTTCCAGGGCTCAATGCCACAAATGCTGCTGAATACAACCAGCTGATTTCTGATATCTGAGAGCTGATATCTGACAGAAGGAACAACTTACATCCACCTGTTTGCTGGAAGGGTCTTCTGCCATCCTCTCAGCAATCTGATGACAACCAGACTCAAATGCAGCATTAATATTTGTGTAGAGACACAGCTTTTTCTTCTGTAGATCTAGCACAACATGATTATTTCAGATCTTCTGTGCATCTGTCTAATTTTCTCTAAGAGGGATAGACTGGTCATTTGATGTGCTGTCTCTTGGTAGCTTGGTTTGGTATATTACTGGTACAATGGACTGTTCCTTGAGAAATTTCTTCAGTGTGTATTTTAAAAACAAAAAAAACTTAGAAAACCCATTGGAATTATTTTTTTCTGGTTGGTTGGTTGGTTGGTTGGTTATTTTGTTGGGTTTTTTTTAATTAAGTGGACTAACCCTACTTGATGATTAGATCTTTTCATTGCAGCATTTTTTCAGCATCAAATTCAGCCTATCATCAAATATGATTCTGTTCTTTCACCCATTTTATTGATTTTAATATTCTTTCCTTAACATGAAAATTTTTATCATGCTTTCAAATCAAGGACATTCATAGAGTGGTTCCTGCCCTTTTTAGCTATCTTTCATCTGATTACCATCACTCGAAAAAGAATGTAGAAGGGTAATGCTCTTGATGAAGTCCATAATGACCGTGACAGAGCAGAAGAGGCATCATGAACCTGTGCCATATGCACATGGATAGCACAAAGAGCTGGGTGGTCTGACGAAAATGACTTCTGCTGACAATTCTATCCTCAAAATCATGTGGGGTTTCCTCAAGYTGATTCAAGGTGAGTACCTAAAACTCCCAAATAGTCAGCAATGCCARCTATATGCATTTCTTTGCTTTCTTGTGCAGATTCACGTGTGTATTGGAGAACTTAACATCTTCTTGGTAGGCACTGGCATGTTCATGGCAAATTGGTTCTGTTTCACTTCTCACTTMTGTTATAAAATGCATCTTAACTGTTTAATGCAATATTTCTACTTAATTACAGCAAATGTCGCTTACTATACTGATGGTAGAATGAACACATGCAATGTAAATGACATTGTACATTTTTACAGTGAGAGAGAAAATGATTAATTATGATATGGAATAAATTAACTCATGCATCAAATGCTTTCAGGAGGTGTTAGAGGTAGAGGTAGGAGTTGTTCCCTTCTATGGAGGAAATTAGGAGTCAAATTATAGGAGGCACTAAAGAGCAGAAATGGTCTCCATGGCCTAGGAGAGCAGATAATGAACCTAACATTTATAGACACACAACCTGTCATCTTGCAGCTCATACACTGTCAGGATCACTTCATTTATCACTCCAAGTACATTGTAACACCCCAGCACACTCCCTCACAAATTTTATTAGAAAGCATGAATTCAGTAATGGCGAGTGAAAACATGCAACAGAGGAATCACAGGTAATATTATGAAGTAGGAAGTGCAAATTGATTACTTTAGGTCAGCCTTGGAAAATCTCTGGAAACATGTTCTTAACTAGTAAAGAGGCTGTGAGGCTGTAAATTATCTCTGTTCATTGTCCAGAGATTTAAACTACAGCAATCCCTGAGGATGAATACTATTCATCCAGTAATAAGGTCAGATTTGTCTGGAAGTGCATACTCTATCTAACCTGGGTTTAGTCTTTGTTTCTTTTTTTGGGTTTTTTTTTTTTTTTTTTTTTTTTTTTTGCTATCACATAGAAGTGTTTGATGCTTCCTATCAAGTTTCAGTTGCTATTCTAAGGTTTTTACAAGTTGAGCAGGAAACTTCTTGAAGAGCAGTGTTTTAAGATGGGGAGAAATACATTATTTGCCTGAAGAAGTGTGCTTTTGTTCATGACCCCATGATGCAGCATAAAGCTAACACCAGTCATCTCCAAGAGTTCATAATAAATAGTCCAACAAAAACTTTCAACATTTCCCTCTCAAATTAAGTGTAGCTATTCCTCAGGCTGAGGGACAAACAAACAAAACAACAAAAAAAACCAAAAACAAAAACAGAAAAAAAAAAC
>NW_026623374.1:1317332-1343321 GCF_030028575.1 Malurus melanocephalus | reverse complement strand
GAAGGGGAATTCACTCAGCAGAGAATCAAAGTTTTGAACCTGGCAGAAAAGGAATGGCCAGCTGGTAGAAGGAGGCATAGAGAAGATCAAAAGATATTGAGGGTGGTTGCAGGACACCTAGTCGAGATATTCTTTGCTTTTACTTTCTTTTGGTGAACTTTTTTGATAGAAATAGTTTACATTCTGACACACAGAGTGAACAGATTTTTAAACCTGTGCCTTTGTCACAAGGGAGATTTTGTTTTTCCAGACAGCCATGCTGCCAACCAACATTGAAAGGCATCTCCACATTCCTCCCTCTGCTCCATCCCCCGTGGTAGCTCCTTCCCTTCCCCATTCCTGCTGGGTATACACACCTAGAGGATTCAGCCGGCTGCTAACTCTCCTGGCATCACAAAKCCAGTGGAAATAAGCATAAGTCACTAATAAATGTTACATCCCAGAGCTACAGCATGAAGAAAGATGGCCTTTTTCCCAGAAGCTGTGCACTGAATATTTAAATTTGTTTGCAAACCRGCACTGAAGGCGGTGTTGTCAGCCTGGGCACGTAGCTAAGTGCAAGTGGTGCAGCCTGCAGTTAATTAGTAAGTTTGCTTTGCTAGGCTGTGACTGCAGCAACTTTCTTCTCAAAAACGCCTTTCATGTACATGGCTGGAAACAAAACGTGCCACACAGAAGTTCTGTCCACGTGTTTGACTCTCCTCTAGGGTGTCGCCAATTCACAATCTCCTGAATAAAAACAAATCAATGTTAATGTGAACACACAAGGGGGTTTGAATGTTCTTATTGCATCTCACGATTAGAATTTCTCTGGAGTATACATTTTCTCTGGTATTCTTAGTGCTTTCTTCTTGTCCAAAATCTCTTTCCCATGCACTTATACAGACACTAACTGTTTCATGTAGCTCCTGTAATAATGTATACATTATTTATCAGTTTTCTATTATGTAGACAATTTGAGAATTCAAAAAAATTTAATAATTTCATGGAGCTAAAATAATAGGAAAAAGCTAATTTTTCATACAATTTGGCAAACAAGTCTAGTCTTTGAATGTATGTGCCTACATATATTTGAAATATTCAATTATTTTTGAAAAAAAAAAGAAAAAAAGGTAAGTCAATGGGACAAGAGTGGAAAGACAGAAGAGAGGGACAATTCCTGACRTATTATGATGTCTCCCTCATTCATAAGGATTTGCTTCGAAATCCAGCTTGCTCAGGAATTTAAAATTGCCAGCATTTTAAATCCCGTGGTCCTAATTTTCTTTTCTTGTGTATACCAGAATAAATGGTTTCATCTTCTTTGAAGTCAGTGAAACTGCACAGAGGTAAAAACCGACAGAAGAAAATCAAAGCTTTTAAAGGACACTCACCGCAGTACCTTGGTGAAGGTGAAATTAGTTAGTTTAGTCTGTTAATCACTTGTCAAAGTCTGACATTACATAAAGCAATAGCAGCTGGAGTCTATTGTCCAGACAAGGATAATCAGCCAATCCAAGTTTATAAATTGTTGACTGGAAACAATGGTGTAGAGATAACCCTGGAGAGGTTGTGAAAGACTTCACTGGAGTTTATTTGCATTGCAGTTCTGCTGGAAGTCGCAGACGCTTGGCTTCCTACCTACTTACTGCCATTTATTTTTGATATGCCCCAAAGCATCCATGACACTTATTAAAATAGAACGGTGTCTAGGCAGCCGGCAACGCTACTGTATCTTGTTTCAGCAGTCGCTCTATTTTAAGAAGCCCCAAAGAGGTTCAGTGTACATCTTCAAACCTACTACATCTGTTGATTCATGTGGCTTGTGAAACCTTTGACCTAGATCAAAAAATTCCAGCACTTAAGAAGGGAATCTGTGCAGCTTCCAGTGTCCACTTAGTGTTGTGAGCTAGCAAAGTGTTCTAATTTATGTAATTTTCTTTATATTTTTAGTGCAATTTATATATTTGCTTGTCATAAAAAAAATCCACCTCACTAATCCATATTCTACACCTTTATTTTTCTGTGTAGTGTCTCAGTATACCTTTGCTCAAAATATGCCTTTTTATTTTATTTCTTTTTTAATAGCATCATTAATACTGTACATATAAGAATTTCCCTTTTTCTCACTTTTGTGGCAAATTCTTTCTGCAATTTCTGGATGCGAGCCAGACATGTTAGAGTGAAAATTGGAGCTATTCTGTCTGCAAGCCTGCCAATGTTCTTGCAATCAGGAATATTAGTTTATAAATTACCCCATGGAGAAATGACAGCCACAGAAAACTCGGGGTTCCACAGGAGCTAAGTCACACCTTTCTCATATTTCACTTCTGTGAGTGTTCACATTCAAATGTAAACAGTGTTTACATTTAAAACTGCTTTTGGCATTATAAAAGACTTCTCTGCTTCATACAGCTTGGTGAAATGGTTCTGTCTGAAATATCTGTTTCTTACAGACTGCTTTCTATTTCTATTTTATTAGGGAGGAAAAAAAAAAAAAAGCTGATGCGAAATAAACCAAACTAATTATTCCTGACATATTACCTATCACAATATAACCACCAGGAGATGGGCAAAAGGCCAGCTTCTCTTCTCAAGTTTGTTCTTGTTGCTGGCAGTTCAGTTTGCTTCTCACAAAGRAGCAGAGTTTTGATGAGCATTTTGAGATGATGAGTATCTGTCTCAGGAGCTGATGGTACAATAACGCAATGACACAGAGGACACAGGTCAGGTAAAATAGRCTGTAATGAGGTACATAAAAGCACAGAAAAACATCCCCTCAAAAGTGGAGGCCATCAGACTGGAAGGACACATTTCCAGGTCATTTCAGTCAGTATCACTGCAGGAATCAYTGCAGTTACACCAGCTGTGAATGCTCCCTGCAAGAATGAGTTGTTGGCAATTGCATCACCCATTTCTGAATCTTATTTAATAACTCCTATTTCCCATCTGCAATGATGCTATCAGATGTTGCATTTATTTTTTATGGCCCTGCCTTCTTCTCAGTGAATATGTTGGAAAAGCATTTTTTCACTGGTAAGGTTCAAAGACAATACCTATTGCAAATGTACTGAATGCTTCACAGTGAAAAGAAATTGCACAAATTGTGACCCGTGGCCTGTAGATGTAATTAGGTTTCTAATTAGAGGATGGGATATAAACTCATACATTTGCATTAARTTTGTTTGACAGAGGTTCCCCAAGTGTTTAGTATCTTCTGGCCTAGACTACCTCAGAGTGAATACAAAATTTAATTCAGTAAAWCCTCGCTTATTCTTGGCTACATCGCTTTTCATTCTGAATTTCTTTGGCTACTGAATGCAACTGAAAAGAGGAGCAGCTGAGGACATTTGGCTTGTTCAGTCTGGGGAAGAGGAGGGTGAGGAGAGACCTCTCTGCAGTCTTCAACATCCTCACAAGAGAAAGCAGAGGGGCAGGCACTGATCTCACCTCTCTGGTGACAGGACCTGAGGGAATGGCCTGAAGCTGTGTCAGGGGAGGTTTAGGTTGGATATCAGGAAAAGGTTCTTCACCCAGAGGGTGGTGGGGCACTGGAACAGCTCCCCTGGACAGTGGTCACAGCACCAGCCTGACAGAGCTCAAGGAGCCTTTGGACAGTGCTCTCAGGCACCTGGTGCGGCTCTTGGGGTGTCCTGCCCAGGGTCAGAGCTTGGACTCAGTGATACATATGGGTACCTTCCAACTCTGCAGAATCTATGATTCTATGAAATGAAATTGTCTCTGGAAAGGAATCACAACAGATGAAAAAACACACCCTGTCTTGTGCCTTGCAGGAGACACAACAGGGAATAACATCATTTAAACCTCTGTGGGGACCAGATGGTTATAGAAACAATTGTCCTGTGAGTAGCAGGGAGTTGAACTCGATTATTCTTTTGGCTCCCTTCTAGCTTAATACAACCTGTGAATTCTGACAGCAGGTGGACCAAGGCAGGTTTGTGGTCCTCTGCAGAACAAAAAGTTCTGATAGGAGAAAAAAGACACCATGAGAAACAAGAATTGTCAAGTGGAAAGGCAAAGAATTAAGTTGTGAGTTGAAGATAAAGAGAGGGAGAGTTAAAGTCGACAAGAGAAAAGGTTTAATGGCAGGAGAGGGAATTATCAGACATCTGAGTAAGGGTGATGTTTTAGGCTAGACTTCAAAAACACTTTGCCTTTTACCTTTTTGAAYATGAACAGTTAACTCCATCAGTTTGCACACCTCTCTTTCTGTCCATGGGTACTCTGTCCACTAGCTCCAAACCCTCGTGTGACCATCCTGTAGCTGTCCTTTGCTCTTCCCCTCATGCCCTGCTGCTGTGGGACAGTTTGGGGAGCATGGGCAGCACCCTGGGACCCCCACTGCTCAGGGGGATGGATCTCCTGCCTCCCATTCCCTCTCTCAGCCCTAGACATCTCCAGGCATGTATCCCAGCAGGAGCAGGAGCCCCTGGTACCTTGCATTCCATCCCTTCAGCCCCCAGATGGGCTTTCCCTCCATCCAGCACTGCTGCAGGGTGGACTTTGCTGGGCTGCAGCAAGGCCCCAGGATTGGGGCACGTGCAGGAACTGCTTCTCCAGAGAAAAACATTTTCCAAGTTCCCTAGGGACAGCTCTTGTTTATTTATGTTCAGATACACATCTCCCCAGTTGTTTGGGAATGATAGGTTTCTCCCCTTGGAAYCRAAAAACACCTTTGTGAAAGAGAGAGGCAGAGCAAAGGCAGTGGCATTCAGGAGCTGCTGCTTGGCACGAACAAAGGATATTGAGATAAGACAGTGCAAAAGGARGGTTTCTGTTCTCCCTGATTATGCACAGATGCAGCACAGGCATGGGGGAGGCTGGGGAGAGGGAAGGGGCTGTGAAGTGGCAGAATCACAGATACATCACACACTGTGGGAATTTATCCACCAGGCTTTTTAACACCTTAGCAAACCAAGCTGGAGTAGTATTTCCTATTTTTGGTTTTCCGGCTAACTGCACAGTCAGAAATATTTTATATTGAAGCAGGTCAAACACAAAGAGAGAGAGGGGAATGGCAAAGTGTACAAATATTGGCCACAGTTGTTATGCCTTTTTCAGCTTTGCAGAATCCTGGAAAACAAAATTTTATCAAAATCTTAAAGGTCTCTATTGTTTGAGCAGCTCCTTAGGCAGATTAGAAAATGAAAGCAAAGGTTGTAGATGATCATTTTCCTGCTTTTGTTTTTAATTTTTATGTTGGATATCTGTGGCATTTCAGTGAGATCAGGTCTGTTTATATTTCTTTCCGTGTGGTAATAACTTTGTGGAGAAAAAGAAAAAAGGCTTAAAATAGTTATTACAAGCAGAAACCTTGGCCAGGCACCCTGAACTGGGTCTATTTCTTGTTTGATAGAAGTCAATGGAAAACTCATATCAATGTCAATGCTTTGGGGTTTTTTTTTTTTTGCTGCATTTATCATGCCCAGATAGACAGGTGATAGATAGAGTGCTACACATGCCTGGAATATTTTTGCCATGAAAAATGTGACAGATACCACCAGACACTATTACAGTARCATAAAGCTTCAGCACTGATTTCCAGAATTCCATGATGGTCTTCATTAATCATGAACACACAACCTGTAATAATWATTCATAGTATAAACATAATTAGAATAATAATTAGAGTTTAAAAAAATTTCTTTCAGAATTGACATGACTAGAGCAGGTTGATGGAATCTAAACAAGCATCCATACAATGAAGAAAAGGATTGGTCCCACATTCTGTGTTAAAATAATAAGATTACAAGTCATTTAAGACCATCCATTTGAGAMAAACTATTCATGTAAAAAAACCCTCCTTAAATGGACTAATTATCTTGTTTACTCAAATAGGGACTTAAAACCTTTCGGTGTGGGATCTATAATTGAGTCTGTTTTCTAAAGGTTGCTTGAAACCGTATTCCCCTGATGGAAATACCCTTCATATCTTATCAACCAYGTCAATCAAGACAGCAGCAGAGTCTCTTCCTGACTGAATACAGACACCCAAAATCTGCTYCTGGTTCACTGAGTGGCAATCCCTCCTGAAGAGAGCACGTCCCATTCGTGCCTGGGTGTTGGTGTCYCCCTTCACTGATGGTGCCCCAGCTGCTCTGGGACCGGGATGAGCCTTTCTGAGCACCCAGTGTTGATCCCAGCAGCCACCAGAGTTAAGTGAAACAATCAGGGAAAATCAGGTAGCAGGAGGTCACAYGGATTTCCTGGAAACTTTGGAAACTTGCCTGAGTGTGGAGGCTTTGCAGTATCAACCAGCCCAACCCTGAGTGCCAAGTCCAAAACCCAGYGAGCGCTGTCCTCACAAGCAGCCAGCTGAGCAGGAGGCAGAGCTGCACTCCATGGCCAAAATACATAATGCACCAGCTCCTCATCCTATGTAAACAGGGAAATGACTGCAGCACTGCCATGCCAATTGACTCTGATCAGGCTGTGRGCCAAGAACTCAAAGGGCATGTCTGCAGGGCTCAAACCAGGGGTGTGTTACAGACCTCTGAGCTGGCTTCAAGCATTTTCCTATATGGCATGGTGCAGTTCCATATGTGATGTGAAGCTGGTCCCCAGAAGTCACTCAGGTTCCAGAGAACTTGGCTACAGCACATGGTCACAGGTGTTACACTCTGGTAGGTAGGGATGGTGTCACAGATCCCTGTGTCCTGCCATGCACAATACTGCACCCAAAGTCACACAGATACCTGGGGTATTTTTCTTWCTTTTTAGCTATGAATAAACAAGACAACAGATTTGCCATGTTATTGAGGTCATGCTCCTGGTGGGAAAGGCATTCACTGCTTTTGTCTTCATTACACTGCCCGCATGTAGTCCTTGAGTACTGGAGATGCTGAAAGGTTTGAATCCTTTTCAGTGCGTTCACTGACTAAAAATTACCATCTACCTACTTGAAATTATTCAGATCCTTTCCCTGTGAACTGCTGAATCAGATGGATGTGCACAGTCCAGCTGCCAATGGCAATGGAAAGACCACAGATGGAATGAGCTGGCCAGCGACATCCCACTCCATCTTCTCGTGCAGCAAAACAGGCCTTGGCAAATGCCAGATCATTGTGGGGAGAATTATGTTCTGAGCATCTCATAAGCAGAAGCTTTAAATTTCCATGATTTTCAGAATGGTTCCTTTCACAAATAACTTGACATGAAGAGTGGCTGTCCCCAGGTACCTCCCAAATGGATGTGCAGGGGGTTTCTATAAATCAGGGTTGAAGAAAGGCCTGTTTTAAAGTTTGTCTTTTGGTCTCTTGAGAGAGAGCAATCCAGTGGGTTTGTTTTATCATGCTCACTGCTGCTTAAAAGAAGACAAAATGCAGCAAGCAGCTCATTAAGAGAGAGAGAGATTGGATCTGTGTTAATATGCAAATGCTAATCCATTAGGACCCTGTTCATACACCAATCAATCAATTAACTCGTCTGTCTCTGTATTGTTCATTATTTGAAAAATGCTTTTAATCATTTTGCTATGCATTAATTAATAGCATGCCTAGTTGAAAAGAAAAAAAGAATTTTAGCATTCCTTGGGGCTTCCATGTACAAATATTTAGTATTCAGCTGTGATTCTGTGATTAAGATGTACCATATCGTCAAAGATAGCAAAGGGATTTACAGGAGCAGGGATACAGGGCAATTTGATTTAATATCAACTATTTTTATATATATATCCTTTATAAATCACTTGATAAAATAACTATGTGTAATAGATTTTTACAAAATAAATGCAGAATTTCAGAAAGAGAAATCAAGGGTATAAAATATGTTTTTCTTTATTTCTGCCATTTAAGAATGCTGGATTTGACCCCATGGACCAAAATAGCAGCAAATGGACACGCACTTCAGAAGACAAATTCCACTGACTTCCAAAGAAACACTACAAGAGACACGACTTTGGCTCTAAAATTTAACGTTCTGGGTGGAACTGAATTTTATGAACAATAGTGGCTTTCAATTAAAAAAAAATGTATTGAGGAAGGAAAYGGGTTGCAATATGGGAATGAATATTCTAAAATGGGCAATAGGTGTGGACTGGAAGAGGCAATTTTAAATTGATACAGAAGTATGTGGGATTATTTGAGACTAGGATGAACTGAGCTTCCTGAATATCCTAGAAGTCAGACAGCATTATTTTACAAATGGTGTGTGCTGGAGTTTGTGGATGATGCAGAAAAAGGAAGAGCAGCAGTCAAGGTGAGGGGAGAGTGATATACATGGGAATTTAAACAAAGGTGACAGTCACAGGGAGTGTCTGAAGCAGATTAATAGATGCAGGAAAAATAGGAGCTGAGAAAAGTTCAGGATCAAGGATGATATGAAGGTGACAAAGAGGTAAAGCAAAATGTGAAACCTGGTTTTGAAAGCGTCAGGAATGATTGTATGGAGCAAAAGGATGTTCCTCTGCTGTGTGCAGAGCTTTATTTCTCTCTTTCAGATGAATTTGGCTTTTACGCAGGTGAGTAATTCCACTAATTTAATTTTTTTCATATCAGCTGTTGACTTCAAAGAAACTCTGTACCTGAACAGGGCTGCCAGAAGCAGTGATTTGCAGGCTCAGTGTTCAGTCTGACCTGAGAGTCGATTTCTAAGCTGCCCCAGGGCTCATCCTTGCTCCTGTGTCAGGGAGGCTCAGGATCCCTGTGTGCACCATCGTGTGCGAATGGCTCCTGTCTTTCACTGCAGCTCCTTCACTCCTTCATTTCTCTTGCAGCCATCACCAGAGTGACCTCTGTGTCCTGGCATACAGAGAAATGCATTGCTGTGCAAGCCTTTGCATTTTCTTTGCTCTGTTTTAGGTAATTCAGTCAGAGACAAGGAGAACCCGTGCATTATGGACTGCTAATTCTCAGCACACATCTGCCTTGTTAAGGATGACTCACAAAGCTCCAATTGCAGAGTGTTTATCCATTTGAAATCCTGGAGCTTTCACTGTTACAGAAGGAAAATGACTGATCCCCTCACTTAGAGGGTTGTTTTCCAAAATGTTACTATACTAAGGATTTCTAGGAACATCACTGCTGCCACAAAGTATCAAGTTAGATTTTATTAGTGAGTATATGCTGAATACTGTGCATACAGAGCTGAAATGCTATCTATAGCTGTGAATTAACCCTTACTTTTATCTTGTGAGAGCTTAGATTCTTTTTCTCTTTCTGAGTTTTGTGAGTTGTGTTTATATGTTCTATTTTGGGAGGATATTTGAGAATCTGTTCAAAAGCAATCCTGAGTAGTTAAATAGCCAGAGGGCAGAACCTCGCAATTTATAACTCAGGTCATGCCACTTATTTACTATTTATTACTCATATTTTTTTCCCTTAATGGTATGAATATGCTGTTTTGCCTCCCTGTGGTACTCTTCTCAAAAATCAGATTKTCTCTTTATTGGATAATGCTTGCTCTGAAGCTCCTGAAAACAGAAAAAGAGGAAAGGGCRCTAAAATATGGACAAATGAGGGTACTTGTTCAAGGTTACCCTCCAAGCAAGTAGCAAACCTTGGAATAGATAAATACTCAGCTGGCAAGTGAGCACTGTGAAAATGCCAAGGGCCAAAGCATAGGTTTCATTTTTAGAGAAACTATTGAGTGTGTAAAATGGAGCTACTTGAATAAATTAATAAAACAATTAATGATCCAATCTACTGTATGCCCTATAATACTCACAATATACCAGGCTTTGGGGTGTTATGGAAGAGATGACAGCCTCTGAGCAGGAGCTTGTTAGAAAAAGAATGGTTAGAACATCTGTAAGTGTGTAAGATTTGGACTCAGAGCCTTTAGCTGATTTGGGTTTGGAAAGTTTTCWGTGCTTTCAGGAGGCAAAAGATGAAAAGATTAGGTTTCTCCTGTGATTTTGTGTGAGGTTTCTTCAACTTTTTCATCAAAAGAACTGAAATTGAATTTCTGCAAGAAAGGGCACTTGTAAGAACATAGAGCATCTTTGTTAAAAAAAAAAAAAAAATCGTCTGAAAATTTTTGACCAGTTCTAATTTTGAACATGAGACAAACACTGTGCCTTTCCCTGTTGTAGGAGGTGGGGTTTGGTAGCAGCTGTTGTGGGGATGGTGTGAGTAACTCCTCTGGAAAACCACCGTGCTAATGTGACAGGGAGTGGCCTCAAGATGCAGGAATCATTTTATTTATTAAAAGCCATCACTCACACGCTGACAGGAAGGACAAATAAGTTCCTGTGGCTCTGGCCCAAGATGTGAAAGCCCTGACACTCCTTCCTTACTCTTCCCCTGTGCTCTGAGCTTCAGATTAAAACTTCTCAGAAGTATTAAGTGCTGAGCTGTTTTTATTTTACTTTGCCATCCATAAAACRGGAGTTTAACACTTCCCTGCTTCACATGGAGCATTGGGTGGAAAAGAGCACGTGATGTCTGTGGAGCTGTGTGGCTACAAAAGCCAGCAAGACATCCAAGGTTCTGTTGCTAAGGAATATTAAACAGGAATTCTGGGGGCAAAAGAGATATTGTATCCAACAGTATCCCAAATTCTGGTGGACACAAAGGAAATGAATAAACTTGGACTCATTCATCTCAGCACCGTTTAAAAGATTTGGACAATGAGTTCTCACTGGGAAAGGACAAAAATCAGTAATGGAATTTTTTTTTCCAAGGCATTAAACAGGAAATTCCAAACAATGGAAAGCTTAAAACATTAAATCTAGCACCAGGACTATGAATGTACTTCCTTTCATAGGTATTTGTTTAGATATAAAAAGAGTGAAAAATATTTATTGCCTTTTCTTCAGAGGCAAAGACAATATTTTTTTTTTTTAAAGTCACAGGCATCTGACCATGGGGTGTGTTTATACACAGCTGAAGCCAGATAGGCTGCAGATTTTAYGGTTTGGGTATGGAGAGGCAGAAATCACACAGCTTTCCATGCTGATCTCCCCTGCATTCCTGGGAAGAGAGAACTGCAGAACTAAGCACTTCTGACGCTTGAGGAATTTACCAAGAGCCACTCGCCTAACCCTGTGATTACTTCTATCTGTGCCTATAAACATACTGTAAATCTTTATGGTATGGGAAGTTGTCTCCTTGCATTGATTGCAGATAACAGATGACATTTTAAACAAGAGAAAAATGAAGTCCTCCCGCTCCTGACATTTTCACCACTTCTTTTCTTTACTAATTTTCAGTGTCAGAGCCGGTTTGTGCCAAAGTGCTAAAGTGTTGCTTCCATAGATTYGCAGAGTGAATTAAGCTCTCCATCCATCTCCTCAGAAGAGTGTATTGATATGCTCCTCTCTGTGTGTGAGGTGCAAGAGAAACAGCTTTTCAGAGGCACAGGAACRGGGATTATATTTAAGAATTCCCAGTTAGGCCATAGCTTTCCAAACGAGTTGTATCCTGGCTCAGAGTTCAGCCTTCTGTCTCTGAGAGATGTGAGAGATTTAGAACTGAGACCTTTCCCCTTCGTGCACTGCCTTGGGCCCCAGCCCCTCCCTGCCCCCTTTGTCTCTCAGAGCTGCTTGGTGGGTTTGTCACCAGAGTTTGGCACAGAAACCTGGATGTGGGCTAATGAAAGCCCTGTGCACTTTTCAGTCAGCCCTTTCAGTCACCCTAAACATCTTGTCCCCAGGAAATCAGTTCCCAGCATGCTTTTATCTACGAGATCCGTAATTCCCCGTGAGTCTCCCATAGGAAATATGAAAGCCAGAGCAAAAAACTCCTCTCTGGATCTAAGCAGTCACTACTCCTAAGTCATCAAAAATGATAAGCAAGATTTYCTGACACAGGAAGTCTTATAAAAAAGCATACAAATAAGCAAAAGTACAAATATACTGGAATCTTTTAATTAATCCCTATTTTCAAGCCTCCTAAATTCACACATTCCTAGTTCTAGTTCATAAACTAAGACTAGAATTGTATTTTTTTTTAAATCAGGTATAAATTTTATTATTTTATCCTTTTTTCATAGTTCCTGTAAGTGGAATTTTAAAAAGGCTTTCCCAACACCTCCAAGTATTGCAATATCTTTACAGATAAATTCCAGTCACAACCACTGACTTCAGTGCTCTGCTTAAAAGATGTAATATATGCCACTATGCTAAAGAGTGGCTTTGCATAAGGAAATGGTTTTAAGTAGACACAGGTGCTGCAAGGGTTATTAAAAATTGTTTGTCTCTAAAGTAATTTTGGGTGGGGAACAAAAAATGTTTGAACATGACAAGAGTGAAACAATGTCAATGATTTATCCTGAACTCAGTGACCAGTTCTCTATCAGTGCCACATTTATGTGTATAGACCTTTTAAAAAACAACCAGAGACTGAACACAGATGAGCAGAGGGAATGGTTTAGGAACCCACACAGCTGATTGCTGGCCTGGGACTGTGCAGGCTTGTGTCTGAGTCCTCATCTGACCTCGGGAGAGATCTTGCCCCCTCTGTCCCTCTTGTGCCTGATTTATCCTGTTTGTAAGATGAGGTTAATGATTTTGACTTCTCTTGTAGAGCACGTTGAGATCTGCCAATGAAAACTGTCACAGGAAGAAGGCTGAGGACTGTGACAATGACTGTAGTGGTCATTCCCAGGGCCTTTGAAATAATGACGATAGTAACAACCCAGAAATAAACCCTTTCACTAGATGGGCACTYAGTGGATGAAAAAATATTAATTTCATCAGTGAGTAATTACATCTTTTAGGCAGAAAATATATTTCACCCTTTATTTGGAGGTTAGCATCTTTCTCCATGATTTCTATAGGCTCCCTCTTTGCAGCCTGTGTCTGCCCAAGGAAAATGTCTGAACAGTGGTGATATGCTGTGCTGAATCACACCTTTAAAGATTATTTGCTGGGAATTAACATTTTGTCTAATTCCTTCATGGAACTACTGGATCCCACTGCTGCATWTGCTTTTCCCTGCTGAGCTCAATTTGTAGAGCCATCTCAATCATATCCCTAATTTTTCTGTTATGGTCTGGCCCTTCAGGTCTTGAGGTCTGAATCTTATCTTTTTTCCTTATCTCTAATAGCCACAGCAATGCCAGTTTGGTGAAGACCCTAATTTGATATTCTTTTTTTAATTTTTTTTTTTTAATTTTTAGTGAATTTCACCCCTGGGAACTTTGTGTGTTGGGGCCACACCACCATGAAGTGATGAAATCCATGTGGTTGCTTTGCCTCCAGAGAAGCCTAGAACAAATATGGCCCTGAACCCAATTCCCATTCCCTTCATTGGCAGCTCTGGCTGTGTCACCAGCACAGATATTAATGTGTCTTCCTGGACTATGCTCCAGGATTTGTCCCCACTGTGACATCAGAAATGTTTTGCCAGGGATTTTTAAAAAAAATAGCCAAGCCAAGATTTTAGCACTGTGCAAATATGAAACAAGTAGTAGGAAAAGATCATGGGATCAATACATATTTCCGGCCAAAAAACCTTTTTCTTAAAAAAAAAAAAAAAAAAAAAAAAAGTGGAGGCAATTACATTGCTTAAATTAAACCCCTGTAAAATTGGAGCACGGACTGCAGTGAATCGGGGAGGAGTCCGAGGGTTTTGTTAGCGGGTTGTAGCCCCTAGTGACGGACAGACTGATTAATGCTGAAACTGCCTCCAGCAATGGGATCCTGTGTCAGGAGATGAGACCTGTGCATTACTCACAGAGSTCTCCTGGAGAGGCYAAGAGCACTTTCAGCCTCCMAGTTTCAGTTTGACACTGGGTCAGRATGTACAAGCTTGGAAATGAACAGCAAAGAGGTTTACCTGCCTTGGGAAATTTAAGATATTAATATGTATAATGCAATTTAATTCACTTCCATAGATTCCATCCTGTTAGCTCACAGCAGGGTCTAAATGCTATCCTTTCAGAAAAGGTTGTCTTGTTGTGTTTGTTTTTTAAGAAAATTTTCCCTCCACTCTCCTTCCCCCCTCCCTCTTCTCCCCTTTCGTAAATCTTTTGTAATCAAGATACTTTTCTCATTACAGTTTCTGTGTCTGACATTAAAAAATGTTTTAAAATTCATGGCACATTGCTTGATGTTAAACTTTGCTCAATAATAGACCATTAGTTTACTTGATGCATGACTSTCTGAATACTTTGCACCAGTAAATATAACAAACTCATGATAATTACTGTGTGTAAYATGTTTGCATTCAAACATGACCTTGGACTTACTTTTCAAACATTTCAGAAATGTCAGCTATGATGATGATCTTTGTTCATTACTGAAAGGAGTTTCTGGGTCCGAATTGTGTAACATGCATTTATATCTATTAAAATGACACAGTAGAGCTATTTTTATTGTYTTAAACCTTTAAAACACTTTTAAATCTCAGTAGCCCTCTGAGTCATGCGATCCTGTGACCATCTCGGCACTTCTCCAATCCAAAAGTCTATTAAAAGCTTTGACAAAAGAAACCTTTATTTATTTCAGAAGCAGTGACAAGGCCAACCTGCATGCTTAGTAACACCCTGCTAAAAATGTCATGGGCATACAGCAGCACATTTTTGCTGAGAGGTATGTAGTCCTACTGCAAAATGTAAATGATATTATTTTGTGTAAAAATGAATGTTGTAGCATGTAATCAACACTGGAAAACAACTGCAGAAAGTGAAGGGGATACAGTAAAACAGCTCCTGCTTTTGTAATCACCTCAGCTTGGTGCTGATCCCCAGCTCCAGCAGGAGCARCCTCTCTGCAGTGAAGGTGAGAATGCTGTGATGTGCTCCCCTGCCTTGGGATTGGGGTTTAGGCAGCTGAGGAGGCTGCAACTCACCAAATGGTTCAGGCAGCTTGCCATGGGACAGAAAACATTCCAGCAGGATGATAATGCTGAAAACACACGGCTGCTGGTCCACTGCCCTCTGGTAGATGACAATGACCTTTAACTTAGAGCTGAGAAGTGACCCTCACCTACACTCTGTTCTGCAATTACTGAAGAGCTTGGCTCCCAGTGGAAAATACCAMCAACAACAAAATCTCATAAGGAAGGAATTGTCTATTGTCTAGGAACAGGTGTGGAGAAACGTGACTGCTCCCAAACCAGAACATGACACCATCAGAGCTGGAGCTGCCAGTGTTCAGAGAATGGGGAGATTCTTCCCTGCTTCACAAATCTAATTGCTCAAATGCTACATTCACAAGAGTTAAAATTAGAGGGTCTTAGTCCTTGTGCTAAAAGAAGCAGCCAGTTCCACTTCTCTGAAGCCTCTTTGCTTTCAAACTATTGAGGCTGCTTTTAATAACAAAGTGAAAGTGACACTGGTGCCAGTCTTGATATTCCCTTATGCACATTTACGTGCAGCTTCTCCCAAGTCTTTTCTAATTTAGGCAGTGTCCACATTGGAATTCAAGCCATTCCAGCCACAGTTATGTTTAAATGTGGTTGCATACTAGCTCAATTCCAGCATACCAATTCTGACCACAGGGGAACCAGGATTTTCAAACCGTTGGTGTTGTTTTCCTTCCCTCCCAAAGTGGTGCAAGCTGTGCTGATCTCCATTTGATATATATTGTTCAATTTTGGTAGAACTTTACACAATTTTGCCTGTCTAGACTCTGCTTCTGTTTCTCTGGGTAGACTATATGGACTGTGATATTGTACCCACTATTCTGGCAGGCAGAAGACAGAGTTCATTATTGGAGGATGCTCAGACCTTTTGGGGAAAGACACAGAATGACACAGAAAGAAAATCCTCTGGGACCAAAAGCACTGCATGGGAACTGTGTTAAACAGAAATAACAGCAAACCCATTCCTCAGTAGAAAGGCTATTCCTTCCTCTTCTGAGGGTAAGAGATGCAGTAATGGCTAAAACTGAGCCATTTTGAGCAAGAATTCTTCACTGACACAGGTGGTCTGATTCTCCTTTTATTTTTTTTTTTTTTTTTTTTTATATACAATGGTCAGAAAATGGAGATTTTAGCTGTCACTGTGATTTGACTTGTGTCTCCCAATGAAACAATGCACTAGTGTAAAATTGACCCATGCAGGCTGACAAGGCTGAGGGGAWTCCAGCCCTCTGGACTCCTGTTTGAGCAGCTATTAAATACTGGGTTTATATGATGGTGTACAGGTAAATGCCTCACATTTCACTAAGCTACAATGCAACAATTTCATTATCAAACTCTCTGATAAAATCCGGTCCAAAACCTGATTTCTCAGAGCAGGGATTGGGGCTAAAATTCATAAATCATACTGGATTTAGTTGACCAGTTTGCCTGTTGCTAATCATCAAATGATGGGATCCTCGTGCAGGAGTCAGTTTTAAATCCTTGCCTATGCCTTAGGTTGAAAATTCAGCTGTGGTTCACACTCAAACTCTTCTGTATACCTGGACAGGGCAGAGAACACATTTTCAACTCCTTAAGGTGAGAAATAGATGGCAATTTAAAATAGAAAGTTGCATTTGTTTTCTTTGTCATCAGGAAGTGCAATCCAGGAATTGTCACAAAAAACATTTTTGCAGGGCAGACAACACAGTTTTTCAGATAGGAAAAGTAAGTGTTTATAGTCTCAATTCTGTTTCTCAAAAAMATCTTAGAAGCTTTTAAAGGAAAAYATCTCAAGTTTCAACTATGTTGAAAGACCTGGCACTTGGCTTGTTTGCCCAAGCCTTGAGTGAGAGATACCACCTTTGATTCACCTATTAAGAATCTACTACTTTTACTTTTTTAAGACTGAAAGTTAAAAATAGTGAAATACTAGACTTTCARGTGCAAAATAAAAAGTAAAAAACTAAAAATGTATCACTTTGTAACTCTTGTGGGGGGAAAGCCTTTAATGGAAAAAGATCTCAAGTTTCAATTAGGATACTATCTCAAAARTGTCTCAAGATCATAAATTAGTGTAATCTAATTGGACTTACCTCATTTTTATACCAGCTAAGAATGTGACCCTCTACATTTATCTGCAGAAATCTTCAGTCAGAAATTATTCTTCTTTATAAAGTGTTTCAAAGCCTTTGAGGAGCTGCTGAATGGCAAATTCCAGTGCTTTAGGCCACCTTCTTTAACTTAGTGGAAAATTTGTGCAATTAAAGGTATTACATATTTTTGGTGTGTTGTAGTTGAGTCTTGCTAGCTCTGTCTTCCCTATAGAAGAAAAGGTTTTGTTTAGTGGAAGTTACCCAAAGCACTAGATGGATTAATTTGTGTTTTGGGATACATAAAGGAATTTTTCTTTTTCAAACAGAAACATATTATTTTGATTAATGGATTTTTAGTCTCCAAAATGCCTTTGCTATATCTGTTTTTGGATGAAAAGCAAATGTTCGCCTTCTAATAAACTGTTATACTACTGCTGGTACAACTTCTTACCACAGGTTTGCCACAGGAACCATGATTCACACTATCATGTGTTCTTGACTATTTAAAATTATAGTTATTAAGCAGTCCTGAGAAGGCAAAGTTCTTAAAAAAATGAGCATATCCTGCAAGGCCTCAGCTGTTCTGCGAACATGTCAGGGATCTCATCYCTGCCCTCCACYCCACTATGAACACAGACATGCATTTGTGTAGGGTTGGGTACAGAGCTGTGCTCTGCAACAATCTCTTTTGATCCATTCATTCATTGAAAATGCTCTGATTTTTAATTACTTTGATTTTTCTATTTCTCCCTTTCATAGTCCAGCTTTTTAGTACAARCCAGTTCGTGCTTTCACTTCCCTGATGGTGTTTCAGAGTGTTACAAACTCTCTTTCCTCAACTTCTCACCAGCCCTTCTTTCGCTTCTCACTTCCTCCTTCACCACAACCACTGTGCACCCAAATAACAGATCTGGGTCCTACTACATTAAACCAACACACAAAACAGAGACAGATTTGGGTTTCCTTCATTGCTGCTCTTGCCAGAATATTGTGTAGTTCAATTTTTTGTCCACTTTTGGGGAAAAAAAAAAAAAAAAAAGTTAGCTAGGGGGAAAAAAGTTACAAACTCCTGTTTCAAAAGGCAGTACATTTTTTTTTTTTTAAATGGGTGTGTCTGCCCCCGGGGCCCACAGCTTAAAATAAATAAACCCCTGGGATGACTGTGCTGGTTAATTTGCAAGATAAGCCTTTTATGTTGGGATTTTGTCTGGACAAAGTGGGCAGTCTGGAGAGCTGAGCACACAGGCAAACCACTCACCGTGCCTCTTGCATCACGCAGAGGCAGAACCGATACCTTAATCACCCATGTTCAAACACTGTCGCCAGATACSACGCCAGAAATAACTTCCAACCCTGCTATTTCTGTTGACCTACCACATTTCTTCACTTTGCTCTCTTGTTTCTGACCCTCACTCACTTTTTTGTTTTGAAATCAGTTTTCTGAGTGCCTTCCTGTGTATGGAGCATCCCATCAGATGTCCCCGAGGGGCGGCCGGAGTGGCTGGCACGGACACTGTGGGCAACAGAGTGACAGCTCCGGGCAGCTTCGGGCAGTGATATCCCCGTCACTGGAGCTAATTCAGACAAATGATACCGTGTCACAGGACTTACTGTAAGGCCAGGGGATTTCTCTGCTGCCAGGGCCTGGCTGGACACTGCCAGCACCCCCTGCCCGGTGCTGGACACTCACTGCCCTCGCTGACTGAGCCACTCGGGACAGGAACGGGAGGTCAARGAGTGCAAATGTAATTCTGTGATTGCACTGAGGCACTGGGGTGTGTCTGGGGCACATCACCCCCTTGAAGAGCTGCTGGGGTTCAGGGATAGTGGTAAAGTCTCCTTTATTGCTCTCTATCGCTGCCTGAAAGGAGGTGCAGCCAGGTGGGGATTGGGCTCTGCTCCCAGAAATTACCCACAGGACAAGAAGAATGGCATCACGTTGCACCTGGGGAGGTTTAGGTTGGAAATTAGGAAAAAATTTCTTCCCCAAGAGGATTKTTGAACACTGGAACAGCTGCCCAAGGAAGTGGTGGATTCACCAGCACCAGAGGTGTTTAAAAGACCTGTAAATGGGTCACCCGGGGACACGGTTTAGTGGTGGGTTGGCMCTGCTGCGTTGACATTTAGATTAGATGGTCTTAGAGGTATTTTCCAACCTAAACAATTCCATTATTTTTTTCCTGAGCTTCACTTTGGTACCCAAAGCGATCACATGTTTGATTCTCCACCGCCTTTTCCCATGCACAATTCCTTGGTTTGCTGTGGAATTAGTCCCATTAGACACCAGGATAAATGACAGCAGCATTTACTCCTGTCTTGTAATAAAGCATTGCATTTAAATGGGCACGTTTTACTTGGATTGCAAAGTACTTTGCAGATGTAAATTAAGTAAACCTCCTGTCAGCCCTTGGAGATAAACACAGAACATTATATCCTTTTTAGAGGTAGATAATCTGAGGCACAAAGGACTTGAGACAAGGAGCTTGGCTGCCTAAAATTAAACACCTCAGCCCAAATGAATAGATTGCAAATCCATTTCTCATGTTAGAAAAGAGCTCTTCCCCTCCAACAATGTCAGGAAGACAGCAGTGTGTGAAGTCTTTGAACTGCACTTCACAGCCATGCAYGGTAAAACCTTGGGGGATATTTAGACACTGAGCTCCCAAAATTAAACATAAGAAAAAAATTTCACTGATACTATTTTCAAGAGAAAATGTGACCATTAATCAAATTAATTGTTTTGGATTGTAAAAACCCCAGTCTTTAATCAAAAATTGCCTTCAAMGTAAGAAAAAAAATCTGTTTTCTTTGAAAAATGATTAATTTATCACTCAAATACTACAATAGTGATATTATGAGAGCAGAACAATTGTGGGGCTGCATTCTGAAATACAGTCTAGAGATATCTTTCAGATACCTCAGTTTTGGATACACATGAACTCCAGGAAAGCTTCTTGTGCAGGTTCCAGAAACAGGGACTGGGATTCTGCTGGGAATTTCCAGTCGTTTCACAAAATTCTTCTCTCATTTGTCTGCACCCAAACTGTGAGAAGTGAGAGTCCTTTACTAACAGAGAGACAGTGGGGTCTGGGATAGTCATGGCTCAGGGCAGGACTTGTGCAAGATCTTGGGAATCCTCTCCAAGTCCCAGAAGAAGGGATCTTCTGAAGGAAACCAGAAGGGAAAAGTGCCAGTGGTGGCTGRGCTGGAGGCTGACAGGCTGTCATGGAATAACCTTTCTCTCAGGAAGTCAGAGCCCAGAGGGACTGACTTTTTGCCCCCACAGATGCTGCACTTTCTTTGGAAGTCAAATGGTGACTTCTACAAGCTCTTCAGACCACTGACTTATGGAGGATTTTTAATTTACTGAAACAAGCTTAATTCAATCAGGTTTTTCCCCCCTAGGTAGCAGGAACTGATGTATTCTCTTTATAGTAGAACTGACAGTAAAATGAATCACTGGTGAGAAAAGTATCCCTTCTTCCTGTTTTATTTCTGTTTTTAAGCCCCTGCTATAAAATAATGTTTAGTTTTATGATTTGTTCARATATCACATGATTCTTGTTTGGTGAGTCCATAGATAAAAAAGTGTAGCTTTACCAGGTAAGGTTTTCTTATTTAATTCCTTTAACTGAYTTCACACCACACTGACATCCCTATAATAGAAATAGATCTGCTTTTTTCGATGTAAAACACCTGTACAAAAGGTCAAAACAACACARCAGTGATTTAGGTGCTACACAGGGACCATTTGCACATACCCAGTTTCAAAAGGACATATTAGATCTTCACTTCAGACTGAAATTTAAGATGCATGCAGATTTTAAGTGCTGGGTGATCTATTATTTTCCCTTCTTGGCTACAAATTGCCTTTGTGCCAGTAGGCACAGGGACACAGTGATGCTGCAGCCATCACTCTGCAAGGATGGATAACTAAAGGAGGAGAAGCTCCACTCTCACACCAAAAAAAAAAAAAAATTATTTTTCATGGAGATGCATTTACAGAAGAATGCAAGACACACATCTGTTGAAACACTTCACTAATAGCCGGAATATTTATTGCATTTTTCTGAATGAGATGACCCAACTGACATGCTGATTTCCTTAGCAACTGCTGTGATAGCGGAGGAAGAAACCCTCATTGAGCCACAGAAATCACAGAATAGAAATGTGGGTGGGAGGGGATTTCTGAATCACTCCAGTCTCCTGCTTGAGGCAGACATGTCACCAGCACTAAATCAAGTCAGCAATGCCTTTGTCTACCCTAAATCTTTAAAACATCCTTGGATGGAGACTCCACAGCCCCTTGGACTGCCTTTTCTAGCATTTCTTCAACTTTCCAGTGAAAAAAAAATATTTTCTTCACCAAATGAAACCTTCTAAGAGGCAGTTTGTGGCTGCTACATCGTCTGTTACATCTGAGAATAGTTTGAGTCTCTCATCTCTGTAGCTGCTCTTCAAGCAGCTGTGGGAAGTCCTGTGGTAAATAAGTCCATGTTACCATACCTACCAATACTTTTGAAAACTTACAGTTTAAAACATACCAGCCCAGGTGCAGGCTTCATTCTTATGAGCCATTTTGCATCTCCCAGCTGGGATTTCTCCTGCAGAGGTGAGGTGCTCCCATTAGGGAGACAATCCCACCATCCCCATCCAGAATCAGTGAAAAGATTCAGGTTTCCAGCACCAGGCTCTGGAGGTGYCTGACTCTCATCACTGCTGGTGTCACTCAGCTGGGCACAGTTACCTAAAAGTAGAACTTGTTCATTTACATGTTCTGTAATGTGTCCCCCATGCTGCATATGATTTTTTTTTCAGTGTAGAAGAGGAGGGTCGAACTTRCCCCACCAAAGGTATTAAAATTGCAAAAAAACAGAATGTCTCCTTACCACATTACCAAAAAATACACATTTTTCATTTTCTATTTCTTAGTATTTTTTTTTTTATGCTCTTACAGTCTACATCAGGTTTCATTTTTTCTAAAATGAGAATAAGATCATCAGAAAATAATTACATCTGGTTCTGGTGTAAAACCACAGTGGAAACTTTTCTGAAATGTCAAAGTTTCTGTAATTATTACTTGTCCTGGGCTCCAAGGGAGTCAGAGTAGTTTCCAGACTTTGTGTTTCTTTTCTCACCTTTTTTTTCCCATTTGTTTTGTTTTTTGTTTTGGTTGGTTGGTTGGTTGGTTAATTGGTTTTTGTTGTTGCCTGGCTGGCACAACAATTGTAAAATATAATGTAAATGGCTATTGTGCATCCCCAAATCATGTATACCACTCTTCACCCCCCCCCCCCCCCCCACCCCCCCTTTTTGTTCTCCTATCTCTGATTGTAGCTCTGTTTGTAAGAGGTGGGAGCTTTGAGTAAAAAAATCTAATGATCACATCTGTCTTTTGATTTCACTGCAAGACATTTGGATAAGTAAGTATATATCCAGACTATCACAATTAGATGAGATTCTAGACTAATATTTCTATGGTCTCTCCAGTTAGTTCACATTAATTGGTTAAGGGTTTTTTCCTTTTGGCTGGAAAATGATGACTTGGAACAACAGAAGCTTCTGGGAATTGACTGGTTTTAATACAATTTTTCCTTTTTTTGATGTTTTATGGCCTTTCTCATACCCTTGATGTAATTTTGGTCAAAGTGGGAGTAGAAGGATGAGAAATGTCTTGTTATGTGCTAATAGTGAGGCATAAATGAAATTCCCCTCTGCTTCTCAGCAGGAACCTGAGCTATGTCTTGAGTCAGCATCATGACCACCAGGAACTAGGGAGGGGTGATCGTGGTGTCTCTCACTTCTGTCCTAGAATTCCTACCCAGGCCCTGAAGTCGTGCTTGGAAGCCAGACTGCATCCCAAAGAAGGGTTCTAACCACCTACCAATAGAATCCTAAAACCTCAGCACTTTCAATGACCTCAGTAAATGATCTAGTTCTGCCTTCTCCCTTTAGATAACCAAGCTATGTGAAGTTGTTACTCACAGATGTTATCCTAATCTGATATTAAAAGCATTCCCTGTGGAARGCCCACACCTCTGGGGGGTTCTGTTCAAAGCTTTAAAAATTTCTAAATGAGARTATGTACCATCATTTATAATTTGGTGATCTTTTAGTCTTTACAGGAAGTAAGAACCATTATTCCCACTTGCTGAATGGGAAATCGAATTACAAACAACACAGATTCTGATGATGCAAAAAACTCCATTTTCCCATCAACCAGCTCTTCTTCACAATGGATATACACTTTAATTCTGTATTAATTACATAGCAAGAGTTCAAAAGGGATTGGCATTTTCTGTTTAATTAACTTCTAATGTAGCAATTTACCTGAAAGAGAATAGTGTGTTGTGTCCAGTGCATGTCCTGCATGAGGCTCTCTCCACACAAGGCGTGTGTTTTTCAAAGCTGACCAAATGGCTGCTTGCTTGTTTACTATGATTCTTTACAAAACCTTGCAAAAGGTTTATCAAAAACCAAAGAATAATTAGCAAATAGCTAGAAGGGATTCAGAGTGTAAATGAAAAAAATAAAGGATCAGAAAGGGCCATAGATATTCATTTCATGTTTTGAATTTGCATTCGATTTCAAGAGGAAAAAAAGCAGGACAGGTTGTAAATTGAGGTAAATTTCAGTGTCAGCAGCTTTAATGATTTTACCGCAAATCTTGCAATATTAAGTATTTGCTTTGAGCTCGAACCCTCTGAATGCACACAATTCTTGGGTTTTGTAATAAAAAAGCCCAAAACCCAAAACAAGCAAACAAAAAAAAGCCACAGCAAACACCACAAACTTGAGTGTCTGGTGATAAATTGTGGTGTAAGTTGAGAAATGATGTACTTAAACTTTCCAGGACCATGAAAAGCATCAGAATATATGTTTGGCATGAAAATAAAAGGTAATTACTACCTCATATTACCTCMTATTTGTTCAGAGGGACTATGTAAAACGGTGTTGACAGCAGCTGCAGATTTGCCCCCAGGCCTATAATAAGGAGGAATTTACAAGACCTGCAAAAGCCAAAGAGTAAATTAACTTAAAGAGTGAAGTCTTTTTGCCCCTGCACCAACTGATGTTAGCAACATGAGCAAATTGGCTGTTGGCTTTTTAGACTGACTTCCATYTGAATGGTTTTCTGGGATAAATGGGGTGGCACCTGCTCTAGCAAGTTCTTGCTGTTTAGATAAAGCCAAAAACTTTGAAGAAAAAGGTTCATTTTCTTTACAAGAAATTAGGCTTGATATTGATGGCAAATTCCATCAATTCCATTCCTTCATTAATTGATATTTCTCTCATTTTCTCTCCACGTCTCCCCTAAGGAGATTGACACACTTGCCACAGGAGCTTCCTGATCAGMAAATTCACTGCCTCTCACCACACTCTCACTTCAGAAAATCACTTCTGTAAATATGTCAGATTTCCCTGTAACTGATATTTTTTTTCTTTTCCCTACCCACTTCTCCTAATGAAGGTTGTTCCTGGGCTTGCACAAAATGTCTGTTTGAAACTTTTAATTTCCAGACCCTCTTATTTCCTTGTCATTTGCTTTTGTGTGATAGCTGCCTTCCATCTTCATTTTGTATTACCGCTTATCCTGACAATACACATTTCTATCTATACTGCAGTGCTAAGACTGGTTGGGATTMTTGCATCTGACTTTGTAAAAAGTATGAGGTAATTTTGATTCTTATGGTTTTTACTCAGTAAAGGGCACGTATCCATGAGTTCCGCAGAATCCTTGATTGCTAGGAACTTCTTACCTGATTGCCTCAATTATTCTATTTTAAAACTCTTTCTCTAACCTGCAAGAACACAGAAGGGTGAGGTGGTTTGTGTAATCACATATTGCTACTGTTTCAGTTGTATGTTTTTTGGGTTATGGTGTTATGCAAAATTATTAAAGGCCTCCAAGGGGAATATCTTTGACTGAATTCAGGAAATTACYATTATCTTTAGTTACTCAAGCACACAGCAGAAACCAATAGAAACATAAGTCTTCTGTCCAGGGGAATTWACACTTTTTCACAGTAAAATACAACCAAGATTTTCAGCTTCCTCATCTGGAGTGCAATAATTTCTTTCTCTTTTTTGTAAATCATTTGCAATGGAAGGGGGAAAAAAATCTTAGCAAAGAATCAAATCTTGAAATCACTTTCTAGAAAAACCCCAATACATACATTTTATAGCCCTATCTGTGATATCAATTTGTTTATCCTGAGTTCTGCTTTATATACAGACCTGCTATTTTATCTTCCTTCCACTCATKCCCATTTCCCTCCTGGGGAACACCTTTGGTAGGCTTATTATTAGGTTAATTATTCAAAACTATCTTATAGSTTTAACTGCTGAATCTTCTTCTTGATTTCCTAAAACATTATATTTTCATTTGAAACAGAGTGAAACAAACATTTTCAGGGAGGCCATAGACAACACAGACCACAGCAAGGAGTCTGTGCCACCAAACAGGAAGTGAAAGAGTATTTTTGGAAATATCTATTTCAGAATAAACTGAAACACGTATTTTTGCATRGAAAAATAGCAATTATTTTTACTGTTGCTAGTACTTTTTGGGACCACAAGGAATACAAATGTTTAAATCTTTTGTCTTCTGTAGTGATTATTTAGATACACATGGGAAAACTATTCTGCTATTCTGGCCCTATTTAACTGTTAAGGACAAAGGCATGCAGGCAAGAATAATTTTCTTCTGAAATAATTAATAATTATTTATAACAGTCACAAGTAAGCAGTCTGTGGCCACCCAAAGTGTTACTATTTAGAAGCTGAAACATGCCAGCTGCTTGTGTCCAGGGCTCCAAACCTTTTGCAATCAATGACTAAAATAGTGCTTCAAGAAAAGGGCTGTGCTGGGGCAGCAGCACAAACACAGCCACACTCACTGCCCGGCTCAGCAGGGAAGGGAAGCTCCTTAAGCTCTAGACTTGGCCACATCCAATGAAAATGAAAACAGGCATAGTCCAGTGGAAAATGAGTTCTCTGTAAAATCATAGATCAGACCATGCACTATAAAACTGTATATTCTGGGGTTCAGTATCAGAAGTAAGCAGAAACATCCCAGCTTCCCCTTTTTTTCACCCACAAACCTATAAAGAAATAAGTGATTTTTCATTAAAATGCCTTGGCTGATTTGCCTGGTTTTTTTTTTT
>NW_026623374.1:1307899-1317237 GCF_030028575.1 Malurus melanocephalus | reverse complement strand
TTCCAATAATGATTTCCTGTAATAGGATAAAAGCACTATCCTCATGATTTCTACAGTGGTACAAAATTATTSCCCCTCAAGATTTATTTGTAGATCTTGTTGCAATGACACCGAAGTGTATAAAATGCTTATTCCACTCACTAGTTCGCTCTTACTCTTTCTGTTTATTTAGCTAGAGGTTGGAAAAGCACAGAAATTAAATTACTATTTTTTTAATGAACATTCATTATTCTGGTTATCCCATGAAGCAGGTAATTTAAGTAAATAAATAATTTTTTTWAAAAATCAAAACTGTCTTCTTCCTCCAAAAACAATTATCACAACTTTTCAGATGTCTTTAAGTCTCTGTGACCTGGGTGAACAACTGTGAATAACAAAGAGGGAGTGATGAATAGCTGGAATGAKTAGTTTGCAAACAAATCGTCAGCTGAGTATCACTTGTCCAAACTATTCACCAAATATTTATAGAGCAAGAAAGYAGCATTGCTTCATGAACAGTTTGATTAGATGTGACATGTGGGATGAGCCAAGGAGATGGGATAGAGATGGTAAACCAGATTTAGTGTGATACCCAGAAACGGAGACAAGATGTTCTTACCCTGGGGCCTTTCAGCCACTGATGTGGCAATCCGAAATATCCACAGGATGAAATCATMCAAATTTCATGGACCCAAATTTATGTAGAAGAGGACAATCTCTCATAGTTACAGCAAAACCAGTGGCACCTTAAATTGAAAAGCCTTTTATGATTTATTTTCCCATTCCCAATTCTGGCCTTGATATCTTCTGGATGCATGCCTCTTATTTGAAATTGTGGATTGGAACATTTTTTCCTTTTATGCTACTTCTGGAATTTTGGAAATATGTCTCARTATAATATGACCTTCAACCATAACTGGTGTGTTCTTTCAGATCATTAATGCAGATACTGTGAAAATGGAATATAATAAGTGGATCCAAAGTTTCGTAGGAAACTTCTCAGTAACTTATGTTGCTATTCTGATTTCAGTKCTTAAATGCTGTAAAAATAATTTTAGTGCTAATTTAAGACCTAATCTGAATTGTTCAGAGTAGCACAGGTGCCATAATCTTTTTAGTTAAAAAGGTAAGAAATAATCAAATTTCTCTATTTCATTGAAAAGCTCAATTTTTAAGAACAAAATTGAAAGACAATATGTTTTTGACTGAAATCTTAACTATTTTGATTAAAACATTTTGCCACTGGGTTTCTTCGGAATCCTAGCTGTGATGCAAAAAAATGATGGGATTTCTAAGGATTTCAGATTTCACAACACATTTTGAAAAATCATTAGCAGAAATATTAACATCTGGTCCTGAGTGTTTACTTTGTTTCCCCAGGTYCCTGCCAGCACAGGGATTTTGAATTCAGTAATTTCACGGGGGTATAATGKCACAGTGGAACAGGAAACTGTGCTATAATCCACTCCCTCCTGACCACAATGTTTAAGTTWAGCGTAATTTTGCTTTCTCTTGCACGTCACCTGCTTTATGATACAGAAAAGGAATTATGCAACTGCTGTGTAAGACTCCTGAGTAATTGCTTTGAGGAAGGCCCTGTGTGCTCCACCCAGTTAAAATCCAAGTTTGTTCTCACACCAGGTGTGGATGGGTCGAATGAGCACCGAGCACAATCTCATTTGGTGAGAATGGGCAAGAGTCCACAAAGTTTATGGGGCTACATAAATATATACAAGCTTCTCCTTGGAGTTTTCCTGTTAGAAACCTTCTGCTCCTTTGGAAGGGTTCTGCATTTAGCAGAGGTGAATTCAGAGACAAAGCTTTTGCACCTACTGCCTTTTGTCCGGTAAATTGTTTCCAGATTCACAGCTAAGATTAAGGCTGGGAAAAATGCCTTAATGAAGAAGAAGAATTTAGGCAGSAAATCTGAAAACACAGGATCGTATCCTTGATAGATTAAAGTTCATATAGGGCATTTTCACCTCTTGGACCAGAGCCAATGCTACAGGAAATTATAATAAATTTTGAGTAATGATCTCAGATAGAGTGGCAAACACAAAATGCATTATTTCCTCTAATAAGTTTATTTGTRCTCAGTTGTCACCAAATATATTTCCAAACCTGTGTGTTTACACACGAAGTTTTGACCTGCTTAACTTCCTTCKGTGGTCAGTTTTCCAGTAAGAGCTTGTAATCAGGGGCCATCTATGGCAAAATTCAAAATAAGAAAAAAGTCCTTGAATTTTTGAACTCCAACAATTCCTGAAGCAGTTTCAATGAAAGAATGTTCTGGTTTTTAATTTAAGATGAAATGCCCACAATTTGTGTTCAGATGGTGTACTTGTTTTGAATGTTTGAAGGGTGGTATTTATAAAGGCTATTTTGGGCATTTAACTATTGTGAAATTCAGTTTACCAAAGCCTACAAACTTAAGTCCTCCCTGTCATTAATGGAGAGAGATCAATATCTCCAGATGGTGACTCTGAACAACTTTGGAAAATATTGACAGAGGATTATGCGGATATATTCTACTGTGGCAAAGCTTTGCTCTTTTTTTTTTTTTTTTTTTTTTTTCTCAATGGCATTAAAAATTCTGGTGAATGACTGAAAAATACAGAAAAAAACCCCTCAGTAATTTTGTGGGTTTTTTTATATAATGTAGGAAAAACCCAACCCTTTGCCATAGCAGGATATTTTTGTGGGCTGATGAGCATAAATTCTGTCCATGACTTAAATTAAACGCAGCCCCTGAGGTAAGAGAATATGYTCACCCCACAGAGACCATGTTCACAACACCAGAAAAGCTTCATGTTTGAGTATCTGGGATGCTCCAGCACATCTGAGATTGAAACATGGATTTATGACAATAGCCCAGTGGATTAAAACAGATTTTTGTTACAGGAAGTATTCAATTTTGACAAGTTCTTCTTGGAATTAGTAACTTGAGCTGAGTAACTTCCTCTTTTTGGTTTCACAGTTTATACCACTRTGCCTGTTGCCATAGATACCGTGTGGTTGTTTCCATGGGAACATGTGGTGTGCCAAAARCAAACAAACTACAGAGCCTTGGCTTCAGTTCACTGTCATTATTCTATGCTACCCTAAGCAAAATRTAAATAATAGTTGAAAGACAATGTGGACAACATTTAATATTTTTATGGCGTATTCAAGTTGTTATTTAAATACAGATTTTAATGAAAATCCAGCAAGGCATATCCATCAAGCTTTTACAGAAGTATGAGATAATAGTTTAAGAAGCTTAAAATCCCAGTTCTAACTCCTCTTTTTCTCTGATCATGTAGCTTTACCTCTGGGTCTCAGATTTCACCTGTATGAAAAAATAATAACAATATTTACTTGCTTTTAGAAGTCAGATGAAATAGTTCTGGTTCACAGAATTATTTAAAGTAATTGCTGTTTATTATTGTTATTGTTATTATTGTGTTGTTATTTTTATTGTTAAAACTAATTATTTGAATGACAAAATATAATCCAGGCTATATTGCTCATTAAAGAAGGTTTATTAATTGAAATAATAACACTCTCATCTGAAATRCCACCTGACTTAAAGGACAAGTTCCACATGAGCTTCTGATATCCATAAAATATTAGTCTCAGCATTTTAAATCATTACAATATTGCAATTATAATTGCAATAGAAAACAATTTCTTTCTTTTCTTTAATCTCAGCTATGCAAACACAAACTGGACCAGATTCCTACCAGTAAATTGAATTTAAAATTGTTCATATATTGAATTTCAAATTAGAAGAAACTATTTTTAAGATGGCTCAAGTATTGCTGTTCAATTCTATATATGCACATGGGCTTAGAAAGAGAAAGTCTGGTTTATTTTCTAYATGTAACTTGACAAAGCATCATGAAAAATAAGGTGTAAACCTATGTGGTTATTGAGGCTGCACAAATGTCATACACAYAAGTAATATGAGAGAATTTACATTTAAAGAGTGCATTTATAGATTGAAAGATTATAGAAGAAGGATGACAAGAGCATTTGTCTTTCTGTGCTAGTAGAAACATGTAGATTAACCCCACCCAGGTAAATAAAGAAAATGTGATTTTAAAATAAAGCACCATTGAATATCCATGAAGCCATCATCAGGCAGTTCAGGTGTGAAAAGCTCATGTCAGCTTGGAATCCAACACAGGGAACATCTGAGATCCTCTATAAACCAGAAGCAAAACCACCCTCCCCAGCAGCTTCTCTCTGCTCAAATCAGACAGAAACTGCTGAGCAAGAATGTTGGGGACTACCAGAGGATGTGTAAAATTTACATATGTGAGCCAGCCTCGGGTATTGAGAGAATGACAGACCTTTTCATTCAAGTTCTGTGATTTTTCTAATGCAGCATCAGATGATTCTCTCCATTGCCACAAACAAAAGGCTGGAGACTTGGTATTGTCTCTGCTTGACAGCTGAGGGAAGGCAGGCTCAAGAACTTCATCCCTGGCCATTTCCCAAAATATGATGAAGGTATTGCTCAGCCTGCCTCTGTTTTTGGGAGAGGACAGTAGCCACAAGCTGTGTCCCAAGCAGCCTCCAGAGGAAGCTCTTCCAGGGAACACCACCCAAGACACTTCTCTCTTCAGTACGGTTCCCTTTCTAAACTTCAGGGACCTCCTCTCTCAGACTTGCTCAGTGAGACACAGTCAATTACTGCTCACTGCAGTTCAACTGCCTAAGCGAAGGCTACAGCAGTGTGTGGTTACAGTTCATTGGAGGAGAGTGCATTTTCACCCCATTTCCTGCTCTCACATGGGTGCACTGACACGTGACTCCGGGTGGAACAGCCAGAGCCGAGCCAGCAATCCAGGAAATGTCACTTGTAAAGATCGCTCGGTGGAAAACACACAAAAGTGGAGTCTCTTATGTCACTCCTTTACTTAGCTGATCCAAATTAATAWCTTTCTGATTTTTTTATCTGATTTGTTGTGGAGTCTGTGGGGATAAAAATACTCAAAGCATTGGAGCAGACCTGTGCCATGCATGTTGCACTATTCTTGCCTGGATAAAGATAATCCTGGTGGCTGCTGCAGCCTGCTTGGCAATTACAGCAAGCTTGAAGTGACCATAACTTATTCTGCTTTGTCCACACAAGTGTCCTAGAAGTCTTAATATCTGAGGCAGCTGGGTGCCTGCTTTGCTTCTTTTTTATTTGTGCACTACAAGAAAGAAGAAGATAGGAATAGGACAGTAGATTGATTTAACCCACATTCCACTTTCAATTCCTGCACTGCTGTGACATTTCAAACTTCCTTTGTCACAGTTGAGCTTCATTTCCCAAAGCTGTTGTATCACAATAGCTGGTGGCTGATTTAAAATCAGCTGTGTGTGATGTATTGCATTAGCTTAAGTTTTGTTAAGYAACAAAGGGTAAAATTCACATAGTTTTGGTCACTGGAAATTTCAGGCAAGTGAGTGCTGTGAAGGTAAAACGCTGAGAAAGCAGAAAGAAATCCCAAAAGTCCTCAAAGTGTACTTTAAATCTCATGAGTCAGTGTGGGGATTCATGGTTTACCTGAGTACTGACCAGGAAAGGAACCTTCAGGTCTTCCTTCTGTATTGCACCTCATAAGATAAACTTGTGAAAAATAGAAGTGCTGAAAATGGAGTTTCCTAATTGCAACAGGCAGGGAAAGAAGAAAGAGAAGATATATGCATTTGTATTTAAACCCTAGAAGAAGAAAATACRAAGATTTCTCTTTCCTTATAAAGCCCTGAAAATGCACTTGATAAATGTTTAACTCCTCCCAGGGCTTGGTACAACCATGTTTTATGTCAGAATCCACGAAGAGCAGCCCCCAGGATGAGATCAGACAGACAGAAGCACAGTCACAGATGGCTGAAATGGGGGCCAGGTCTCAGCCCTCCCTCCTGCCAGTGAGAGTTAACCCTCAGCATCCCTGTCACACCTCTCTCACASAACAGTCCATGCTCAAGTGGCACATTTGGATGTCTCCCCACCTCACTCCTCCCCTTCTCTCCATGAATGCAGTGAAATACAGAAGTGTATTTTCGCGGGAAATACAGAACAGTCCCTTCCCCTGCCCAGCCTGCACCCGACACATAAAAAATGTGGCTTCAGAGGAGATGTGGGACTCTCACCTGACCCTTCCAGCCAGCTGCATCCCAAACTCTCAGGAGCTTTATGTGCACAATGCCAAGCTGAGAATGCCAAGCCCTGTGCCATGTGCCAGCACAGTTTGGGGAGGCGCTCGGAGTGCTGGGGACAGTGCTCTCAGGGCATTGTGATGGCAGCCAGTGCTGCCCGCATTTTGCCAGCTGGAATGCACAGGGGCTGAAGTCATCGCTTCAGAACAGGCACTGACATGCTTTTACTGTCGTGTACAATCCCCAAAGCCGTGTCAGTTGCCCCTAAAATGGATTTTACTGTTGTATATTAGTCAGTAAAAGGAACCTCAGTCAAGACGTTAGCTTTGAGATGGAAATGAAAAATTGAAGAGGTGGTAGTGCTGAATAAAAGATGGWATTAGCCATGAGGCATTTTAAAGAGATAAGAATACACGGCTGGGATGTCAGGCTTTGGTGTGTTCTGTGTCTTGGGATCCTCTGCTTATTTAGATGAAACACCTTTGCACAGCAGATGGAATCTGATGTAATCCTGTCATCTGACTGAATGTGCTTGTTTTCCTCTGCCGCTGAGAACATGTGAATTGCCCCAGCCAGGATCYGATTGTCCTAATCTGCATAGGGGGATCAAGGTTCCTTTGCTCAAGGATCCTGGATRTTTCTTGCGTGACTCACACCCTGGTAAGCAGCTAAAGGTAAAGATCTGAAAGACAGAGACTGCCCCTCTYCAGAGAAAAGCTGAGTGGGAACGATTTAACTGAAGATGTCCAGGTGTTTTAAAAAATGCATATACACGGCAGGAAATTGTACAGTGCTTTGGTCATGAAGAGCACTGGAATGGGAACTCATTCTTCAGTTTGGGCTGCTCTTTAGCGTGCAAAAACCCCTTGTATTAAGAGGAGGGGAAGACTAGAAAGAATTGGTGTACAGCTGTTTGTGTGCATGTGGGCTCAGTCAGTGTTTGCATTGCAGTGTGTGCACTGACATGCATTTCTGCACGGAAGCACAGTGGAGTTCTGACTGCAGTGGGTGCTGGGTCAGACCGAGCTGGAGAATTCACAGCAAATCCACATTCCCTGAGATCACCTCTCCTTTGAGTAATCACACAGCAGTGCAAATGGCAGGGCAAAACAAACATTGGAAACGCAGCAATGAAACAGCTCGAGGAAAGAGGAACTGTTCATTCAAACCAACGCTGTAACCGCTCGGCAGAGTTTTCAAATAAGCTGTCCCTCTWGAATTTGGCAGGCGAGATCTTTTGGTTTCACAGGAAGGAGCAATTCTCGTCGGAGCAGCTGTAGCCCAAGCTGCAGCAGTGATGAGACAGCTTGACAAATCAGGCCCTTTTAAGGTTACTGCCATTAAATTAGTCACTCGAAAACACTAAATATCAGCTTGTAAGATGATCTTTTTAGCAGGCAAAGGCCTTTTAATTTTTATTAGAGCAATTAGTCCTTTTATAAGTCTCAAAATAAAATTAATCATTGTGGTAATACAGCATGAAATAACTCCCCTAGTTTCAGTCAAGCACAGGATTTTCAAGGAGGGTTTTTTGTTGTTGTTCATKTGCTTTGAGCGGGTGGTGTGTTTTTCCTTTCCATTTACAGCAAGTATCATATGTAAGCATGGGTTTGGAGGCACAGGTCTCCGAAGGCAGCGCTGTGCTCAGGAGGAAATCTCRCCAAAAAGGGAATTCCTTTGCTTTCCTCAGTCACATCTTCTTCTTTCATCTGAGTACACACAYAGCCCCAGTGCAGTCTCCCATGAAACAGTGAAATGACACATCTGTATAAAAAGAAGAGATGTTAGAAAGGTATAATTATAACCCAGTCCCTTCACTGTCTCTTTTTCTCCTCCAAGACTAGTTCTACTTGGATAAATAACATCTTTTCCCTTCATTTGCATTTTTAATGTCTTGTTTACTTTTTCCAAGCCATCAGGGTACAGAGCAGATTTTAAATACTTTCTCAACATATTTTTAACCATTGCAGTATAAAATGTTTTTATTTTGCTGTTATCTTTTTTTTTTAGATTAACTCCCTCATTTTTTATTAAAAACAGCACTTTTATTAATGCACATGATCACTTGTACAATACTCCTTGTGTAAGTACAAAGCACCAAAGTCATGATACCAAATAAAAACTCCCTAATAGCTAAGGCATTGATTTTAGTTTACTCAACTGCAGAAGTTTGTTATTTAACCACAAGTCTTTGTTCTGTGTTTCTGCTTGACCTCAGCAAGTGGCTGCAATCCTCTTTCTCAGCCACTTCACAGCAAGTTGGCATTTCAGCTCAGCCTTCAAGTGGCTGTTAACTTAATAACCATACTTTTCCCAAAAAAAGGTGGAATAAGGGCACAGTTTCCCCAAATCTCCAGTGGGGATGGTGAGCCTGCAAAAAAAAACAGTAATGTTCTGCAACGTTCAGCTGTCAAAAGCCATGGGCTCTGATCTCACAAATCCTGACGTGTGTTCTAAGTTCTCTGCAAGTGAGAAATTGAATGGGATTAATCAAATTSATACACATAAATATGTGGATGTGCTTCCAGATGCATGACATAATAATGTTGGCAGCATGATACAATGGAATAATCCACATAGTGCCAGAAGATCTCTCCATTTGGGACCTAAAACCCAGCAGTCGATCATCTCCATTTTAAGGATTCTTTCAAAGCATGTGTAACAACCAAAGTAAAATAGCAGTCAAAGACTAAGCATCATACTGTGAATATAGAAATGATATTTCCATTTCAGTGTTTAAGTCATCATTTAAATATTTCAACAACTTGAAGTATTTATGCTCATGTACTGACAACATTTAACAATTGCATCACTGAGACATCAGTATGGGGTTAATTTTATTAAACTGCAGAAATCTACAGCTCAGCTGGTTCTCAGCTTGCTTTATGGTTAATGGAGAGAAGCAGCCCTTGGAAAGCCTGAAGTGAATATATTGTCATGACAAAGGAGGAATTTGAGGCCTTCCCAGGCATCTCCAATGTTGTTATCCATGTCTTGTCAAACAAGTCCTRCCCTATTGAATAGATGCCCTCATCTGTATCTCTGCCTTCATGAAAATAGCTGATATCTTCTAGTCTTTAGCAAATAAAATCTTAATTAGATTATTGTTAATGCTGATATATACTGCAGGGGAATATTGACTATAATGTTACTTTCCTATTTTTCTGCCACATTTCAGCTTGAAACATCCCCGTTTTAGCTGATTGTTCCAGTTTTGCCTTATAAAA
>NW_026623374.1:1248676-1307853 GCF_030028575.1 Malurus melanocephalus | reverse complement strand
ATGTCTCTGGTACTTTGACTTAATGTGTTGGTCACCTGAGGACCACAAATTCTGGCTTGCCTCAGTACCAAAGGTGATCACACAAAYTCACAGTTTACTTCAAATATCAGAGCAGTTGATAGGTCTCAGAATGGCCTTCCTAAAGGAGTATAAGAGGCTAAAATATTTTTTTTTTAAAGTGAGTTTTTAACATGTTTTTTACAATATTTTAAAAATATTTTTTATTTTTTCTTATAAATTTACTTAAAAGTGTGTGTGATGTGGTTGCCTCCAGTGGCAGGGAGCCTGGTAGCTGAGTAATCMATTTCTGTGTGCCATGTTCCTACATCCCTCAGTGACAATGACATCACGGATAAGCATATGATGGGTCAAGGAGGAAACTGTGGTTGAGAGGATTTGTTAATTCTTATCACATACTCAGAACCTGTTCCAAGAATAGAGAACAAGAACTATTAGAAAATATGAACAAAGCTAGTTTCCTTTTTTTTTGCTTTGCATGCTGGTCACGTGACCAAAAGGAAATTTTAGTCAGTATTTGCTGATCAGCAGGAATATCACAGTTCTCTGTGCACTTCTCTATAGCTTTGGGGAAGAAAAGGATTTTTTCCATCTCTCCTTTAAACTGTCTGCTCAACATAGGCTTTGAATTAACCATACAAATTATAATTTCAGTTATAAATACTAGAAATTATGACAATTGAACAAGCTGTATTTTATAAAGAAAATGTGAGTTTGCTGTTGTAATAGAAAAAACATTTCATGAGCCACACACTAGGGCCATTTGCAAAATAACTTATGTGCTACAGTTCTGTGCTAGTTTGGTAATTCAGCAAARGCAGCTGTCCTCTGGTGGGAAAACATTGATCTGTTCTGCGATGATTCCATGATCTACTCAATCAGCAATGTAAAGTGAGAAATCGGCCCCCAGGTCTATGTCACATCAGCTGCCTAATGCCATTGATTTATGAGCCCCTGATCCTCGCCCTGATGAATGTAGCTGCTCACATCAATATAATACATATTGTTGAAGATGCAGTGTTAAATATAAATAAAGCTTAAAAATGTTGGAAGGAGATATTAAGATTTGTGTGAAGGAATCATGTTTGTGTGGGTGAGGYAAAGGCAAGAGCATTTATGGTATAAAGGGGTTGAATGTCTGGAGTTTCTGTTTGTTCTTGCTGGATGTATTTTAGTAATCAGTGTTGTCTCATGTGTGAAAACAACATTGTGATGCAGATTGTAGCTGTCAGATGACTCTCAATTATAAAACAGTCTTTGGAGACCGAGAAATGGAACCATGCAGTAAATGACACAATTTATTAATCAGATTTATCATCTTATTTTGCCTTTCCTGAAACTGGGAAGTTACTTGTGAATTCACTGCACTCATTGCTCCTAATTACAATCACATGTGAAGAAGCAGCTTCTGCACACCAGCTGATGCCACTCGTGTTTTACTGAATCATATAAGACACATGACCCTCCTTGTGCAAGCATCAAATCAGGGCATTTGTGTTCTTGTGACTGAATGCAATTAATCTAGTAATTCTTGTGAGCTGGGAGAGTTTCAGTGACTTTGCATCTCTCAGAAACCTCAAGTAAATGAGGCCAATAATATGGGAAAAATCTTTCCTCCTGGTGTTAGAAGGGGCTATGATTTCCATTAATTGTAGCTGAACTCCTGTTAATTCAAGGCAAGGCTCTGAAACGGAATGACTCGGTGAGATTAACTGATGTATAGTAATTACACATGATTTTTAAAGAAATCATGCAAATCATTCAGGAAGTCAGCAAWTTCGAGCTACATGTTTTTTGCTTACTATTGGAGAAAATTACTGATCATGTGCTCAAACTTTACCAAATGACAATTCAGACAATACAAGTGGGAATTCTCTACCACACCTGACATAGGAGAGTTGTTTAGAAATTTCTTCTCTTCCTGATTTTATGTAAAGAAAGACCTTCTGCTATAGGTCATAGAACTTACTGAAGTGAGGATATAGGTCCACAAACTTATTATGTCTTTATTCACTTTTACTGACTAGCTACTGAAAATTATTTTTCCTTTGAGCTTGTCTAGTTAACCTAATCAAACTATTCAGTCTTCCTGCAGTGGAGTAAGTCTTTCTGCATCCTTAATTATTATTTTATTGGGATAAATCCATTCCCCACACACTCCAGAATAAGACCTCTTCCAGACTCATGGGATATGGCAGTCATTAGATGTATGGGCCTAGCTGACCACAGCTCATAGGCCAATAAATACTCAAAGTTCTGAAGACACTTTCATTTTATAATTTAGTAGAGAATCATATATTTTATGGAGAGAATTTTGCCCCCTCTTAGTGAAGAATCTTATGTAGGATATTTGCCAAGAATGTCGTCTAGCATCTGAAAGTAGAGGAAATCTATTAATTTCAGCAGCATAACTCATGATCTGTGGCAGTTCAAGGGATGTTAAATTTAACCCCTCTTTGTCTTTAGCTAAAAATCTTTCAGCAAATGGTGGAAAAGGTAAAAGTTCAGTTTTTAACTCTGGGAAATAAGCTTTTATGAAAAATCAAATCCAACTGAAACAAAATTTCAACCCTTTAAAAAAATTTATTAAAAAATTACACTTGGCTTCTCTTTTGCAGAGGTTTTAATTCTGTATTAATTTATATTTTGCAATGAACCAGTGATTCCCGCTTGTGGTTTGTCCTCCCCTCCCTCTATTATGATTGCTGTTTTGTTGTGCCCAACACTCTGGAAAGAGAAGGTAATAAGAATTGCCTGCTATCACTGAAATCCAAATTATTTGTTTCTGCAAATTTTGGAAAAGAGAGAAAAGGATGCTAATGACCAAATATTTTAGTTCATTTTGATCTCCTGATATCATGTGTAAGACTGAGTCATAGATAATGGAACTTCACAGTACTTCATTTAAAACACAGCTTAAGTAGAATATAAACCCTACCCTAAATCTAACTAGCAAAAACCTATTTACAAGAATGTAGTATGATTAATTAGTCAAACTGAGGTCTGAAGCAACAAACGTGTTTGTGGTCTTAAACACAACTCTCTAAATAGTCCCAGTGAATCCTAGCAAAGGGGCTTAGGATCTGGGGGAATAAAAGCTTGAAGCTCTGGTAGCGAAGTACTAACACTACTAAGAACTACTATATTTTTGWATATGTTAATTCAAGATTTTAAAAGTTCTCAGTTGGTTGTTTTGTTTTTTTTTTGTTTGTTTGTTTGTTAGAAATAGGACAATCAAGTAATACATCTATTGAGACCTCATCTCTTCACATCTAAACACTGAACTTTATATGACAGTCCTGGACCGTGAATTTTGGTGACTGAAGTATGACAAAATCCTTGTTTTCTATCTTTGGTAAAAAAAGCTGGCAATACAGAACAGACATTAATACTTTTACTKCCACCATTAAATCAGATTCCTCACTGGAAGGTGCCTAGAAAAAGCACAAGTTTTCATGAAAGTAGATGAGGGAAGGAATCTATTATAAATTGCAATGTAGTTACCAAGGACTCATCAGAGACAGATTTTTCTATGTTATTTCTAAGCATGAATCTCTCTTTTRCCTTTAAGAGGCATTTGCATTACAGGATGTTCCCACAAAATGATTTGGCACTTCAATTCATTATTTATCCTTCTAAAATGAAGCTGACCTAAAATCTCCATGCTGCAATGTTGCTGTAAGAATGTTAATATTAATGCTGTTTTTTTAACTCCCACACCGATTGTTTAGGTAATAGGACTGACTTCAAATTCTTAAAAACCTTATGCTGTCTTTTATCCTCTGAATTCTTGGTCACAGCCGTCACCTTAAGCATGCAGCATTACATAGTTCTACCTRAGGTTTTATTTTGCCCTGTGTGTTGTTTTAGATATGGGAGTGTCACTAAATTTTATCATCACTAAAAGGAATGGCTCCCCTTTAGAAGTGAACTGGCATCTTCAGAGAGAGGGAGCAAAAGAAATGCAAACACTATTTAAGCCCTCTGTTCCCGGTACATCTGAGAAGAGGCTCCAATTTCTGAGCTCTGTTTATTCCTCCATTGGTTTCACGAAAGGAAGATTCTGCTGGATGTTGTGCATGCTCTTGAATTTCTGTGGATATCAGTAGAACTGAAGTGCAAGATTAAACTCTAGCACGAGCTGACTAAGCCAAATCAAAATAAGGTTACCAAGTTCTTTTTGGATTAATTTTTCTGCTTGTTTAGTGAGTTAAATCAGCTCATCAAGTATTAGATGTGAATCAAAGGCAGAAACATCAGTTTCAGGTTGGTGGTAAGGGGAAAGGATTTGGGCTGTCCCTTCTGATTTTATCAAGCCACTCCATTATCTTACTTATGCAAGAATTTCAGAGCTTGTCCTTGGCTCATGAGTTAAGGCTTAGCTACTGCGTACTAAGGAAAGCAATTCAACTGGAGCATTTTTAAATGCTTATTGATATCTTCAGTAATGCATTTAAACATTTTTAAAATGAATTTATTCTTTCCTGACTACTTAATAGACTGAATTATTATGACTAGAGGAAGGAAGAAAGAGTCACACTCGTTGTTCAAGCTTAGATTCACAGAAATTCTGCAAGAAATAATCTGTCCCAAATAGACCAACCATTTCAGTTCATATCTGCATAGGATTGTGTGATACTTCTCACATGCAAATAATGTACCTTCATCTTTCCATTTTCTATAATGCCAGCATTTCTTTCATAAATAATTCTTTTCCCCTCTTGTGGTCAGCTGTAAAAAAAAAAAAAAATGGAGACCAAGTTTAAGCCTGTGAATCAAGAACCAATTAAAAAAATTGGGATTTGGATTTGGACCAGTGCTTTGGGACTGCCTTTCTCACTCTTTCTTTCCCCATCATCAGTTTCCCTCTGGATGGGATGATGCCCCAGGACTCAGAGATACACATAATCTGCAATGTAATTCATTTTTCTCAGGACAATGTGGAACTTCTTTCCCTGGAATGAAGCGATGTAGGTACTCCAAAGTCATGAGTGAAGTGATGTAAGAACTGTGATGGCATGAGCAGCACAAAGGCAGCACCACTGCTCTCTCTGCTATTCTTTTAGGAYCAGGAGAATGGCATAATGTAAGTGAACATCAAAGCTGAGTGATCACTATKGTTTCAGATCCAGGTACACACAGATATTAATTCTTGCTGCCCACTATTCATGTCTGCCTGTCTGTCAGAGAAAACCAAAGGTTTCATGTACAGGATATAAATATGTACAGTCTACACTTTTCATTCCATACTCCAGGAACACTATAATAGCCTTATGAAATATAATAACTTCCAGTTATCATATAATATGGCTCAAGGTGCATGTAAAACAGAGAATTATACAGACATTATGAAGCATCCATATCCATGGAGTGCAAAGAAAAATGATATCCCATTTTCATGCAGGGTTTAGATTTTAAATTCTTCCTTGAGATAAAGGTATTAATATTTTGATAGTAAAAGGTCATTTTTCAGTAGCACTCACAGATTGCCAGTAAAAGATAATACTTCCCTAGTGGACAAGCTTTGTTACAATATGTCTTCCACATGCTAATGAAATCCCCAGAAAGAAATGGATGGTTCTGTAGTTTGCTAGATAAAGAAAAAAGGGGAAAAAAGAGGACTTGGGAGAGTACTTTGTGCTAAATAATGTATCTGATTTATTTCACTGCTTTTTCTGCTTGCAGAATATCTAAAAATCCATCTAAAATTCAGATTTTTATGGATTTGTTTGTTATTCAGAAATGCTTAGTAAGCTCTTACTTCATTTTTGCATTTTTATTGAAATACCACAACATGATCCAATGGTAACCTAAGTAATGCACTGTTGTTTTGTTTTCCTGATTGGATAACTTGAGTACTGTACCTAGGAATAAGGTATCTGAAAATCTCTTAAAAACATATATTTGTGTGAGTGTTATCACCAGTCCCAGCACCGCAATTAGCAGCTGCAGCACTTTAGGGCTCTTCTTTCTCCCCGGAGAAATGCCCTTTAAAGCTCCCAGGAGATACAAGTGGTTTTGATTGATACAGAGAACTTTGAATCTTCACCCAGCAGTGCTTAGGCAGCTAATTTAATGAGGAATAATACCAGAAATCATTGGGAATTTTCTAATGACAGAATTTCACTCCTTGGGAAATTCCACTTTACTGTAATGGGAACTTGCCACAGTAACATGGTTCCAAAGAAATTAAGGGTTTGGGAAGTGTTAGAGAAAAGCAAGGCAGAGAAAAAAAGCCTCCCCCATATGCCAAAAGCCTGGTGATTCAGCTGCTCTGTGAGAAATGGGAAAGACACYTTGGGTTGAGTTTCTGTCTTGTTCAGTACAAAGCTTTGTCTCCTGCTGGGAATTCCAAATAATGACTTTAAGTCATCATAGATTGGCAGAGTGTGTTTCCTGTTGGATAAATCCTGCTTTGCATATTTAACTATTTGTTCAGCATATGATTTTCTTCAAACTCAAAAATCTGTATCTTGGGGGAATAGTAAAAACATCCAGACAGATTTTAATTCTGAAAAGTATCTTCTTTAYTTGTTCTTATTGGAGCTGGAGATCAAAAATTGCAGCATTTTGGATAAGTCATTCTAGACATCTCTGGACCACAGGGAATCACTCCCTCTTCCTCCTCTCCAAGTTAAATTCGAGTGCATATTTTATAAATTAAATCCATGTATTCAAAACAAACTTTTTCATCAGAAAGCAAAACAAACAAACAAAAAAAAAAAAAGATGGAAGAACTTGAAATAGCCAGCCCATGCCAGTTATTGAACTATTCATTCATCACCTTTTGTGAGAGACTATTCATTGTTCAGATTCCATAGAATACTAATTTTAAATCACATTTGATTATTTACCTCGCTAAACCACTACTTGATATGAACAGTTCCAGACATCTAGAGCTAAGTAAACAGAAAAAAACCGAATAATAATAATAATAATAATAATAGTTAATAAAAATAGTTAATAATAATAGCTATTAATAGTAGCAGCAACAAAAATAGCAACAACTAAAACAAGTCTTGGTAGCTGTAGATGAAAATATTTCATTAGCGTTCAATGCTCCAGTATTTTACTTGAAGATAAAACCAGGATATCTGTGGGTTAATACAGAGAGAGTGAGGTACTATTATTTAGAATGCGATGTTTTACACATTTACACAGTTGCCATGTGGATATTTATGGTGATGGCTATTTACAATTATATTCAGCCACTTTAAAGCTTCTAATTTTTAATACTCAATATAAAAGAAGAGGTATTCTCTGAAAGGATGTTCAGGTTTTTCAAATAACTCTAAATTGGATCTCATACTGCTGCTTCTGTTTGAAATGATAGCCTGTACAAGACAACAGTAGCTCTGCYGTCAAGTTCAATGTGTTCAGCATTTTGTCTCACATTCTTGGTGGTATTGACTGCACTTTTCAAAGGCAAAGGAAAAAAAAAAAAAACCTTTTTGTAAGGGAAAATTCGAGGTCCCTTAACAGACTCATCACTTCCTTCCTTCCTTGTACCATTTCCCTGTCCTATTGAGACCACTCATTGCCCCAGCCTTTAAAGCAGCTTTCCAAAATCTCAGCCATGACCTTGAAGTTTCAGCCCCCCCCCCATATTAGAAAACCTTGTCAGTGTAATTTTGAGATGGATGATTGTTTTGTTTGTTTTGTTTGSTGTTCCAAAATAATGCCATTTAACTGCAAAACGAAACAAAATCCTCCTAAAAACACCGTCGTGAGAGTTTTGTTCCTACAGAATGGTTTGGGYTGGAAAGAACCTTTAAAGATTACCAAGTCCAACCCCACTGCCATGGGCAGGGACATCTTTCACAACTGCCGTCTGTGATGTTTTACACTCTGAAATGATGTTTCCCTCTGGTGCCCTATGGCACCTCTTTGTCTAGAGAACAATTGGTGCTGGAATACAATGCCATTAAGCAGGAGGATTTGGAGGTTGATCCTGTAATGTTTTACACCATGTGTATTCAGCTGTCCGTGTGATAAATGGGTGAAAAGTGCCTTTGTTCTAACTTGGTACCACGGTGGGGCAGAGCTGTAAGTGACAGCAGCAGGGAGAACACCAAGGGTGGCTGCCTTCTGACCCACATCAACCAAGATAACATCAGCAAATATGACGATGGAAACAAAGCCAGGCAATCACTGGGCTTCTTTATCTATTCCTCTAATGCAGAATATATCTTCAGGTGGAAAAAAAAAACTGCCGCCAAAACAGAGAGCTGAAGGGGCTGAAAATATAAATGTTCCTTCACGCTTGCTAGAGTAAAAAACCTTACAAGACAGAATCTCACCCACCAAAAGTTAYTTTACCTCTCTATCCTTCTCCTCTCCATCATCAGCAGACAATCTAGAGCACTGCATTTTTGGTTCTGTAAATGGATTGTAAATTGAGGAAGAATATTCCAAAAAGGAATCACTACTGCTACTATTACTTCTTTCAGGTCAAGATGATGTAACTCTGCAACAGAAATGCAAATTTAATTTTTAAGTTTCAGGTCAAATGGAAAACATTTTAAATTCCAGGATGAAATAGGATTTTCAATTATGAATAACTTAATGTTATCTGAATCCTCTTTTCTTTGTATTTCCTTCCTTTAAAACATTGTGGGGTTTAAGAAGAAATATATTTCTTCTGATTATGATAAAAATAATAACATGAAATAGAATTTCAATATTTCAAGATAAATCTAAACTTTAAAAAATCTTGAACATGAAATACTGTATTTGCATGTTTCAATGTGTGTATTATATTTACTTTCTTCCTTCCCCTGACTGTAATAACTAGTTTAATATTATTGGAACTGCACTGTTAATTCTTGGTTTCCTCCACAGACATCCTCCTTTGAGAATTCTCACTCATCAGAGAATCCAAAACCAAAGTTAAGGAGTTTTACTTAACAGCCCCGGGATTTAATTTTTGTTCTCAAGTCAAGAAGCTCTGAGGCATCTGTTTGAATTCAAACAGTTAACCCTTGTGTCCCTATTGCCTTCAGTGGGAGCAGTGGCAATCTGAAAGGTAATATGAATAAGTGCTTTTGTTGGTTCAGGACACTGCTGCCATTCTCGCTGGAGCTCAGCAGTGAATGTACACAACATGAAATATGTGTGGCACTTGAACCAGAGGGGGGTTTAAAACACTGCACAGCCAGAGCCGTATGCTGTGGAAATAATCCACAATGCTGCATTTTTGGTGCCTTCCTCTTGAAGGCAGATAAGTGYTGCAGAGTGGGAAAGGTTACACAGCTGCACACAGGCACATGCCAAGGGCTCTTATCTTCTTGTTGCCTTACCACACACTGAGCTGATGGGCTTAGAAAATTAAGGATTAGTTTAACAGCACCTTTGAAGAGAGGTGTTATAGRTGTTGCTGAACAGTTGCTGGTAGGAAAAAAAGCCATCTCCAGTGAAGTTTAAGACAAGCCAAGTGCTGGAAAAGGTCAGGAGATCTTCAGAGCCCATGCAGGGGGTTATTTCTAAAGAACAGTGATGGCACTGCTGCCATGGAGGGATCACCAGCTCAGACTACGCTGCTGCAGCTCTGTAGGAGCAAACTGCTCTCCAAGCTGCCTGTTACCTKGAGAGAAGAGTACAGTAATTACTCATCCTGCACAAGTATGAATTAGTTTTTGACTGTAGGTAGTTCTCATTAAATCAGCAGTTCAGCCAGCACAACTCCCTGCCCACATTCCCATTGTTGGAGGATATGGGTAAGGGTGGGATGGCTCAGAGKAATGCAACATTAAACTCACTATACTGGGCTGGACCAGAGGTTTGTACAGCTTCATGAACCACTGTAAATCTGTCAGTAGCTAAAGACTGCAGAAAAAAAAATTATTAAATAATTACGCTTATATGATGAGAGCAGGAAGCTGTCTTGGCGGCTTCATCTCTTAGTTTGCAATTGAAACAGTTTCCTGGGCCAGCTGGATAAAGGAATGAGGCTGGAATCACATGCCCAGGAAAGGAGGAAGTGCAGCACTTATACCATCTTGAACTGCTGTGAAACTGCAGTCTAAGAATGAGAGCAAGTACAGCACATCTCCCATCCATACTGCTCAGCTTTCACTGTCAGTAACGTAGAGATCCTCAGGGGCAAAGACTGGGTCTGGGGTGTAATGGTTAATTACCAGTAATGACACCATCCTCTGTGAATTTGATTAAAATCATGGAATTGCAGAGTGGCTTGGGTTGGAAGGGATCTTAAAGGTCATCCAGATCYRTGGGCTGGGACACTTTCCTCTAGACCATGTGGTTCAAAGCCCAGTCTAACCTGRCCTTGAACATCTCCAGGGATGGGRCAACCACAACTTCTCTGGACAACATGTTCCAGAGCCTCACCACTCTCATCATGGGGAATTTCCTCCTTATATCCAATTTAAATTTCTCATCTTTCATTTTAAAGCTGTTAGCCCTTTGTCCTAATCTCCCTTTCAAACTGTTTGTGCCTCAGACATCCCCAGAATCCTGTGGCAGTTGGTTCTATAGCCTAAATGCTCCTAAACAAAGTACATTGCTTGGAATAGGAAAATAGGTATATCTCCTTACTCCTCTGCCAAGTCATGTAATGTAATCAGAACTGAACCCAGATCTGATCAATGATCTATTCTAAAACCAACCAAACAAAAAGAAAATATTTGAAATAAAACTGAAAAATTCTTATGTAAACCTGCCTTTTATCCTCAGTCTCTCATTTTATCATGTCATGCTGTAATTTAATTTTTTTTCAAATTCATCAGTTCCTRCACCCCTTTCCCCTCCTGGGTTTCCACAGCAATAATCACAAAAGAATAGCAAGACAGAAATTATTTCAGGATTTTTCTCAATGCTGAAAGAAGTTAAGAGTATTAGGCTTTAAACTACAATACGAGAAAATTGCCAAATGGGACTGTTCATTCCATTCTTAGTTTAACAGACAGAAGATATGAAGGCTGTGCCATTCTCCTTGCCCTTTAGCAACAGAAGAAAATTATTACATCTTTGCACACCTCAAACGTATGTCCTGACCCTGTATTTAATAAGCTTCCTCCCTTGTACCCACAAAGAGCACATAGGAGGACTTTCATTCACAGAACAAAGAAATCTATAACCAAATATGCTGTCCCCAGAATCAAAGCCAGTCTCATCATGTATGTCAAAGATCACCTCTTATGAAAATTTTTGAATGATTGATATGGCTGAGGAGGGAAAAGTTAATTTTTCAAGAAATCACAAGGYCAGTGCTCTTATTGAAAAGTCTAGGTTGTTGCTGTATTTGCTGCAGAGATATGACAAAAGAAAATATAAGTTYTTTCTAAGGCAAATTGAGATCATAATTATAATCTTTTTGTATCTATGAAATATAAACATTTCAAAGTCTCTGCACTGGAATTTTATCATCTCAGTTACTCAGCTGCAGTTACTGTAAAAACAAGGATAAGCTTTGCATTATTAACTAATGTGTTCTTTTCCAGACTAAAACAAAACTGTTGCTTTTGGCATGTTGTCACTTTGGTTAATCTTAAACAAGGGAAAATCCTGAAAGTAGGCTTTCTGTTCTAATAGGCCTGGTTTTGATTTGAGTCCAGGGCTCTCCTGTCTCTGCTGGCTTTCCAGCATTCCCTTCACCCTGCTCCAAGCCAAAGCTCCTCTGGCCATGTGTGTGTGCTGCCTGCTGTTGGGCTGCTTTTCACTGTCACAGGAATTAAAGCTGTCATGCTCTGGTGAGGGCTGGGGGTTCCAGTGTCACAGCTAGAGGATCTCAGTTGGTTTGTAGGATGTCTGTGGAGTTTTGGAGTCAATTAGGCCAACACGAGAACACACATGCACTGTAGGGTTCATTATGGTATGGGTATTGGAATTCCCCAAACGGGGAATAACAAAAACCATTTAATGGCAGCTACCAATGAAGAGAGTCACAGAAGGTCAAGTATGTTTCTAAAAATAAATACAATATATTCACACTTGCATGGCTAAAATTAAATACTCAAAGCTTTGTATAAGTTCCTTAATAAAAGACTATATTTAACGTTGGGAAGCTCTTATGTCTGCCACCAAGTAAAAAAGGTCATCTGGAAGTTCAGACTTGGTCTAGGGAAGTCACTTTTGGTATTTGGGATCATATTTGGGATCCTTTTCCTCCTCCATTTCTTTCCAGTTGCCTTGTATTGGTSTCCTTCCAGTTTTTACAAAAATTTACCCCATTTCTTGGTCCCCTTCTTTTTGGATACTACTTCAAAGCTCTCCTGGCATAGCCCTATGATCAGGGTGTTAAAATAGCTGAATTGTCAAAGTGCAGTTAAAAAGATAACAGATTTCTGTGGCTAAAAAAAAAAAATGAACCAGTCAAAAGTAGCCATGGAAATTTTTTTTGGTCAAAATTTGAAAACAAGGTCAGCTTCCATTTAAGTTCAAAACCAATTAAACTGAAGAGAAGATAGGAAGCTGCTGTTTTCCAAACATGTCTGTGTGCCTTTATAGCCTATGACCCTTGGCCACTTTAATGAGGCTCAGGTCAGGTCTGTAATACAAAATTTTGCTGGAGCAGCTCTGTTGATGAGGAGGGTGGTAAAGTGTGATGTGTGATTGACAGAACTGTGCTGGCGAAATCGCTGGTGTAAGCACAGTCATATTGGCAAAACTGTGCTTTTGCTGAGGCTTCCTTTTTATCTGAGGAGTGTGGGGGGAGGGAGAAGGAGAGMAGGGAGATTAAATTATTCCAAGCAAAGCACATCTTTATTTGTGTAAAACGTGTTCATATTTGGCATGCTTTGTGGCTAAAATATATCAGTGGTTAGAATCAGTGGTTAGAATCCACCAGCCAGTTGTAGGGTGTCACACTGACACCCCAAATCTTTATATTGGTGCTTATAGGGTAGGATGAGTAGGTGTCATACAAAGAGACTCCCTTTACAAAGGGGATACTTCTTTTTAAATGAAAGTACAGCAAACAGAAAAAAAAAAAAAAAAAAAAAAAAAAAAAAAAAAAACAAAAAAAAAAAAAAACAAAAAAAAAAAAAAAAAAAAAAAAAAGAAGGAACACACTGTCACTGAAGAGGCATCCCAGATTTTTACATGGAACTGAAACACCCCCTCATTTGGCACCCAGAGATCACAGAAGTCTGTAATCACTGAAGAATCTTTAAAAAGCTGAAAAGTAATAGAAGTGAGAGAAGATCCTAATATGTTTTTGAGTGATACACATTTACCTTTTTAAAGAAATGATGCAATCAGGTTGTTTTAATCTGGGCACCAAGTACCCAAAGAAAAGTAGTGGCTCATTTAGAACCATCAGCTCTATTGGGTAATTACTTTAATTAGATAGTTTTTGAAAACTGCACATTAGCTACATGACAGATCAGAATTGTTTTGGTCTATTGAGTAATTATTTAATTAGGCCACATTTTTAAAACTGTTTATCTCCCATATAATGGTTGGAACCAACTCCTTCTGGTTTATTTTGTAATTATTTAATGAGGCCAAATGTATCCATTTCAAAAAATTCTATCCAAACATAATGCTACTCTGTGCTGCRGGGGAAATGGAATAATAAAAAAAAATTCTAAGGTGTTTTCATAGCAGTTTACTACATGCTGGAAGCAAATGGCTTTCACTGGTAATGTTACAAGAATTGAAGCAAGGAGGACAGAAAGRCTAMAGCCTTTGGGGAGAAGGGCCAATGSRAAAGGTTAAAAATTAATAWGAAGGAAAATGTTAGCCACTTTTGTTAGACCATCTATGCAAGGGTAAAAGTGGAAAGCAGCCAAGAGTCACCTTTTTTAATCTAGCMAAGGGAAAATGAATCAGGGATACAAGATACTCTGGCAAAGTAAAAATGAATCAGAGTTCTTAATTAAGCAGAGATAAAAGATCAAAGCAGAAGTATAGTCTAAGGAAGCTTTGTTTCTTTGTAAAAAATCAGCCTGGATTAGAAGAGAATGATGATCCAACATAATTTTTTAACTAGGGAGATCTCCATACCAGATATGACCCTGTCAACACTGAAGTCAGTGCCACAACTTCRAGTCCTTTGAATGAGAGAAAACCTGAATGTGTGCCACTTCGAAAAATAATGATATTTTTCAAGGAGCCTTCTAGTGATGGAAAATACCAATGTGGAATATTCCAGTTTGGAATATTCCAAAACATGCTTCAAATACTTAAAAAAATGCTTTGGTGGTAAAAGCATGGATGAATGTGTATTTTGCTAAGATATTTCATCAWAGTATTCTTAAAAAAAAAACATTARAAAGCATAGAAAGAGAGCTGCAAAACCTAAGAGTTTTAGTGAATTTTTGTACATACAGAAGACTTTAACAACTTTCTTGCCAAGCAGCCACAGATATGTGATTATGAGTGCTGGATTTCATGGGGTGATAGTGCTTTTAAAGAAACCCAAAAGACTAAAGGGATAGAGAAACTATAGAGATGGGAGAAATACAAGACAGCAGCAGCATTTACACAYTACACCCCATTGTGAGGAGATATTCTTCAAATGACATTGCATGATTTTTTGAGGGTGGATAAAGGAGAAAAAGTTAAGGTAGAACAGCATCAAGGTAAAAGGAGTGGAATGGCAACAGTGGCCAAGCTGCTCTAGCTGTTATGTCTAAACTTGCTTTACTGAAATAACAATAGTTTCCAATCAAAAGATGAGACTTATTTCTGTAGCTGTAATATATGAGACCTTTACCCTTAATCCATCCAGAATTATGGCAATTTACAAATTGCTACCCATCTGCAGAGCTTCGGGATCCCTCTGTGTGCACACCAGGAGCGATGTCTGGCAGGAGGTCTGAATCTGTTCAAGGGAGACTTTTTTTATGCCACATTATCACAAAAACAGGAAGAGCTTTTGAACATTTGTAGCAGTTCCATKCTTCCCTAGCACTGCCATGGGTCTGAGCCAGTCAGCTCCTGAATTACTTGGGAGAAGTTACTTGGCTCCTGAAGATGAGTGAGTCACAGAGCTCAGGGGCAGAAGGCTTTTAAATCCATGAGGCATCATGAGCTTATCATACTTGAACTCCCATAAACTGTTTTCATCCAGTTGGTCTGCATGGGGACTAAAGTTTATTGTTTGTCTATATCTTACACAGTTGAAGGCTCAAGGAAAAAAAYGAAAGGGAAAAAGAAGGAGGAAATAGGCAAAAGCTCATGATGCCCAAACTGCTGCTAATCTGGATTTATGTGGAATCTGAGTCATTCCTATTAATTCTTCTATCTACTTCACTCCTCGGTTCAGTGGCTACCTAAATGGATATAGTTAACAGTTTTAAAAATTCCCCAGACCTCAGTTCCTGAAAGGGTAATATTTCTGGACAGCAGTCAAAAAATTGCCTTTCTTGGCTTCATCTCAGGAGGTCCTTCAGACATTCTTTTTACTATATTTGCTGATTCTTTCCAGACTATTGTCTCATGCCAGAATCCCCTCTGAGCTTTATTGGAAAAAACCCTACGTACTTCACTTGACTTTATTTTTCCTTCTTTTGGTCTCTGGGTATTGGGGCAGATTTCTCTTTCCAAGGAAAAATCTGTYTAAGAGTCTAAGAGTAGGAAAGTTCAAGGAGTTTCAGTGTTTCCCTCACATCATTCTTTGTTCAGTGTGCAGAGGAAGAGAGGCAAAAACGGGGAGAGGAAAAAAGGGCTGGATGGTGAACTTTATGTTGAGCATTTAAAGTGGTTTGGTCCTTAAAATCYTGAGGATCCCTGAGGTCTGTACCTGCTCACAAGACCTCAATCCACAGCTGTCCAGTCGAGTCCACTCTGCTTCCAGGCATTTSGAAATGATTCWGAGTGGCTGAAMTGTGGGATAAAATAAAGGGCTCTGGAGAGAGGAGGAGCAACCTCTTGCTCAGAATATATTTTATTGATCTTCCTGAGCTTTTGTTGCTTAAAGAAACAAGTCCTTGGACCTTCTTCCTTCTAAGTCAGTGGCKCAATGCTCTCAAAGGAAGGGACAAAAAGGACATGGGCCTGGGTAGGACTTCAGTCAGCACAAGCTGAATCAAACTCAGGGCTCATCTTCTGTGCTTTTGGCTGCTTCCATAAATGAGAGATAATCTCTGTGTGCCGTAGAAATGCCATGGGCTGGGGGTGTTACATCCCCTTCAAGGCATTAAAGCAATGTATGACTGGTAAGAAGCAGAAATGTGTTTTTTTTCCTCCATCTGGAAAAAGAAACGGCTTGGCATAATCTATTTTTAGATAAATTTTAGCTACTTTTAACCTCTCTAATAAAAGGCATTGATATGAACTTTATGATATTTTACTTGGATTCATCCCATTTGAGAATTACACAAGTGCAAAAAATATGTTTGAAAATATGAAATAGATTCTTTTAATACAAACCAATAACTCTGAGAGCCTCTGTTTATTTGTGTGTAAAATTTGAGAAAGGAAGGAAAATGCTTTTTGGACAGTTCTCATGGCAGTCCATCATATGCCAAGTTTTGAATTTTGATGCCAAGTATATTTTTACAAGTCMGTTGTAAATCTCCAGTAAATATTATTTCTATTTGATTACTAGCAAAAGCTGAACTGTAGAACCAAAAAGATTCTGCAGAGAAGCTCATCAGTCCCTTCAGCCCTGACAGCATCTGCCAGAGGGAGACTTTGGTTCCAGCACTGCCATGGTTCTCAATTGTGGCAAAACAGGATAACATGCATGAAAATCGTCATGGATTTAAAGAGATCATGTCATATTCTGRCAAAAATTGCCTAAATCATGCTTCAGGAAACCCTCCAAAGTTCCTATTTAGTGCTCTGAATTTTATTTCCAGTGTAGCTGMTTGCCAGGATATTTGTGCATGAATTAAATTTTATTGCCTCATTATACTTGACTGATTTATGTAGAGGCATTTGTGTAACGATGATCAAACCATTAGAAGGTTTTAAGGCTTTGGTTCACTGCAGGGAAAATTTCTGCAGTTTCAATCTTGCCATTGGTCTGGAGTTCCCAAGAACAGGCTTTCTCATCACATTTTCCCCAGGATTTCCTAGCAATAAACCTGGCTAAAGCAACATGATTGCGCAGAGTCAAGATTTACAGAGGTTTCTCAGAAGCTCTGTGGTTGTCATTCTGGAGTAGTGGAATTTCCCTTGCTCGTAAAAGGAAATTTTAGGGCAGTGACAGCTTGTTTCAATACATTTGTAATGCTGTTTTTCTCTCTGAGGGGTGCAGTGGAGCATTTTTGAAGCCCGAGAAGGGAAAAAGCCAGTTGATGGAAGCAGATGTCTCCTTACTCTCCATGTTGGTTTCACATCGCCAGGGATTTGCAGAGTGGCAGAAATGGCTGATGACATGTTCCTTTGCCCTGGGAGGCTGGAAAATGGACAGAGACTGAACAATGGGCACAGGCTGAGGTGAAGGGGGACCTGCCAAGATTCCCCATGGGATGGTGACAGGACAGCCTCAGTCCTGGGCACTGGGGACAGGGGCAGGACAGGAGGTCAGCCAGGGGTGAGCCAACAGCACGAGTGTGCCTGTGGTCCCAGCACAGGGACTGACAATCCTCAGGGGCTCAGAGGATGTCTTGGGCYATGGCTGTAGCCAGAGAATCCTGGAGGGCTGGGCAGGGACAGGGGCTCCTCAGTCCCTTCAGCCCTGACATCGTCTGCCTGAGGGAAACCTTGGTACCAGCGGTGCCACGGCTGTACAGCTGAAAACTGTGACCAGTGCCGTGTAAGGGGTGTGCAGCCACTACAAAATCTGCAGGACAAATGGGCTACAAGATGGACAGAGGCAGCCCTGATCTCATCCCACGGGCTGGTTCCTGCCCCCAGTCCCCCGGGGGCTGCTCCTTGGGATGAGCTCAGTGAGTTGAACTCGCACTGTGACACTGCAGAGCTCAGCTCAGGGTGGACACATGGCCCCTTGTCCCCAAGACACTGAGGAGCCAAGGCAGGAGCACAGCCACAAGTCTCTGGAAAGTGTCTGAGGCTGAAAAGGAAGGTGGTTTTGGAGTGTTAGGTCTGTTGGATGTGACAACCCCTCGCTGCACGTCTTCTCTGGAGCACTTTCTTGGACTTCACTGCCTGCATTTCATCCAGCTTCCATTTCAGGCACCAAGTAGGCGCTCTAGAACTCATCTTTCAGTCCTCTCTCCACARCAGAGCTCCAAAAAAAGGCACTGACAATACACAAAGCCCACCAACCTGCTGGGAAGTGGTGCTCAATATGTGTTTCCGTGTGTTTGGCTATTTTGAGCACAAAAGCAAACTTTTGTTTTGTGTTTTCTCAATTGCTGCCACTCATCTAAAAGTTACAAAATGAATGCCGACTGAAAGAAACCTCAGTCTCTGATTGAAGAGTCTCTTATGTCAGAAAGTTATTATTTTAGGGGTTCCGATGAAGTGGAGAAAAATTCTYTCTCTTCTCCTGCCATTGTGTCATGTCTTTAGGAAGTTTCTCCAAACAGCTTTGTATTTCTTTTTAAATGGGAAATTGAAGACAGCACAAAGCATTTAAAAAGTTTTCCTCAATATTAGTGTAAACATATGTGTTGTCCARAAAGTGTAGTTATTTTGGCTTTGTTTCTGAAGAATTGAAGATATCTGAACTGAATTTGCTCAGGCCAGCTTCTGAGCTGACACTGGGTGAGGGGACAGTGTAGGTAGTTGAAGTTCAAAATCAGCTCCACAGAATCTGTGTTTTCTTGATTATAAAGTGCCCTGAGGATTTCACAGACTTTGCCAAAACAGAGGACACGCCTCTGGTGTGGTATTTTGTGCAGTTCAGATTTTCAGTCTTAATTCACTTCACAGACTCATCCCATGTCACTCAGGGCATGGAAATCTTAGATTTAARGCCTAGATATAAACAAAGAGATTATCTGACCCTCAATCCTCCATTTAGAAAGRAATATAATCACTTCTGTGTTAAAGATGTKATCCTCCCCATAGAACAMCAGATTCATATWTATTTTAATTATTATTAASAATACTGGCCTGAATCCTCAAAAAWTTCATATTATGTGTCCACATCCATGAGAGATAATGGGGCTACATGACATGAAGGTATCACCCAGAATCTCTGATAGTCAGAACATTGAAATAATGTTATTTTCTACCAGGCCCCTGTGTTATTTTTTATATGGAATATATAAAGAAAATGCCAATGTTCAGTATCATACCATAATTAATTTTCTACTCTAAATACTTTTCTTTCAGGTAGCGGTTCAGATTATAACATGCGAAAGGTTTGGTCTTGTATCCTGCTGATTTGTTTTGTATTTAAACTTTCATTTTATTATGCATGTAGCTGTGTCTCATTAGCTATCCAAAATTGAAGAACTCCAATCCTGATATACTGGAGTTTAATTTTTCTTTTTATTTTTTTTTTTTCTTTTCTTTTTTCCTTTTCTTTTCCTTTTTTTGATTTTTTTTTCTTCTTTTTTTTTTTTTTTTTTTTTTTTTTTTTTTACTTAATTTTCCCCTGGATCTATGGCTTTGTATCAGTATGGAGTGTTAGGACCAATATTTAATCACCTTCTTTTGTCTCAGATGGAATAGAGGGGTTCTGAACAGCTCACTATTCTCAAGTTTAAAAAYCCCACAGTCCCCCCTGCTCCATTAATCTCACAAAGGGTGCTGATTTTTGCACAGATTAATGTAGGATGCTGTGGCATTTGCTTTTAATGCATGATATASAAAGGATCAGTTGAGATTCTTGGTTTGATTTTAAGATAGTCACATTTTTTTTGCTTGTTTGGATATCCATAATTTCAAAATAAGGGAAGTGCCTGGGGAAATTTCTGCAGTGTTCTCTTTCACAAAGGGAAAGTAGAGGCAAGAAAAAGAATAAAGAAAAGAAGTGTTTTTTCCCCCTGGCTCATACAGGTTCGGCTGAAGGTTTTGACTGTTRCTAAACAATTAAGCTATGGTTTTTATAGCCTGGGCTCAGACTTTATATTTAGTTTTCTCTTATTGAAGACAYACAATTTGAAGTCCTAGCTTGTAAGAATGGCCTTATCTACATGCTTATCTAACTTGTTTGACTGGACACTGCTGATGGGTTTTAGGCTCTGTGTCCCTTAGGGGTGTGAAGAGATGACCCAATCCTTGCAGCTACGGTTCCTCTGACCGAAAACCCAAACGAATTATCATTCTCTTTTAGAAAAGAAATGCAGAAGGAACGTAAATAAAAGCAAAGAATATTCATCCTTAAAGAGTGGTGAATGCTTGTCAAAAATTTACTGTGGTCCAAAACCAGACGTGTCTATTCTTTCATGTAAATGCAACATTTTCACCAGCTTCACAACATTTATGGAGGTAATCAGGATACAGTCACTTACCCAGAAGATTATCTCTTCAGAATATTTTGTAAGTTCATGTATTAGTCTTTCCCTTACAAAATGGGAACCTGCTTTAATCATAATCATTYATAAAATTGCTTCCCTCTAGGAAAMAGGCTCTTTAATTTTAACCTTAATAAAGCAATTACTGGGTTGTTTTCAGTACAAATTAGACATGAGTGTAAATTGTCCGACCTAGAGTGATTTTCTTTACTCTAGTCAAAGGTATGGTGTCCATGATGATGTGCTTATCACTCTCAATGCAGGTGTTCAACCTTTTGCAGAATAAATCTGCCCAAATATGTTATAGTTATGCCTGCTAAAAGGAAGGCAAAATATGCCCAATACTGAAGAATAATTTTCATGGARTAATTCTGCTCATATGCTTTGCAGATTCTGAGAATTTAACTGATAAAACTGGAAATCAGGCAGAACCACTGAATGTCCTGTTTGACCCYAGGCATATCATTTTGCCTAGATACTCCTGACTGGAAAATGAGAAATTGTGTGGTTTTTCATGCTTGTTTTCATGTAACATTTTGATTGGAAGGTTTGAAGAGAGAGAATGGGTAATTTTCCTTGAGATTTTRTTCTGATAATGAATCCTTCTCACTCTGAAAAATCTACTTCTTCTGTTGTTATGAAGAGAGTTGCCTTTCCTTCCAACCATTATTGTTTGTTATTCCTTAAATGACACAGCCCATYTTTTCACTATTAAAATCTGTCATTCAAGTCACCCTTAAATCTTCTGTCTGCTTAATTAATCAGGCAGATTAATTTTATGGTGTTTTATCTATAACTTGAGATTCTATTGTGTATCAATCATATGCATGCAAAAAAAAGCATGAAGAACCTTTATGCTTTTCAGGAATCAAAAGTTGAGCAGGTTTTGCATTCATRTTTAAAAATGGCTGCTGAAAAATGTGAAGTGTGTGTGGAAAAGGGTACAACCACAGAAATGGTGGCACTTAAGCCAAACAATCATATTATGGAATTTTTCCTATATGAATTCTTCTGAAATCACAGGAAACCCTCACTTTGTACCTTGTGATGTGTTCTTTATTCATATTGTTTGCTTATTTTTTTTCCCCAAATGAAAGCTTAGTGATAAGATGTGCGTGCCAAACACAGATCTTTTCAAGATAAAATTTCTGTGTTTGTTAGTTATCTGATCATTTGATCATCCTTTATATGGTTTAAAAGGTATTTTCATGCCCTTTTTTTTGCCTCTTTGATAGAAGGAAGATCAAGAGGAAACGTTCCTGGCAGTTGGGAAATGCATACTTGGGAAGCACATGCTATTTATTAAGATTACGTGGACATATATTTATATATATATATATGTATACACACATCCATTTTTTATTTTCCATGCAACTTTAAACTTTCTTTCTTCATTGTATTGATTAAATTTAACACATAAAGAAATTACATTGTCTTCAACAGAGTGGCTGAAATTGGATCAAATTTAACTTAATGGGAGTAACATTTCTTCTATTACAGCAAGGAGAATACTGTATGTATTCATTTGTGCTTGGAGCTTTCTTGCAYTGTGTGTTTCAGGGGAGCTCACAGGATTCATTTTGCAGGGCAGTACAGAATTCTTGTCAAGGCCATCCCTCACACAGACCCATCTGTCACTCAGGTGCCATGAACCTGCTCCGTGTTGGGACAGTGGTTACACCACAGCCTGCAGGACAAACTGGAGGCYCCCTGAAGATCTGGGTGCAGTTTCATGGTGTAGCTGAAAATTTGCATTCAYCATTTAAAGACTGGTAGGATCTCAGGGAGGTTGCTTGGCTGGAGTCAGTAGGTTCCTTAGAGAGAAGATGGAGTAAATTTGTCATCAGTKGATGCCAGATTTGACACTATGAAGTCCAAGCAGTTACATCAGTTTTCCCAAGATGTGTATCTGCTTTCCATTCCCCTCATGCCTACTGATTTACTGAGTTATTCTGCATGTCGGTGTGTGCATTTTAAAGTCTTTTTAAATATCACTAAATACCATCGTGTATTTAAAGACAGAATTATGGGCAGATCCTGAAGTATGCAACCTACCAGATTTTGCCTTTGACTACCATACACTCTTTCTCTGACTTATGCTGAATATTTCACTTTCTCTGTGCTAATTTTTTTCCTCTTTTTTTTTTTTTTTATTTTATTTTTTTTATTTTTTTTTAAATCTTCCTTTTTTTTACCGATGGTGTTTCTTTGCCCTTGAGTTTCCTTGTTTTTTTTTTTTTTTTTTAGGCAAACCATTAAATGAAATTTTATTTTTTTTTTTATTTTTTTTTAAATCTTCCTTTTTTTTACCGATGGTGTTTCTTTGCCCTTGAGTTTCCTTGGCATATTTGCTTTCAAGGTGCAGTTTATTTTCCCAGAGTAGTGAAGATTCAGCCTTCTGTCAGACTTTTACTTCACCTACGTGTAACAGGGGATTTTCATTCGCTACTTTCAGTATTTAATAGCTATGGAGACAATCATACCTCCTGCTGGGATGCTGTCCATCTGCTTCCAAGGTATTGTGACAAATGGGACTGAAAGGTGATGCTCGTCATATAACAGCAGTGTGAATCAAGATCTCTGCAATGTGAGCAGACACAAACTTTGAATAAAAAATACATGTCTTCCAGCGTGTACTGCTGTTTTCCCTAAATGTTCAATATTGATCCTTTTTTCTCCCAGTTTTGTTTTCCTGCTGAATTCCCATGTACCAATCAGAGTGAGAAAATGTGTTAAAACTGCTAGGAGACTGTAYATCACACCAGGGTCTTCCAGCTTAAAGGTAGGTACTCAGGAGCTCTAATTCTACTTTCTCCTGTTCTCATAGTGAAAAATATGGATTATAAGGATGATGATGCCTCAGTATTTTGCTATGATATTATTTAATAAAAACCTGATAGATAGCAATAAATTTCCACTTTTTACTGTTCAATTCCACTTCTTACTGTCTCAGATTTGTCTRTTGTCATTGAGTTGAGCAGTTCCATTGACAGCAAAGACAGCAGTAAGGATGCATACTAACAGCTATTTTTTATTAGAGGTTTTTCTAAATCATACGCGGGTTTCAGTTCAATGAAAAATGCACAGGAGAGAGAAACTCTTGGTGTCCTGTGGTAAGTCAGTTTATTGAACGATAATTTCCATGCTCTTTAGCAATATAGGTTGTGTCAGCCTTTCCAGCRTTTTCGCAGCTGTCTGAGAGAGCAAAAATGCAGCTTTCTTCCTCCCGGGGCAGCATCATTGGTATGCTGGAGCTGACAGCTCAGCTGCAGATTGTGCTCAGGACAATGTCACTAAACACATTAAGCATCTACCCTTTTCATTAACGGGTTTAAAACAACCTGGAAGTGCTGTTGACAAAGCTTATTGAAAATATGTTCCAGAGGTGAGAGYAGGCATTAGTGCTGCTGCAAGTGAGCAGAGCATTGGATCTCTCCAACTCTATTACCTGCCTCTACTACTGTTGTGTTCAAACACTTCATGGACTTGCACATTATTTACCTTCAAAAAGCTCTGCAGTGGCAGCTGCGCTTTTATCTCTGGTTTACATTGGAGGAAGTTACAGTATAGCAAAACAACTTGCCTAAAGKCATACAGGAAGTATATAGTGAATGGAGAAGTTGAATTTTAGATTAGTTCAGTGTTTGTTARACCTTTCTTTTTCATTAAATAATTCTTTATATTGTAGATGAAAATGAAGGTGTTTACTGTGAAATGAAGCACAGAACACAAATTCTAATGCTTTTACAGGATCAGTCATAACATAGYAGATGTATCTGAGCAATTGCTTAATTCCTGCTTAACTTAGCAGGAATCATAGTAAGATTTTTCTTGAAAATGCATATAGGCTGCATAAAAAYTTAAATTATTTGTGTGTAAATGATTGGCAGCTATATTGCCCACAATTTTCAGAAAAGTGGCTTGGTATGGAGCAGAAAACCACTATGAGCAGATTTGAAATGAGAGTAGGTAGTGGAAAGACTTTGCTCTTGGTTCGTATTGTGCCATCACAGAAGTGCAGTCACTGAGTCCTGTGCCTGAAGGGCTAAGAGATGTGGTGTGGATGGTGGAAAACTTTTAGGTATTTACAATTTGTTGTTGCATACCAGAGCAACTGTGAGATAGTAAGATTAACCACTTGCCAGATAACGTCATATCAAACATCTTTGCTGGAGTTTCCCATCTTAATGCCTCTCTCTGAACTATCCAGGGAACCATGCAGGAGACTTGTTCCATAAAATGTCTTCTTCCTTACTTTCAGAATGATTCAGAGATGGAGAAGTGGGGAGAGTCTCTGGTTATAGGATGCCACAAGGCATCCTAATGAACATTAGTGAGACAGACTGGATGAGATTGAAATAATTTTATATGATCATATACAAAGAATCTTGTGCCATCCTATAGAACAAAACACTCCGAGGTGCTTTGAGAAGCCATGTGATTTCCATTAGCTCCAGCCATCTGATTCTTCTCAGGTTGCTATTAATGGCCCCATCTCTCACAAYCTGGTGTGATACACAGTTCATCATCATTTCAGTTTATTTCAGTGAGCACAGAGTTTGTACAGTGGAGTGTTGCTGGAGGGTACACTAGATGGCATTCTTGATAACTGTGCATTTCCTCATACACTCACTGATGCTCAAATATGGTTTAGGGATTCCTGGAATAATTTCAGCGAGTGTGCTAAATTCCCCATCTGTGGCAGATGCTTAAATGCTACACATATAGTTCTGGCTCCGTGTCACTTTTCTGGATGCAGACGAGGGGATAGCTGGTGTTTAAGCTTTGACAGCTCGTTAACCGGTCGTCATGGGATTGCTGGGTTACCTGCTCGGAGACAGGARCCTCTGCTGTGCAAATCAGGCTGCCTCGACTCACTTCAAAGGGACTAGGCTTCTTTATGTCAGCTTTGGATCTGCCCCACTGCCTTTAAAACTTGGACCCCTTGAAAGCTCTCCTGTGAAGAAGCCTGGGGCACACAATTATGATGACCTTCTTCATGATCTTATTGTAGCATTCATCCTCTTTCCCCTTGTAATTCTTGGCACCAACAAGTTGTATTTAATATTAGATAAAAACTAGCTTGAGGCAAACACATTTCTGTTTACATTTTAAACTGCAGAGCATTCTTTGGGGATCTGTAAAAATAAAAGCCAACAGGCCTGATGTCCATCTTTTCAAGGTCCTTATCTGCACCATWTAAATTAGCATAATCAGTATTTAGAGTTCTTGAAGAAGATAAATCTATTGTATTTACATTTTTGTTAGCAATCCAGGAAACTTCATATAAGATTTGTTACCAATAAATATTTATGAATTCAAGATAATGTTTCTATCTGACACATATGTAGCAGTGGGAGGATTTTATGCCRCATTAACGTAAAAGAATGAAGTGCGATCAAAATGTCTGTGTTAGTTTGATTCAAAATGTCTAAGAAGGAAGTAATCTGTCAGTCAAGAATTATTACWCTCTAGAGGGATATTTATCAATCACTCTAACTGAAAAGAAAATCAAAGAGCAGACTCAACCTAAATATTCATCATTACCCTGGCTTTTGAGGTTTCAGATATGAGTTCCTGGACAGTGACTGTTTTTTCCAATAATCTGATATGAGGGAGAAGCAAGAGAGGTTGTTGATGAAAGCAGATTCTTGTGTCTGTTCTTTAGAGTCGTCAGACTATGATCATCAAGCCTGATCTGAAGTTTTGAATCACTGAGCTGAAGGAGATCTTAAACCTTCATCTAGTGCACATGCATGCTTTAAAACAGGATGAAGGGTTTTCAATCTATGGGAAATAACTTCTTCTGACCATCATTTGTTTGCAYAGCATTCTGAACATATGTTAAAACTAACTAAATAAACAATCCAATCCAGTCAGATATGTAAATATYAAACATGTTAAACATTAACTGGAGCATTCAGCTGAGCAAAGTGGGAAAGGAATGCAGAATGTTCGGTAGTATTTGTTTTCCATTAAAGGAGTTGCTTTATATGCTATAAAACTATTTTAGTGTTAATATTCTGTATGCCATCCTTTACATTTATATTCCTCCTAAATTTATCAAGTCTGCCATTTGGTTATCCCTGCTGTTAACTTTCCATTTGCACCTATTTAAAAGCACTGTTACAGGTCAGTCAGCCAAGCAGATTGGTGAGCACCAAAAATTAGCCACAAATTGGCAAACACTGTCACTGGGAGTTCTTTTTGTGTAACTTTGTCATCTTTTGTCTTGATACACAGGGCTAAACCCTTCCCTGTGCTTCCTTTTGCCTGGGGATTTTAGACTTTGGAGCAAGTTGGAGGGGGAAAAGCATGAAAACTTGGAGGAAACTACCCAGATTGTTTGTGTTACCTCATACAGAATTGTCTGTTTTACCAGAAAATGGTTTATCCAGCAAACTTAACTGTTTCTGAAATATGTAGAAATATGCTCTGATATGTTCCAGTGTGTGCAGCATCTGAAATTACTCACCCAATGACACAGTTCAGTTGAAGTTTGGCTGTGAGTTGTTGACGTGTGCCTGTGGGCATCCTGTCTGTGTGCCATGCTCAGCACAACCCCGTTGCAGCAATTGGCAGCAGTTACAAGCATAAAAAGATTGASTGTTTTTTCTGGGTTTTTCATTATGTATATTTTGTTCATCATGTCTAAGCCTTTGGTCACCTTTCATATGTGACACCATTTCTGCTTCCTTGTTGGAAAAATTCCCATGCCAACATCAGCTTCCAGGAAAAGGTCATGAGCCAGTGCAGCACAAACACTTGTACATTCACACTTCATGAGGTCAACCCTTACTGACGTGATAAGCAAACAAAAATTGGCAGAAAAATAGAAGAAATAGAAATTCTATGAAACTGTATTTACTGGTTTTGTTCCGAATAAACAAACATTTTTCTTTGGCCTTTTCTGGTTTTAATGTCATTTATTTAGAACTCCTTTCTGTTGCCTCTCTTTCAAATATAAAAAAATAAAATCTGTAAAGGTACAGTTATTTCATCCTCTAGAAGATCACACAGGCATTATAATGACCCAGAGGTGAATGTCAGGCTATTAACAATCCCCTAACWAGGTGAGCTTTAATTGATTTGAGGTTTCTTAATGAGATCTCACACAGTTCAGTACAGTGTGTAGCTGCATGGAGTTGAGCCACATGTAATTTTTAAAGAGCAATTATGAGAATTCTTTGTTAGAATGCAATGTTCCCTGTAAAGGAGGAGGAGCTGCCTCAGTGCTGCCAAGAAATTTCTGCATGATTTTTATCTTAAATACATTAAAAATRTACACATGTACATATATGTCCRTATACAAGCAGATGCATATATACATGGATGTATACATATGTATGCAAAGATACATATCTGCATATATATTTGCATCTGTTTGCACACCGAAATATATAAAGTTACAAACAAGCACACTTATGGCATTTTTATAAATCATACAATTTTATATCCATAGAAAAGAAATCAATCCAGCCATTATCTGAATACAGGGGATTTTGACGTGAAGGTAATTGTATTTAGAAGTACAAAAGAGGTCAATTTTGGATTCTTTTCTGTGCCAGAAAAGGCTAACTCATAATTATGTTATTCTTTTAATGTCTCTCTAAAATAAAATCTCATTGGAACAGAAAAGGGTTCAAATAAATGTTACTTAGGCTCTCAGTGAAAATAATGGTTTTCACAGCTCATTTGCTCTTGGTTTRCTTCATACAGCTGTGCATGGGAATCAGGTCTGCAGGTCATTATACAATCTTGATGTTCGTGGCTGAATCATCTGCAGAGATTGATTGAAAACATACTTCACCTTTGATGTGGGTTTTTTTTTCCCCCCTGAATTTGACTTCATATTTAGTTCATTATGGTACCCCTGGAATGCTGAGAGTTTTTGACATTCTTACAACCATGAAGGCAGCAAAAGGTCTAGCTTGCACTAATACATGCAAATTATGTCTAATATCCTATACTCAAATAAATCTCAAACGACTGTCTTAAGCTGGTAAATGCCAAGAAATATAAATAGAAAGMAACTTTGGATCATATTGATGTGAAAATACCATAGCACAAAGATTTAGGCGTTGATTTTTGACCTTAACTTTGCATTATATGCTGTTCCTGGATGAAGTCAAAAGCTTAATGCTAGTCTTTACTGTATTCATTAGCAATCTYTCATATTGTACTGGCCTTGAATGTCAAGCAAAAACACATTAAAATGTGTGTTATGCCACTATGAGATGATGTAAATCTTTATCGAGTCTTTACCTCTTTTCACRTCGAAGGCTGCTTAATCCCTTCAATTTTCTTTTGTGGAGGGATAAATGGACCACACAAGAGGCAGAGGGATGGCACTGAATCATGTAGTCTTTGACCAAAAAGTAGAAGAAGCACCAAGCATGTGTGCTTCTGAGATAGATGTGCAGGRTTAGATAGCAAAGATGGTGACTGGCCGTGCTCAGATGTGTCAYCTTTGGAGCAGGCTGCTCAGAGAAGTGGTGGATATCCCACCCCTGGAAATGTTTAAGGMCAGGTTGGATGGGGCCCTGAGCAACTSWGTTCCCTACCCATGGTGGGGAAGTTGGAGCCAGATGATCTTTGATRTCCWTTCCAACCCAATTYRTTYTATGATTCAATGATCTTTTTGATCAGARGTGATTTCTCCACATCTGACAATGYTGTATCAGCAATTACCTTATCTTGTGCCTATTTTGCATAATTGAACATAGGTTGTATTTGTGAACTCTACAYGGAAACAAGTTTGAAAGAGACTGGGTTATTAAAGAATGACAAGAAATACTGAATTTCCATGTTCATACCTTCTGTGTAAAATATATCTTGCTGGATTTCCTACAAGAGACACTGACATGTCACATGATGCTTGCTCTTGTCACAGAGATCAGGTTATGTCTGACAATCTCTGAAAATCTGTGTTCAACCTGAAGCAGATATCAGCCACAGCCACTTCCATGCACTTTGTAAGTGGCATCTGGATAGGGCACAACCTGAGTTTGAGGCTCATTTCAGTTTCCAGGAATAGTKCAATTCCTCTTTACTTATCCTCAGGCAAATGCAATAACCACAGAGCTCCAGGTAACATTGGCAGCTGGGAGAGGAAAGATAAATTCCACATGCTYGTTGTAACTTGTTTTGTCACTTTTCAGAAAAGAATGCAGGATTCAGGGAATTTTAAACAGAAAGCACTGTTGAGTAGATACTCAGTAGCTGAGTCACAAAGGATGTGCAATTCTCAGGGGAGTCATGCTGACTTTTCTGTTTTTTCTCTGGCCCAAAGAACGTTAGTTATTTTATGCATGGCCTGTTACCTCTGACCACTGACCTAAGAAGAAAGAAATCCCTTTGGCAGAGGAAGGAATTAGCCTTCATCTCCCACTTCCTGGAGAAGCCGCTGAGTTTTAAATCAATGTGTCCTCTCCACAAATTCAGTATCTGTGAAAGTACTTGGTGCTTTCTGGGGATCTGATCTGGTTTATGTGTATCAGCTCTACCCTGATAATATTTACCAAGTCAGGAAGACCCTGAGGGGAATTCAGGGAAGGAAGGCATCTGGGTCTTCAGCGTGAGCTTTCCATGCCRTGTTCAACAGTGCAATGTTCAACCGTGTCAGGACACAGGTTCTTCTGCAATTGTGCAGAGTTTAAGCTTTTTGGAAAGTGTAAAGTCACAAAATATAACAACTGTGAAGACTAGCTGTCTTTGATGATGCTTATGTGGTATCTGAACAGGGGTTTTCAGGAACACCATTGTGAATGTAGTTACCAAAATATCAAACTTTCCCCAGGTGATTGCCTTGATCCTTTTCGTTTTGTTTATTTTTCAGTTTRGATTCAACTTTAAATCCCAGGCCAGATAACATCCTGCCCCTAAGCAAGACTTGTGTGAACTTGTAGCCAGTGAGGTGAGCTTSAGTATGAAAYGGGCCCTRTAGTTACCTGTGAKTTTYCTGAAGARCTGGCTGGCAMTGAGCATGTCAGCTTTAYAGCTGTRTAACCATGAAATTATTTGAAAAGCRGGCTTCCTTTGTCTTCTGAATATGTATTGTGCATAAAAAACAAGGCTGTGTTTGATGTAAGCTYTCTATCAACAGATCAGTGTGATGAGGAATAGAATGGTAAAACCAGATTCTCTGGATCAGGTCTTATTTCCAGCTGAGGTAAAATCTTATCCTCAGCGAAATCACATTGCTATTGATCCAGAGTAGGGCAGAAATTCATCTCACAGTAATGTGGCACATAAGTATTTAGCATACGGAACACTGTATAATTTAACTACAAATTWACAAGGTTCACTGAGGGTCAGATGGACTCTTCATAAGTAAGGAAAGTCTTTATTTTTTTTTGTTTAATTGTAGTGATCATATTTTCATAGCTATACTATTATCTTACATGCTCATCTCTGAAGATCTTGCTTTCTCCAAAAGCAGGAAATTATTCTGATAACAAAATACAGTACATTCATGCAAATAGTATCTACAAAACCACTTCCTTTGAAGAAAAAACATAACTTATAAGRCAGAAGCTATTTAGGCATCGTAAGTACTGGTTAAAGAATTAGGCATCATTGGTTAAATAATAATATGTTTTTTATCAGCTATTTTCTATGAATTCAGGAAGTTGCAGGTTTTGGGCCCTGGAGGAAAGTACCTCCTTGTGGCTGGCAAGCTCACTTTTCAAGAAAGGGGCAGTTCAGAAACCTGTGCATCTTTGTGCTGCTGCAGACACTCAAATGGGGAACSTGCTCCTGTTTGTGGCAGGAGAATCTGCTGATGCTGGAGAAAAGATGGAAATTCTCATGGGATTCAAGAGCTCCTCCTTCAGATGTGGAGATACCCAATGGGAGCAAATATGTGAGGTGTGGCCAGGCACAGACCTCCACATTTCAATGTATTTACCAAGGCACTGGGAAGGATTTGAGGCCCTGGTAAAGAAAAGTCTCTCAGGCTTTGCTTTTGMAGGTGCCTCAGTTTTCAGCCTTTGTAAAAGTGCAGCAGAGGAGATGMTGCACAGTCAGGAGAAGAAGCTTTTCTGTCCCACCTGAAATCTATTCCAATCACTTGTGGGAGATTCAGAGCAGCCTGTACAGCCAAAATTGGTGTTTTCAGGAAACAGAAATACCTGGAGGAGCAGTCTTTGTGTTCCTGATATAATAATGATCTGTTATTCTCACTGCATTAGGAGCACAGTTTTTTTTCCCAGTCCATAATGTGAGCTTCCAGCACACTGTGAGCAATGAAGTGTAGCCACGATGAAATCCAGCAACACATTCCAGCAAACGTAATGGCTAAGAATAGACAAATTAGAATAAATTGTTAACAACTCTCTGCAGATGTCCCTACTTTGCCATATACAATAGCTTCCCATTTTTGAGGCATCTTCTAGAGAGGTGGGTTTGTTTACAGYGCTTTAACCAAATACTTTGCTTTATGCTAAACGGTTCCCATTATGGTCAGTACTCAAGCATGGAAATAGGTAATATCTTTGTGCTTACAGAAYTCTAACATTGTGGTTGCAGTTCTGGTTGGTTCAGTTTAACATAAATTGCAATAAATTGTATTTTTTGAGAATTTTAATTTGATTCACCAGTTCTTCATCCTTAAGAGGATTATTTGTTTAGTGGGATTTTTTGYTACAGAAGCCAAAAAATATTTGACTTATTAAAACTCATAGTGCCTGGGAGGCACTTCCAATCTACTGTGTGAGGAATTTCTGAACCARATTGCATCCATACAATTTAATTTAATAGCTCCTGATATATTTAGTCTTCCTGAGTTTCCTGAATCCCATTTTGAACCTAAATATATCCATATATTTAGGGAATGTGTAAGTTGCTTGTAGCAATGCATTTAAATAATTATGCTTTAATCTATCTATCAGATCTGAGTACAGGGTAAGACCCCAAGTTTTTTATGTTTGTTAAATGAGTTTTCACAAGATCCCATTGGAACCATGTTAGAATATGTGGTGAGACTGACAATGGTGTAGCATATAACAACCTATGGGAAAAACCTAAGAATAATGATGTAACTTCTTCATGAAATGTCAAAGGGCATAAAGAAGTGATTTTGAGATTTAATGCAACTTCAGCCTCCTCATTCTACTCACAGTCATGGTCAGAATTTGTGTACATACAACTCACCTGTGATATTTGGCCACCTGCACTGCTTGACAAAAGGGAGAAACCTGACAGTGTGTTATACTCTGTCATGTAAATTTCATTAGATTTGTTCACTTCAAAACCCTGTCAGATATGCAAGGATTACTTTTCAAGTTCATTAGTGATAAAAAAAAAATTGCCAAACTCTCTCAATCTTACCTAATAATTGAAAATAATATTTCTAACTCTATTAGCAGTAGTGTCTGCTTTAAAAGACAATTAATGGCTTTTCTGAGCTACTAATCTTCCTCCAAAAGATTAGTTCTGATGATCACTCTTCCTTTTTTTTTTTTTCCTCAGCTTTAAAAATTTCACAGTCCCTTTTCCAGGAAGTCTCAGACACAACTACAAAGCACAGCTTCACCTGTATCACCCATCATGAGGTTTTTTACCAACTGTGTGAAAATAAACAGAAAAAATAGAAAAAAATAGAATAGAGCATACTTCTCACCTGATGATAGTGGTCTTTGTCTGATCTCTGAGATTCATAAGTATTCTGCCTTTGCAAATTCTCAAAATAAATGAACTGCTCTGTCTTACTGGCTTGGAGAGAGTTGTAATAGATGCTATATGTGAATGCCTGCAGCTACCAAAAAGTGATATTCTTTTCCATACCAAAATGTGGTATTCCTTCAATGAGAGCAAGACTGGAGTTTTAAAAAGAACAACTTTTTTTAGACAAAGTAATTTAAATAGACACTTGCATAATAGTTAGGTATGTGGTAATCATTTGGTTTGAAAGCCACATTTCAAGGCAGCCAATAGCTCATCTTTCACCACTTTTTAGGCCTCACAATGTAAACCAGGAAATATTCACTCCACTTAACAATAACAGTTTAGTAATCATAACATTATCAAGATTTTAAAGAAGCAGACTATTGATTTCTTCCCCTGAAACTTTTTGACAAAGTCATATATTATAAGAAAGGTTCCAGAGTAGATACAGGCTCAGCAGAAAAATTATAGGATCATTTGATTTCCCTTGTTTCCTTARGAGTGCTTCTCATAAAAATCACGTCTCAGTCAGAGATGGACAGTCCAGGGAAGAATCATTTAATAAAAAGTAGCCCTGAAGGATCAGAAACATTCTGACATATTGGTGTTTCACTAAATACTCTCACCAGTGCCTGCAGCTGATTGCTTTAATAGGTTTTTATTATAAAGGACACATTAAAAACTTTATTTGTCAAGAGTGGCTATGATCAATTCTGTGAACCTAAATAAATCCTYTCTACTTCATTTATTGTATGGCAACCATGTACTAAATCTTTAAAATTACATTAAAAATAAATAAATGCGTTCAAGTGGAGAGCATAAGTTAAAAGGTGCTGCAGTCTTTGCTTTTTTTGGTGCAATATGATCTAGCTGAGACAGACATAAATTATGGAATATAAAAAAACATGGCACCTTATTCCATCCAGAAATGCAAAAATGACCTTCTTGTGTAATTCTTATTTTCTTTGTTGTTATTAACTTGACCAGAAAGGTGATYCAAATTAAGCAAACTCTGAGCCCATTTCTGCCTGTGAAAGTGTTGATTAACTGCCCAGAATCAGACACCTTGTTGGTTTTAGTAGTGGGTATTGAATTGAACAGGTTTGAAAATTAACTTAATCTCTGATGGTTCAGTTCAAATTTATGCCATGTTTTTTTATGAGTGGGGAAGGAAAACTGATGCATAACTGATGCATAACGTAGATCTTTCAGGTCATAAAAGTAAGGCAAATCTGAACTCGCATTTTGTTGACAAATGCATAGGATTCTATGTGTGATGAAGATTTAATTGCATTTTAATGATCAAATGGAAATAGTTTTCAGTTCTAAAAAGAATTCTCAGAAATGCTTCTCCAAAGAGATATGTCCTGTGCATGATGGGACGGGGTTTTCTCAGGACAGACATTTTTTCTCTGGTAACAATATTTTTTCCCCCCACTAGGGTTCCTGGATATCAAATGCAGTTGTAGAGTGGTTAATGGAGAATGAACACAGAAGAAGAAACTCAAAGGGACATGCCCAAGACTTCCTGTTTTAGTRTTATGGTGCTTTTGTAAAATTAAAAGAATTATTAAAAATAAGGCAAAATTCTTGTGGGAATAAATACTGTGTTCCTTATAATTAAACTGTTCCACTGATAAGTTWCTGCTTGTGAATGGCACTTGAAGAGACAGAAGCTGTGTTAGSTCCATGTCCTTAAACTAGCTGAACACACAGATGAAAAGCATTTATTTAAATGCAGAGCAATGAATAYTGAATTTTTAAATGTTTGGAGTCTTCTGTGCTCTTCCAAGCTCCACAACAGTGCCAGGGTGCAGGATGATGTGTATCACTGCCCTGGAAGCAACCAAGCAATTTAGAAGCAAAGAATATGTGGGCAATGTGAGTGATTGCCTGCACTAAGGGTCTATTTAAAAGTTTAAAATAAATTTCCCTGACGATGCTAACATTTCTTTTTTTTTTAAAAAAAAAACTCAATGATGTAAACCAATGATTTTAATGGCTTTTTAAATGTAAGTGCCAAAATTCTGAATCTGAATCCTTTCCTTTATGTGAAAGTAACATTTCCATGTAAAAACTTATTAAAGACGGTGGACAAAATTATWTAGCTGGGATATTTTTTTGTGTGAGGATGTTATTAACCCTGATATCTGMGTATTATTAAATTGCTTACGAAGACACTCAATATATATACTGTGTTTTTTCATCTTTCAAATCATTATGCAGAATTGCATAGCAAATTAGAGCAAATGGAGTTCTTAATTTTCTTTGGAGGATCTGTGGACTGAAGATGTTCATTGAGCTGTAAAAAAAAAAAAAAATTGTTTAATAAGAAATATAGTATTATTTAAAAAAAGTTAAAGAAGCTTGTCTATGGATATAACGATCCATACAACTCTTCTGTCAATATGGCTGGCACTATAACCACTCTTTTTTTTTTTTTTTTCATCCAGAAAACCCACGAGATTATAATTTAAACATTTTTGTACAACAAAATCCAGAGTCAAGATATTTATTATTTTTAAAAAAAGTCCTGTATGACTTCTTTAATGCCTTTGTAAAACAGTAGGTGTTTAATTTCATGAAATATTTGTTTCCCAAACCTTCAAAGTATACTTTTCTCAAAGAGTTTAGCTGGGATCAAGCAGATAAACTTTGCCTAACATCTGCAAGTGTTAGTCACTGTTTTTTCTTCGGTCAGTTTTTTAATTATTATTTCTCTTGTAAGTTAAAGTGCACTGTCTTCGAGCTTTACAATTATTCTTTGTTCCTGTGCAATTCTCAGCATGCAAAATGTTTATAAGGCAAGGATAAATGAAACTCTTCAGGTTCAGYTATTTTAAAGCTTATAAAATATTAAAAAGTAATACAAGGAGATGYATAGCAAACAATAGTAAGAACAGAGTTGAGATGATCTAGTGCTTTATTTTTCTTATGGTGCATTCTCTTAGTCTTTTTTTTTTAATACAAGAGTGTCATAATAGAAGAAAATGGATCACAATGAGTCAGTGCAGTTGTTTCATGGATCTGTTTCATTTATACAGTCGTAGTCCAAAATGATGAAAAATGCCAGTGCCACAGTTGTGATTTCACAAACTTTCAGTTTTCCTAGTAATAAAAATGAAGCACATGAAACATTGTCAGATTACTTAAGAGAACCAAATTTCTAATAAAGGTGTGAAAATTGTAACTTCCAGCTGCCTCAAAAGATTGCAAGAAAAAGAACTGGTAGTGCTACGTATTGAAAAGCGGGATAGATAACAAAAGTTGCAGGTGGCATTACGGCTGCAGGCACTTTTGTGTGCTTTAGAAAGACTCTAAAAAGGTTATTGGTAGAAAGGAGAAACCAGGGAGCTAATGCTCATCTTGTCTCTGGAACTAATCTTTTTCTTCTGCATTCTGAAAAACGCCTCACAGGCAAAACATCACCTCTAACCTTGTTTTCTGKTCTGTGTATTTTATTAACCTTTCTTTTCCAAGTCTACAGTTTTCACTCGAATGCAGTCCCGATAGCAATCTAGGTTGACTGATTATTATTTTTTTACAAAGGTAAGGTGTTGCCATGATATTATTTCAGCAAAAAGGCCATGTTTAGTTGCCATGGCAATTAAACAATAATAACAGCAGTCTTTACTTGTCTATCACAGTTGTCAATCCAGCTCCTGCTTCCTAGCCAAATGCACTTTTTTTTTTTTTTTTTTGTCAATATTCTTTTTTCCTTAACTTGAGATAAATGTCTAAAATGGATAAACAGACCCTGTTCCTGTCATGAATTCTAAAATCTATCAAAATATCTACAGAACAGTTGATATTATTAAGCCTTTTTTGAATTGATTACTACATTTTCCCTATTTGTTTTTAGGGACATGAACAGTGGTTTTAACTTATGCCCTGAGGACAGGGGAGAACTGGGAGGGACATTTCAGGACTACAGGAGAGATCCACATTCCACAATATCCCCCAATCTCTATGTNGTCAATATTGCTTCATTCAGGTAATGCAGCTGAGCTTGTTCTGAAACAGGAAACAAGCAGCTGTGGGTCTGCTGTGGCTGGATACAACTCTAGGCATCCATGGCACGGGTCAGTGCTGGTCAAGTGCTGGGCTCCAGGAGCCAAATGAGTTAATCTCTGTCACAGCTGAGATGACAGATAAATAYGTGTTAAGCTCTGTGTTACAGTGACCTTTGGGAAGCATAGACAACATTTCCTGTCAAAATTCTACATCACCGTGGATATCCTTGGGCTTCTGATCTTTTGATCCTTCCAGGATCGATTTAGGGCACAACCAATGATTTATCTGGGGAAAAGAAAAAAGAATAAACCACAAATATTAGACATGCAGACATCTGACTTGTTTCTCCTTTGAAGGATGCTTACTAAAAGGACATTATTTTCACTGAAAAAAAAGCAAGCTTTTGTTCCCTTGGGGTTTCCTTAGGTTATTGGCATTATGGGTTTGGGAGCACCTCCCWGTTACCATATGGGATATATAGTTCAGTTACTCTGGATTGGATGGGAGCACATGACACACAAAAATGCAGCACTTGTGTAGGGTCTCACAGCTCTGGGATGCTTCAGAGCAGGATCCAGAAGGTGAGCCTGGGTGCAGCTTCAGAGCAGCAATTCCAAGTGAGGTGCTCTYAGCAGCCTTTTCTCATTCCGTGTTGCCAAAATAAAAGTTGTCTATGCACACCTTTTGTCTTCGTGCTTCCACTTTGTGGGACTGCACTGATTAAAGAAATGTTCTAATCAATGAAACATCTCTGACAAGCAAAACCAGCTCAGTTAATGTGTTGGACCATCTGACAGAGAGCARCTGCTGGTGTTCTCCTTGACAATACACTGCTCCTCTATGCAGTACATTTAGTAAATAGAGATTATTTCCCAAGTCCTAGACTGCATTTGTTTTATTTTTTTTTTCTATTGAGCCTTGTCACTAAAATCCTAGGCCAGAATATTCTGATAACACACAATTCAGAATTCTGCAGCTGAGACACAAAATTTGTTGTTGTGCTGGCCATTTCATTCGTTTCTATCACTATTATAAGGTTATTTCAATAATCAGTTTGACTTATCTGCTGCAGGTAACTTGTTTCACAAATGGTGATATGACTTTTTACTTTTCAATAAATTTTCCTTACCAATGTATATCATATTTTTCATATCCTTAATTAACAAGCTGGCATTAAAGTAATTAGTTCATCATCCAGTTACTGAAGGGACAGAAGAATAAAAAAGCTGAAGGATGAAAGAAAAGCTCCTAAAATTTATCCTTATATGAATAGAAACTTTTCTTCTGTCAATACTGGATTGCTTTAATTATTTCCAACCCAGATCCCCAAAATGTTTTATTTCCACATCCCTTCCCTGAGAACTAAGGTTTGTGCTAGGCCATCTCTTCTTCATACCCTGTAACAACTCCTAAAGCCCTCTTGCCTCCAAATTCTGTTGAAAAGTTCTCATCACCATTGAAGCATGTTCAGGCTAGAAGGAACATGTGAAGGAACAAATGAAGAAACAGTCCCAACAAGGTTCTTTAATTTTCATTCTGACAATATTTTCTTATTATTACTGGAGATTCCTTCCACCCTGGCTTTGCCTGAGAGCTTCCATGTTCGAAATTTTTTCTTCTGTGTCTTCATGGATGCCCCCTTTACTTTCCTGTGTTGTCCTTTCACTCTCATCTCCTTCTAGCAGTACATCCCTCGGTTATTTCACCTCCAGTGCTGCTCCTTTTTTAGCCCTGGACCTGACATTAGATTCACCCTCTATCACTCACTCCCCTATAATCTTCTGGCTTTGTATCTTTACACCACAGGCTTTTTGAGAGAGACTATCTGCTGGCTTCTGGCGATTCATCAGAAYACAGCACTGTAGCCTAGATCTTTGTTGATATTTCAGTGTTTCTKTGATAGCAATCAGAAGAATTTTGGGCTCCTTCAGTTAACTGTAACCACAATGAAAGAACTTGGAGTGCACCTTGTCTAAGCAACTTGTCTTGAACTGCAGGAAAAGAGAAGTGAACACTGCTTCTGTTGTTAAAAACAATAAACATCCTGAAAAGGCAGATCACCAGCAGTGCTCACCCCAGAAAACACGAAAATGGAGAGAGAAAGAGAGGATGTTTTCCTGAATTCTAGTGAACCATTTTATCAGATTTGCCATCACCATGGTCAGGGATTCACATTCAAGATAAACTAACAAAAGAGATTTTCTTAAATACCGCTCAAGTTGTAACAGGGTCAGACATACAACAGGAGASCATGTCACAGCTGCTGGCTACTCAGTCTAAACAAAAACAAATTAACTTTTTGGCCTGTTTGCTTATAGAGGGAAGGTGCCTCAGCACAATATTTGTAAGGTTACCTCTTCTTGACCACTGAAAGATGCAGTCCTTACAGAAAAGAGCTTCAATACCTGACAAGAGGCAAATTTTAATTCTCTGCTTACTTCATTTCTTTCTTGAGCAATCTCTTCCTTACAAGAACAAAACCACAGATTTAGGCATTATTTATGCCTTTCTCTCAAAAGCAAGTGAGTTAAATGAGGGAGGCAAAGCAACCTGTGGCTTTAAAAAATAAAAGAATTCTGTCTTTTTCAGATTAAGACAWAATGTTTTCAACAGCATAGGCAAAGGAAAATCCTTTCAGCAACTGAGGCAACATTAATTTAAAAGAGTGATTTTAGAAAATATTTTCCTGCTGTTTTTTGAAATRAGAAACATTATCCATGTATTATTTTCCCACAAGCATGAAATTATTATTTTAATATTTCTTAATTTCCTGACAGCGCCTTTTACCTAAAGGATTCTGAGTTATAGCTCAACAAATTCTCTCCGTAAGGAAAAGCTGAAGGCAGCATTGTGGAAGAAGTTGGAATGCTTGGAGGTATGATTTCACAATGCATGCTGTTGTGCAAAAGGGGCTTTGCTTGAGAGTATCCTTTCAGTCAATATCTTTTATATTTCTATAAAGTGTATCAAAATCAATATGTTGAACTGAATTTTGCTAGTTTATCAATTTCTGAATTTAGKGAAATTTATTATGTTCTGAATACATTTGGCCAGACCCTAGCTGGACCTTTTCTAGCTCCAGAAAAATGACACAGAGCCATCACAGGGTGGTAAAAGAAACGGGGTCCCCAGCTGTCTTTGTTAGAACCAGTTTGTGTTGTATTGTTCCGGTTCTGTTGGTTTGGAGATTTTTCCGCCTCTGCGAGGAAATAACTACCTTCTCAGAAAGGATTTTCAGCTCAGTAATTTGTAATAAAGCTCCCTTTTCTCCTCCCCGTAGAGTAAGAAATGAAGAGCCAGTTGAAGGACCATATGGCTTAGAAGTTCTCATTTGTTTAGTTAGATGATACCACAGACAGGAAATCAACGTATAGGAATTTCACAACCACATTTCCATCTGTTTTATGTGGGTGATGCCATCAAAGAAGCTGACAAGTCTTAGCAATGCTCCAGCATATGTCAGCTTTTGGTAGTGCTACAGGTCCAAAGTCCGTTCTCACACCTGCCTSGAGCAGCAGCAGGAGCCAAAATCGGAGATGATCTCTGTGGAAGGCCGATGGCTGCACAGCATGGTTAGCTGTGAACTGTGATATTGCTGGATTTAGCTGTGTTTGATAAGATATGCCATCGTTTGTCATGGAAGTTCTGGTGTAATTAGTACCAGCTGAAAAAAATTACAGTATACAAAGATCAAAACAAGATTTTTTTTTTTTTTTTTATTTTTTTTATAGTGTGCTGGCGGGCTGTAAATCTGCTCATCAGGTGCAGGATCTACTGAGAGTTGATAGTTACTGGAGAGCATAAAGGCTCCCTTGTGAAATCAGGCATTAAATCTCACAATCCCTGTGTGCTTTGAAGTTATTCCCACTCTCCATGTCTGGAGGGTGTAAAAGAAAACCAAAGTTGGATTTGTATGCCATTCAAAAGGAGAGATCAATTGGAACATTTAGGAATATTATTAGCGTCATTTACATGTCATGGCGAGTCCTGTAACTATGCTACTTAGCTGGTGATTCCTCTCAAATAAAAGAAGTTCAAGCTGCTCATTCTAATAATTGTTCTCAAAATACCAGAGAAATGGTCAATTACAAATTCAGCCTCTAAAGAGGAATTTAATCAAGAAAAGAGAATTTTCATTCTTGTATAAATAATCAACTGAATTTTGCAATTTGCATTCAACTGCTTGTGCTTCCACTTGCAGGTCTTAATTAGGATGACTATTGCATCTTGTAGACAGCTAGACTATTAGTATTGTTGGTAGCTTGCCACCATATTTGGCAGCCCAACAGAATTGCAAAAGCTGAAAAATAAGCCYATTAAAAAAGTCAGTAAAGCCAACATCCTTTCTGAAAGCTTCAGTCTAGGTTTCCATATGCTGTACTTTGCTGAGGGTAAAAATTATCAGCCTACTGTTCTGCTTCCATCTATCAGAGTAGTTTCTCTGAAAATCTTTTCAGAAGACCTTCTTTCTTTTGCTCTCAGTTGGATATTGACTATAATTTTCAGATTCTTCTGCTTTTCATGCGAGCACTCTTGAGAAAGCTGCTTAGGTTTAAAGAGAACTCTTTTATTGCTTGTAATTATATTTAGAGAGTACAATGGATGCTTATCCTTAAATGAAAACAGAAGGTATCCTCACTCTTTTGTTGTACTTTATASCATCTTTCTTCACAAGGTTAACTTCATTGGCAAATTTGGAAATCACTGATTCTAAGGAAGAGATCTTTAAAATCAGACAGACTATAGAACACAAAAGAGGAAAGTCTGGAGAAAGACAATGGCAGCTCTATTTTTGTCACTGCTCTGAATATTTTTTAGAACATAGGACCTTCCATTTCCTTTATCATCTATTGCTGTGTCCATTCAAAGCRTAAATTCCCCTCAATTATTAGTTCATTTTACAAGTTTTTATAATATATAATAAATAGACCTTCAGCAGTTCCTGAGAGCTAGGTGGAATATCAATAAAAGCAACAAAAAATAATAATTGTAATCTAACAGAAAATATTTAGTTACTCATTAAGCCCATCAACAAAAGATATCAAATACTGATTAAGTGCTATTAAAATGTGAGCTTCAGATGGAAATATCAGAGATTACAGATACAGGGAATCACACAGTTACAAATGGAACAAACCAATCTGGCTTMTCTTTGTTTGCTAAGAAAAACCATCTCTATCTCCTGATCCATAATGATGAAATTGTAAAGGACTTTTCCTTTCCTTATGTTTCAGGTTAAAAGAGCATTGTAAAATAAAAAAAAATAAAAATAGAAGGTAGCAGCTTCTTAAAATATTTGGGTACCTAATTAAGGTAGAATATTTTGAGAGTTTTCACCTGAATAAACTGAGGAAATTCAAGAATCCCCTGTGTGGTTTGAGTATCAGCACAGCACCTAGCAGCAGTAGAAAATCTAAATGGGATCTCTATGGTAAAAAATCAAATGTCTGTTTTAACTTCTACTGCTGATGAAATCTAGAGGAAAATGCAAACAAAATAGTGTTTATAGTATTTACCAGAAACAATTTTTTTCTTTTGTATGGTTCTGTACTTATTTCATCTTAAGTGATATCTTCTCAGGCAGTTGAAATGTGCAGTGGTTTCGTTCCCAGAAGCAAGCAATTTTTTCCTTATTCAAGTGATTTGATGCTGTACATTACAAACACAGCAAAATTCACAGCAGAAAGACATAAATTCACTTTGTCTAAAGATGCTTTCGCAGTTTCCTATCACTGCCAATATTTGTGGCCACTCTTTGCTGGCATATCTCCTCTCCTCTCCTCTCCTCTCCTCTCCTCTCCTCTCCTCTCCTCTCCTCTCCTCTCCTCTCCTCTCCTCTCCTCTCCTCTCCTCTCCTCTCCTCTCCTCTCCTCTCCTCTCCACTCCTCTCCCCTCCTCTCCTCTCCTCTCCTCTCCTCTCCTCTCCACTGAAATCCACACAAACTAAGTTTTTCATAGAGTTTATGTAAGAAAATTTTTTAAATTTTTCTCTTCTGCTTTACACACTAAAAGATAGAGCATTAAAAGGAGAAACAGAAAAGTTTTTATGGATAACTAGCTGTTAAAAATGTGGTTGCAGAAAAGGAATTCTTAGCCTTCTACACTTACTGAGTGACTTTTAAGGTAATAAAATGCTTCATCTATATGCTGGTATTTAATTACCTGAAAATGTTATTTATTWCTTTGGGCGGTCCAGTTATATACTGATTATCCTTTTATTATGGTGCAAAACATAAAGATTCCTATATGCAGATTTTTATTTCTTTTAGGATTTGTAATCCATTATATAAGATGGTAATTATAAGGGGAAAAAAAAAAAGATAAATCAAAAGTTGATTTATCACTTGCAGAAACACTGACATTATTACCCTTACTTTTAGCTATACATTTAGATAGATGCATATTAATATGTAAAAAATKACCAACATCAAGAAATCTCAGTAAAAGTCTTCTCCAAAACCAAGTCTATCTTGATTGTTTATTACAGCCTCATAAAAGGAWGAAATTTCTTCTCAATGGTTTAATTATTCACATGTAGCACCAATCTGAGCTGCCTGGCATGAGGGTACAATAACACAGGATAAGCTCCTTTCTGTGCAGATGTACTGTGACCTCCTGCAGTGCCACTGGGATTTTCCATGTGTGCTCAGTGTGGAGCTGTAAGGATCACAGCCACTGGTGCTGGGTCCCAGACCCTCTTAGGAGCAATTTTTATGCACCAGTTAACTAAAAGACCTTCATGCTGACAGGAAAAGGCAAAAAGTGTTGATATTTCTGTGGTCTGACAGCCCAGAGGGATGGAGAAGGGGCTGGAGGCACAGGTGGGTGCTTGTTCCTCCACATGGTCTTGGGTTATGAGTTAGACCCATCTCGTACCAGCAAAGGAGGAACTCGATTTTGGTACTAAAAATTATAAGAAAGGAAACACAGAGGGCAGACTAAGGCAAAATCCTTATAAACAAGGATCATGAATAGTAGATGCAAAGAGGAAGAGAAATAYTTTTTGTTGGAAGCACAGGCTTTCTAGAAAGGAGTTAAATTCTTTTTTATGTGATGGTTATTTTGCAGTTGGACACTGAATTATGGCAAGCAGCATCTATTACATAGAAATAGTCACCAAATCTTGAATAAGTAATTCTAATATCAAATATAATTGGAGAACACTATATGTGAGCTTTATCCACAAACATACCAGAAAAAAATAGAAAAAGAAAAAAATACCCCGCAAAAAACCCAAGAACATTGAGTTGTGCACAAGGAAAGAAAAAAGAGCTTCAGTCCTACAGGATGAAGATTATGTGTATYGTTCCATCTCAGTATAGGAAGAAGAAGATTGATACTTCTACTGTCTCCAGAGGCTCCTTCTGAACCCAGCAAGTCTGTGATTTCATGTGGAACAAGATTTCTGTGTGAGAAACCCAGTTGTCTTTTATGTGTACTCCAACAGAAACCCWTCTCAGTGACTTGCAATCATTTGGGAATTTGCTTTGAAGATGATGATGGCAATTTTTAATACATAAATTTATTACTGTTAGAAATTTTGTGTATTTCTGATGTGTTTCCTTTCTCCAAAGCTAGGCTGAGTAGTATTTTCAATGTATCTGATGCAWCTATGAAAATAATAAATACAAGAATTCTCACTGCTTTTCTGCTTTTGTGGGTGTATATAGTATTTGCTAATATCTAATATACACACAAGGAGAAACTGAAATATTCAAGGTAATAAAATTAAATTACTTTATTTCCACTAGCTTTGAAGAACAAATGGAAAAAACAGGAAAAGTTGCATCTTATTGACTTTTCAACCTGAAATCGTCATACACTGCTTACTGTTAGAAGGGGAGCAGGTGGTCATTTAAAAGTCAAAAGACAGAATAGAAAACATAATCTGATTACTTCTAGTGCCAATATCATAAGGTCACTGTCGGGTTTTTTGCTGCCTGACTGATGACTTCTGCTCTTCCAAAGCTGGCRGAACTCCAGGTGGTGCCCGAGCCCATCCACAGATGTTTCATTAAAGAACCAGGATATTAATAGTGTCCCAGTAATTCCACATMAACTTCTCTGAACCGGCTCCCTCGCAAGACTGTGAAGCAGACCCTGTCCCTCACACACCAGCTGGCTCTGGTCCTGCTGGTCTCTGSCCATCTGCTTTTGCCATGTGCTGACCACTACGCTTGATTATTTTTCATTTYTAGATCAGTGGCCAGAGTGGCTTGAATAAGAAGGTTTAACATTGCTATGGACCAAGTGATGTTCTAATCTTTGCACACAAAAGTAGAATTTAAAACATCAGAAATACAAATAAAGATTAATACCATACTGGTGAAAACAAATATGGACTGTTATACAACTGAACTACCATTTTAAAATTTTCCTGCTGTAAGGCAGAACCACAAAAATAAATGTTCATCGTACAAAATTTGGACTCTGCGGGTCCCAGAATTATGAAATTAGTGTAATTATATCCCAAACATACTTATAGCAAATCTCTCTAACTGTGCAATTAGAACTTCAACTGATCCAATTATGTGATGTAATGGTGTAGAGTAATTATGCATAATGACACAATTATAATTTGTGATTATATCATAAAAAGGATTTTGAAACTTTCAGAAAGAATATTGGGCACAAACTGTCATTCTTTGTTTTAAGCTGAAAGGACTCATCTGTTTCCGACATCAATTCCAAAATATTTATGTCATGTTGCAAGTAAATTCTATATTAGCTGGGAAAAGAAAAAAAAAAAAAAAAGGATGAGTCAGACATTTAGTTGCTTAAAAATGATTTCCAAGGACAGAGGAATGTGGTATTCATTGCTGCTATGCCTAGAGCTGTTTAAAATGCACTTTTTTAAAGTTCTGAAAGGAAATTTTTACTATGTCTGTAGAAATTCTGACTGGGTAGTCTGACACTTTTCATCACAGCACCTGAGCACCCTTCCTAGTAGTTACTGAGAATATCTCTATAAAACAGTGCTACATAAAAAAACAAAAAGCAGTGAAACTTCAAGAATTTATATAYGAATATTTTTATAACAGGAAAATGCATTTTATGGCAGGTACGTATCTTGTTATTATTTTTCAAAAGAGATTTTCTTCAGCTGTGAGCAAACAATGCACATCCACTGCAGAGATGTTGAAGGTGGAATAGCTCTCTGGAGACATCTGCCAGCTCTTATATTTCTCACTGAGTYTAGAGCCACTGTTGATCAAAGGAGTTGTGTCTTCCCTATCTAAACAATGGGAGTGAAGCCAAGTGGCTCAAAACAGCACCATCCCATCGAGAACAGGGAGCCCTGGAAAACACTGAGGACAGATCCAGATATTCTTCTAATATTGAGAAGTATCCCAAAGTAATTTCAAACTGTCTTTGGAGGCAGCCCTATAGCTTACTCTTGCATATTTTTAAATTATAAAACTGCAGACAATGACCGCTGCACTTTCTGTGAATAAACTCCACACCTCCTAACTCTTATCATTTGCATGAAGTGTATTATAATACCAAGCTACCAAAATCCTATAAATATAACTCTTCACTAATACAGCTCAGCTGTTTGAAACACCTTTCCAAAACTTGTTCCAAATCATTATTCAACATGGCATTTGCAAACAGCAGCAAAATTTGATTTTAAAGATCATTCTAAGATTACATTTGTCACTATGGATGGGATTATTCTGACTAAATTGTGGACATCTACTTTGAGTTAAGTGTATAAATATACCACTATTATTGTGGTGTAATTGTTATTACAGTCAATTTGTATCTCTCTGAAGGAGKTTTTTAAAAGAACTCAGATGAATTAGACTAGAAATATCTGTTTCTCAGTTTATACAGAATAAACAATTTCATTATGCCCAATGATAATGGGATTGCTTTCTTCTTGTACAGAGACATTAAGAAAACTACTAGTAAATTTATTGTATAGYTTTTATTTATCCCTGAGAAAGACATTTTACATGTATATCAGCTTTTGCAACTCTAAGTAAAATTTCTCATGGGTAATTAATCTATGTTTATGTCTGAATTATCTGAACTCTGATGCAATGGAAGGCTTTTCATTTTGAAATATAGTTGAAGGTACAAACATTGTTTCAGGCATCACTATCTGTACTGCCCTTGAAATGCTATTCTGAGCATTACTTCTCCATAACTGAGTTTCAGTCAAGTTGCTGTATTGGTCTAATAGTTTCAGCAGACAGAGTTCTGAAAGGAGAGATAATGTCCTTTATTACAGCATCTGATAAAGCCAGGAAAAATAAAATTTGAGGCTTACAGGTTGGCAAAGAGACTCTGGGTAGAAAATCTTGCCTGAATATTTTAAATACATTTTTTTCTAGCAAAGAAGATTTTACCTCTCCTAGTTCTGTTTTTCCTAGAGTTGCTTTAATATAGAATATATTTTTGCCTTTCCTAGAAATCCTGACTTTTCTATTTCTGAATGGGACAAATAAACCAGGAGAGCAAAGCCAGCAACATAAAAAATCTAAAGAATAAAAATTATTTATTTAAGTATTAAATAAATAGATTTAAGAATGAGTAAGATTTGAAGAAAGATTGAGGTGCAGCAATATAAGAAGGAGGTGTACTTCCATTGAAACAGATCAAGACATGCTTTTCTTATTCTGTGAAGTTTGTTAAGATTGCAGTAATTGTCCTTGTGATTAATAAAGCCAAATTGACAATTCAAGAATCCAAGTCACAACCCCAGGAAAATACACTCACTTGAGATGCAGAAAACTCAGACTTGCATTAGTGTTTGGTCATTCTGCTTTTTTTTCCAGACCAAGCAGCTGAGACTGCTGTGTGTGATTCTGGGTTTGAAGTAAATGTGACATTTTATTTTAAACCAGAGAAGTCTTCTTGACAATTCCCTTGTGAATAGTTTATCTTTTGGCAATTAAAAGATTTCTGAAGGGATTTCCAAACCAGGTTTCCTTTCTTCTAACAGTGAGTAGGAAGAAATAAATTAATAAAAAGGTATGATTTGCTCACTGTGGCAAAGAATAAGGAGAAAGACTTAGGGAACAAGAAGATCCATTCTGAATTCTTTTGAAAAGGAAAAGGTGAGAAATATCCACACAGAAATGGTTAATAAAAGGGAACAAAGGAGAGGAAGGCATGAGGGATAGTGCTTTTAGATATCTCTCAGTTTCTCAGGGAGCAGCTACTGACAGATCCTGGCACAGTCTCACAGATAGTAGCTATGGAAGGAATAACGTAATTCAGAATGACAATATGCCAAAGGAGACTGAAAACAGGGAAAACTTGATTCTGTTGATGAACAAAACAACAATAATGTGAGTATTGTCCAATCTCGGTAATGAGAAACTTCAGCTCTTGCACTCTTATGTGTTCATTAGCACATAAGGAACAAAATGTGTTAAATGGCATTGACTTTCCTTGCTGTTTCTTTTCTTAATTAATACATCTGACAAATTAATGTACATKTGGAGCATATATGGAGTGCACTAGCACTGACAGCTTTAATTAAATAATCAGTTGTTATGCATTATGTAGCTACTTAAGATTATTACTCTGTAGATTTTCTTCATTATCTACAGCTTTGATACCTAGATAGACGATATAGCAACGTCTTACTGGATGGTTTCCAAAGAAATTCCAAGAACTTTGCAAGTATTAAGTGCTGAATCCAAAGCAAATATTTAGTAAGCTGACCTTTTTAATCTTTCATATTTTAACTGTTAATAAAAGTCAGGCAAGAAGATTTGAATTTAGATATCCTGAGGAAATTTTCCAARCTTTGCAATTTCAGCAGTTCCAGGATCTCATTTGGTTCTTTTAAATCAACAGTGGTGGGTTGGAAGAGTCACTCTGTATCTTCCTGATGTCAATTTGGCATGAAACCACCCTTTTCAGGGAGTCACATTCTGAACAAAAGGTAGGAGATGGCCACAGAAGTATTATCTGATAAAGTGCTTGGAAGAATAATTACAGTTGATTAAGTTGAAGCATTGTTAAAAGGTCAMTTTTCCTGGAAACTGAGTGTCCAAGCTTATGCTAAAATTTTGATTGAATTATTTCCGTCATTCAAGGTCATAAACACTCTCAAATACATTCCCCTAGTTACTCAGAGGCTTTTAAAATATTCAAGTCAATGTTATTACTCTAAAGCCAAGAATAAATTTTCAACTTRCATTGAAAAGCCTATTACTAAAAATAGGTTAGTGGTACTTAAGGACAAATGCTCTCACAAAAGCATATGCAGCTCTGGGTGAGGAACCAAATGATCAGTGCTGATGAACAAATAATGAGAATATTTGGCAACTTTTGCGACATGCAGATGTAGATGTGTAGAAATCTCTGGCTTGAAACCCTAAAAGACTTGGCACTCTGTGGCTGATACCTGTTTATGGACAGGGGTGAAAATATCAAGAGCTCCCCTAAAAATCTAACCTGAGATGAAGATTCTTTCATGGTAAGAAAGCTTGTGCTTCCTTTTCTGGATGGCTAAGAGAGACTGTGTATCAGACCAGGTCTGTATGGTGATTAAGTGGTATCTTGAATGAAAACTTGTTCAAAATGCTTAATGGGCTGCATATATAGATTTTTTTTTTTTTTAATGATATAYATTTTTGATAAAAAATTCAACATGAGCCAGCAGTGTGTGCTCACAGTCCAGACAGCCAATGGAATCCTGGGCTGAACCGAAAGCAGAGTGGCCAGTAGGTCAAAGGAGRTGATTCTTCCCCTCTTCTCTGCTCTTGGGGGACCCCACTAAGAATASAGTTCTTATGCCCCTAACACAAGAAGGAGTGTGTTGGAGCAAGTCCAACAGGTGATCACAAAGTTAAAAAGAGGACTGAAGCACCTCTCCTATGGGATCAGGCTGAAAAAGTTGTGGCTTTTCATCCTTGAGAAGAGAAGGTTACGTAGAGATCTCAGAGCAACCTTCCAGTAGCTGAAGGGGACTTACTGGGAAGCCAGAGAGGGACTCTTTTTCATGATATTGGGTAAGGCCTTGARCAGCATGGTCCAGTGGGAAGTGTCCCTGCACATGGCAGGGAGASCTCGGACTGGGTGATCTTTAAGGTCCATTTCAACAAGGTCCTTAACATTCTATGATTGTATGACATAGTGAATATAATCAATATATTGAGTGTAGCTACCTGGCTACTTTTGTAGGAAGGAATCCSTGTGCTATTTGTCAAAGCAGCCCTCTAATCTATGGCTGGTTACTCAGGCTTGGTGTCTTTCTGGAAAATGACTCTTTCCCCAAAATACAGCTCTGCCCTTTGCAAGTGGCTACATCAATGACTTGTGACCTTCATGGCCAGCCAGCCAATACAGTCTGCCATCTCACATTTAGTAAGAAGTTTGAATAAAGAGATGAGGGATTGAATAATTTAGAAACCACTAGAAATAACACTATTTTCTTCCAAATGGCGGAAAGWTTTTATAACTGTAATTTCTTCTTTTGTTTGTGGCTGAGGGAAAAATTAGGGTGCTGAATGGAAATGGTAATAGAGTGGGTTTCTAAACATTCAGAGCTCTGGCTTTAGGCAAAAAACACCCCATGTTTTAGGCTGAGATACACCTGAACTCTATAGAAATTCTCTTAAATAGGTGTGAACCATGCCTTAAAAAGTCCTACTCCATTCCACTGACTATAAAGGGACTTTAGGTGTCTGGCCCAGTTCTAGATGTTTACAATGCAGCTGTCTCTGCCCTGCAGCCCCGTGTGTTTGGGAGATGGAAYTGTGTTATTGGAAGCAGTCAGCTGTAACTGTGGTGGAGTCTGAGTCTGAAACAGTGCAATCTCTTTTACAGAAAATCCTAAACTGTAATCCCCGTCTTATTTCTCAGCCATGAGATAAAGTTATCCATGACTATCCATTTCAAGTAAAGCAAAGCTCCTTCTTCAGGGGAGYTCACTTGATTCCAATTTTAACAAGACTTTAAATCCATATGAAGCACATAATTTAGATAATAACAATGAAAACAGTAATAATGTAGTTTATTTATTTAAAAACCCCTCATGCTCACTTGTAAAGTAATTAAACTGAAGACTGTGGTATGAAGTCACATAATGAAATCTGAAAGTTGCATAACTTTTGGGGGATCCTCCATCTGCTGCTGGAAGAAAAAACTGATATGAATGACATGGATCTGAAACTTTCAGAATYAAAAGAATTCTCAGCTGGTTGCTCTACACTTACTCTTAGGCCATAAAGTGGGATTTTTTAAATTGACTCACTGATATTTTTCTCAGAGGGATCCATACACATTGCAATAAAAATGGGTAATCACAGCTAGAAAAATGAGCAACAGTGGTTTAGTCCCTTCAACTTCTGCTGTACTACTAGGAATATTTTCTTGGTGATATTTGAACATTTGCTAACAAGYGAACAATTTTGATTTCCTAGTGCTTATTATCAAAGAGAAAATATAAAGAAAATTAACTCCATGCTTTTTCTTATTATATTTAAAGCCAAATGTATTGGCAAAAAATGTTAATTTGCTTTTTACATTTTTATGAAAACAAGAATAAGAAGAAATAAATGCCTTCTGGACACTAACATGAATCTATTTACCCTGTATGCAGGTGGCACTGGCACCTTGAAAGACTAAGTGATTATCATTCCCTCTTTGGTAGTTTCATGATTGTTCCTGAATCCTTAATAGTTTAAAAAATCATAATTAAGTTTCACAGTCACTCATGTTATAAGCAAATAGTTTCAATCTCCTATGGTTAATAGATGACTAAGAACATTAAGCCCTAAGATGCTGACATTCAAAACATCACTTAAAAAGATCTAATTTGAAAAATGCATTGTTTTGATAAACTTACATGAACCAAAGAGAGTTAAAAAATTACAGTTATGATGTCTGTAGATCAATTTTGAACAAAGAGACTGCAAGAGGAATGTAGTATTCTTTACTCATTATCCCAAGTATTTTCGAATATTTTTTCCTATTATTTTTCCTATTTGCTACCATAATATCAATTTTTTTTGTCACATTAATGTAGTTTCATGTAGTTAACATTTTGCTCTAAATGTAAATTATTTCTTTTAATGAACTTTCTGGCAACTGACTCTAATTTTCATAAATATTCCCCATGATTAATTTAAATGATCAGATCAGTACTTAGAAGGCAACTAGTTACGGAAAACAAAACACAGTTATTTTACTAATTCAACCACTAACTGCTGTGAGCAATTTATGAGTGCATGCTTYCAGGATAGAACCACATTGTGTCACTGAGAGAAATTATGCACTGGCATGAATAAAATGGTAACTATTATCATACCGATAGCATCTCTATTTCTAATTAGGCTCTAATTACCCTTAAAGCATTCTTATTAATTTCTAAGATTTTTTTTATTACTACTACTATTGTTTTGTCTTATGATAAAAATCTCTCATTTGTCACACAAGGTTGGCTATATTTAAGCAAAATTTAATTTTCTATGGATATCTTTATTCTTTAAATGCTGATACTACACAAGAGTGAAACAATATAAAATTAAGGGCTGCTCTAATCCATCCCAGAAAGAAGAACCTAAGATCCTTCTTGTCTCCTGCATGGAGGAAGAAAAAAAGATTAAAGAAAGAAAAAAAACCCACATAATTGAATTCCTTATAACAAATTATTTCTAAATTACTCTTGGAAGTTAAAGGGCAACATTATACTGCAGCAATAAGGGTTAACTGTGTTACATGGTTTTCAAAATGCTCTTAAAGTGTATGCATCATCTGAATGTTAATGATCTTAATGCAATATTGGCTCYCATCTTAAGGGAATATTTGACATACTTGCACTCCCACTTATCTTCATTGCAAACTCAAGAATCCATGTAAAATATATCCCGTTCAACCTCAGTCAGGTCTTGGTAGACAACCCTTTTGATCTCACCTACACTCTGCTCACTCTTCCATATCTCCTAGGGGCACTTTCAGCATAATCCTTTGTTTAAAATTTATAAAACAGCAGTTCACTTAAAGAAAAAAAATGTTTAAGAAGACACTGATTTTGGGGTGAAGGAAAAAGCACTCATCACATATGTTTGGAAACAATTGATGTGGATGATGAATAGCCTGGCTGCCTTAAGGAAGTGTGATCCTAGGCCTAAACCTCCAAAGTCGGTGTTTCCCAATCTCCTTCTCCTACAATTGCCACGTACCAAGTGCAATATGACCATTACCCACATGTATCTCACAATGCTCTTTTCCGTACAGAGTTGAAAATTCCTCTGTTTTCCCRTATGATGGATGTGAGGCTGTTGATCGTACTTTGCGTGGCTTTGGTAGTGTGATGCTGCCAAAGTGTGATCCTGTAAGATGCAGCAGCTTCTGCATCTGCCTGTTTGATCTTCAGCACTTTGCTGTAACCTTCAGCCAAACTTGTCACACCAGCTCTGCGTTTGAGAACCCAAATGAACACTGGAAATATGGAAAATAAAGGGAATGTGTTGCATCATGGTAGGAAAGGTAAGGCAAGAGGGACAAGGGACTACAGATGGAGGATAGGAAATGGATTTTTGGAAATAAAAGGACTAGGAAAGTGAAGGTTAGAGACAATTTAAGGACTACTGTTCTTATCAGTTGGTGGAGCCTGACAATGTCTGGTCCTACCCCTAATGTTACATCAATATTCTCTCATAGCACACCTAAGCACAGAAAAAAGTAGAATGCAAATACTGAACAGCAGAATCATGTAGTAAAATTAAAACTTGCTAAAATTCCTTTTTTAACTAAAAATTACCTTTTTTTCCTTGCTTTTATAATGATCTTAGTCCAGTGTGAGAAGTTTTCTGTATGAGTTAAAATATTTGTWTCCCTATAGCCTCTTGAGTTTTCGAATGAGAGTTTTTTATCACCTGATGTTTTCCCTAGCCCTAGAGGAAATCAAGGGACAAGTCCTCAGTTGTATAACATACTTATGAGGATTAAAGATAGAGAAAGCCATTTGAAATTAATTTATTAGTTCTTTATGTCACTTAATAGAAMAGGCTTTATAGAATATTGGTAGAAGAAAACAGTACTAACAACTCCTCTAAAGCCTTGTGTAAGCAGTTGAGAGGCATCTTTTGACAGGACAGCTTAGAATTAATTATTTCATATTGATTTCTAAGGTTTTGAATGCTTTCCTTGCCATGCATTCAGTGTGGTGAGCACACAGGTAAAGGATCTTACCATTCTTTAAAACTAGTTTCTATTTTCATTMACATGAACGTCAAAATGTCTAATTGGATCTAGCAATCATAGACAAAGCTTCATAATTTAACTTTCCAACCAGTCCTGGCAYGTGGTTTGGAGATTTGTGAAAGGCTCTTTTTCTGCTGCTCTTTATGGAGAATGAATCTATCATATCAAGGCCACAGCATGAGTGTGTTTTATGCACACACAATTTTATTTTTTTTTCTGTGTTAAATTGAAAAGTATATTTCAGGCTTATACTTCTTAGTCTGACTCAGTATACCATTTTGGCAGGTACATATCTTTAGATGGTTGAATATTGCTATTTAAAGTCAAATGCAGTTCATATACCTTAAAAGGTATGGATGATCTGGGATTCTTATGTGATCTAACATGTAGAAAGGAGGTAAGTCTTCAAGACTGCACAAACCACAGGTATTTTTCTAAACAGGCCAAATGAAAACAAAAGAGAAGAGAGCAATATTTTGTGAACTAAAATTTAACCCAAACAAACCAAACATGTTGTGTGAGTTATGCCAACCTTCATTTCCTACTTTTGCTGCTGTAATCTGATTCCTGAAAACCTTGCACTGTCTGCATGAGGAAATGTGAGTAAGTACAGTGAGCAAAGCCCTACAATTGAAAATTCTTTGTGCATGAGAAAAGCCATCCTTTTCAGGAACCCAGTTGGATATTTTATTTATGATTACTCCAAGGAAAATACATATACTAGACATTCTGTATTTGCTTCCTTGGGAGGAGGTACTCAAGAGCCCCCAAATACACAATGAGATTGACAAGTGGGAGTAAACAAAGAGTATAAATCCTTCAAAAAAGCCATGATCCAGTTTAGATAAAAGAGAAAGTCATTAACAGCTTACTAATGATGCAATCATCATTTGCCTGGTACAGAGGTTTCAGTCTGCAGAGTCTCCAGCATTCACAGGAACTGAAGCTGCTCAGCACCACAGAGAAGCCCTGAGGCCATTGCAGAGCACATTTGCCAAACATAGACATTATCTCAGCCTTTGCTAACCTAATTAAAGGCATTCTGTCACATAAAACAATGTGAAGCTGGAAAAACCTGAAACACCGAGCCCTGTTTTGACAGAGCTGCACTCTTTACCAATGCTTGCTTAGCACACATGGCAGCAGCTGCTTTATTCAAGGTTTTCCCATTTGTAGCATTTTAATATCTGCCTGCTCCAACTCTCTTTCTTGTGGAGGCAGCGTGGGATGAAGCAACCCRCATTCTGAGAGCAAAGGTGGACCATACCAGCAGCCAACTCACTTCTCAATGAAACTTGTTATTGTGACATTAGCARTTGGATACTCATTTAGGAAAACTTCAAAACTTTCTTGCCTGCATATTCTAGTTTCCCTGAATACTTGTCCAGTCTTGTACCATTTTCACAACTAGTCCTTCAGACTACCCTTAGGGCTTACTTCAGTGGAAAAGATCTGGCCATCTTAACTCCGCTGTCCTTCTGTATTAAAAATGGGTTAGAGCTCTCCTCCAGCCATTTTGAAGGGAAATTACAGTGCTCTTGTTAGCTTGAACAAGTCCAAATACAAAACTCAGACAAATGCCCTCAATGTTAGCATGCAAGTAAGGCTGGAGTAAGGAAAAAGGAAAAGCAGTGGTAATTTAATAAAACTAGAAAATAAATGGTTTTACTGGTTTTTAGTATGGCAACGTTTTTGAGTCTGTACTATAGAAGATATTCTTGTGGGAAGAGGGGTGATCTTAGAGTTGGTCCTGGATAGAGAGACATGMTTTTGTGCTCAGAACAAATTTGATAAACCATACATAGATTATTTCATTCCTATATTGCTATATATTTTGAAGCCTTCTCTAAGGCACAAACCTCTTTCATTGGTGCTTATGGAACTGGGGTTTCCCGTTCAGACTTGTCACTTCTGCTGCTACAGCCTTTTCTTCATGTCTGTTTGTGGATTGCCAAAGTTAATGCTCAAGGTATATTTAGTCCTAACCTGAAGTGCTGAAATCAGGTGTCTGATCTAGAAGCATAATCACCTTCATTTATCCCATTGTCAKTGGTGAGAAATCTGCACCTTCCCACTGAGTGGTGACAGAGGGAGGCCCCACCGTAGCCATCTCAGTCTCACATCTCAGGTTCTGTGGGGCAGTGGGATGCATCTCCTCTAGGTTAAGACACCCAGCTTTAGGTATCCTACACTTAAATATCTGAACCTAATTCAGTCAATGTAAGCTCCTTTCATAGTCCATAAAGCAAGTATGTGTGTTGTCTGCTCCACTTAGATGCTTATCTTAAAATGGATTGCATTATGGAAACATCTCTTTATCCTGTGAATCTCAGTGGTGTCTTGGGTAATTTTTTTAGATTCAGTGTTTAAATTTTAGATGCCCAATTCTGGGCAGATGATTCATCTCCTGTGCTGAAAAGCCTCCATTAGCAGTTAGTCATACCCTGAACCCAGGGAGTGACTATAGCACCTTTAGTCATGSCTATGCAGTCTATTAGATGTTTTTTCTCAGAATAGGCATTCCTCAATAGATACCTTCTGACTTCATGCATTTAATACCATAGTCAAGCAGGTCCTCTAAAGGACCCCACTGAAGGGTCCTTGGGTGTTCTGTATTCAAGGTTATGGTCAAAGTAGACTTTGATATCTGKTTTTGATGTTGATGGAAGAAGATGTGCTATCCCTTTTATCCTTGAGTGCTGCACCCCAATCCTTCCCCTGTTTGCAGGTTCAGGAAAAGAGAAGTATACAGAGAAACACAGAGTGGGTCTGTGCATAGGAAATAAACTTTCTGCCTGAAATGTGGTAAGCAGAAAACCTGTGGCCCTTGAGTGGATGTCTGGAGCATTTCAAATGTACTGAAGAARCATCATAGTGATAGAGGAGGGGGGATATTGGGTATTGGAATTAAGTGGTGGTGCCTACTCCATACCTGGACCCAGCCTTAAAGGCTCTGAGTAGAATCCATGAACAGCATCACTACAGAATAAGGMATGATGACTGATGTCCCCTCCTTCTTTCTTCCAGAAACTCTCCCTTTGTGACACTTTCAGTTCCTAATGAATTGCAAAGACAGCAGGATCTGATTGTCAGAAATCTTATCTTTCACATATGTCTTTTTAATTTACATCCAGGGATCATGCCTTTGAGTCCAAGCTAAATGAACGTATTGTTTAACTGTTTTCTCCTAGCTGATATCTCAAATAAAAAGATAGGGAGTAGCTTTATGAATTAAAAAAAAATATTTTACTCTCTTTACTGGCAGATGGAAGGGGTCCCAAAATATGTTGAAAGTCTCACACAGGCAAAATAGTGAATGAAGAAAAAATAGAGTGGGGAGACATAGATGACAGATGGCAGTAGAGTTTGATATCTACCCTTCTTTTCAACACCTAATTAACATATTGTGGAACATGCTAAGAGATTCTGAAAACTCCTAATAGAGACAATATGGATCAATGAGAAGGATACACAAGAAATAGTGGGGAATGGTTCAGGAAAATGTGAAACTTCTATGATTTACTGCATGAATTACAAGACTGAAGAAATATGAGAGGACTAGCATAACCTATATTTCAGCTACATACCTGATATGAAACAGCTTATAAACTGTAAGATGACTCATTGATATGCATTTTTCTTTTTCTTCCTCTAAAAACACCRAATTTCTTCATAAGTCACATATTTTTGATGAATGAGAGCTATGTGATAATTAGGATATTGTTTGCTGTGTGTTTTATCACTAATGAACAAAATGGAGAAGCTTGCATGACTAGTAATAGATGAGTAATAATAGATATAAATGTGATAAAATAGGAAGAGAAGATGAGTTTGATGAGTTTGCCAGATGAAGAAGAGACTTAAGAAGGCACTCTAAGGAAAAATAAGGAGAAAAATACAAATCAATAAAACAATAACATTTTCCATGACACTTTAATTACGCGGTTAACTTAAAAAATAAAAGATGACATAGGTGAAATAAATCAGTTTAAGTCAATAATCATTCAAGGATGGAAAAGAGGTTGCAATTCTGCTATAGCCTCCTCAATGCTCCTTGTTACCCTTGTATGTACAAAGACATATTTGCAGTGTGCTAACTCTACCACAAGCAACTTTAAGTAATTAAAATGATTRACTATTAACATAATTCACTTTCTAAAGAAAAAGCTATACTGTTAAAAGTAGATCCAACACATTTCTTGCCATGATAGTTGATAGATTTCTCCAACAGTCTTTTAGAAAATGCAAGGGTTAGTGTTGCTTTGTGTATAGTTCTAATAGGAGGAGGRGTGATATAAAAGAAAACCATTTTGAGAAATAAAATAACTTGTGCTCAAAAAGCATGGATTTTTTGTGTTTAAATATTTATTTAAATTTAATATTATTAAACATAAAAATACATCTGTAAATGAGGTTATCAGCAGTAAGAAAAGAGACAGAAAAAATAAGGATAACTGACTGATAAGAAATAACAAGTAGAGTCTGCATGAAAATGAAAAGCTTTAAAAAGGCTGCTGTAAAATACTGTGGGAAATCAGAGTAGGTAGTTACATACTAAAGGTCTTAAAAAATTAGGATAAAGTAGTAATGACTCATAACTCTATTAGACCTTGCAAAGAAATTAGCACAAATGATAAAGGGATCTTTACCCACAGTATTCAAAAGAAGGCCACAGTGGAATTGGCAATGCAATAAGAGTAAGACAAAAGCTAATGTTAACTTTGAAAGGGCACAGAATCATATGAATAATTTTAATCTTAGACAAGGATGTGGATCATGGGTCAGAAGGTGAGATGTCTGATAGGGATGTGCAAATCAAGACAGAAATTGCTGCTATCTGGACAATGCCAAAATGTAAAACTATGCGGATGAAGATGTAATTCTGCGATGATCCTTGTCCCTCAGACTGCATGCTGAGGAGCTGCTGTTGTTTACATAGTTCAGAGATACTTAATCCAGAGCAGGCTGTGTGTATCCATATTTTGTAATTCTTCACCTAAACTGCTTCTGGGACACATCTGGCAG
>NW_026623374.1:1220683-1248616 GCF_030028575.1 Malurus melanocephalus | reverse complement strand
AAATAGCATAAATAGTGTCAGTGCTGTTCCATGACAGAACTTTTATAACATTCTCTTGAGAGGGTGTGATAGATGCACTGGGCACTGGTGTGAGATTATGCAAAACATGTAGGAAAGGCATTTATGAATAATAGTAAATGACTGTGAGACAAAACCTTTCTGGGGAAATTGAGCCTTGCATGGCCCCCATTGTGTAYTGTATCTCTCATTCTCCAAGCTGTATACAGAACTTCATATGCCTTTCATTTTAAGAAAAAAAGGATCTTTAAGGTAGTATCTTTAAGAAAAAAAGTTGATCCGTACAGAAACTCCAGGAGTGACCCAGCACATGTATGCYCATAATCAGAGAGTGAATTATTTGGCAAAATAAATGTATTCAGATGATTGTATTCATGAAGATTAAGGACAATGGTAATGTCTTTTTCTGAATGCAAAAAGAAACTGGACAGATGTAAGAAATCACTGGACTGATTGAAAATATTCTTAATGATTTTATCAGATTTTTAGAATGGAACCATATCTGTTCCTTCAGAATTATTAGATTTAATTAACTATGCAAGAAAAACAGTCAGTAAAAATAGAAGATTTTGCAAGTAATATTAAATAGGATACTTTTATTAGAAATGTGTTGTTATGTAATCTAGAGGCATCAATAAACCATTAATGGCATGTGATCAGTCCCCAGCTATTGTGTCCATAGTGTCTATCAGGCAAGGAACTGCCAAAGAAACAGAGGAAAATGTAACAAAGCCACTACTAAGGATTTTATGCAACACTGTGCCAGTTCTGGCTGACTGTTCAAGAGAAGAACATCCACACTGAACGGTGCTGCAGCAGGGGATAAACTAAGGGGAAGACCTGTTTCACAAAGGGAAATTAAAAGAGCATGTCTTCTTYCTGCTTAAGCAAAAGAAGAGTTTAAACAATTTGATCTTCATAAATACCCTGAAGTTATAAACACAAAGTTGAATGAAGACACATTTAAAGTAAGTGTTTGGACAAGAATAAATTAGTTTAATCAGGCTCTGGCATGGAAACAAAAGGTTCCTAATTTTCTGAAGAATGAGGCCTGTCTTAGTCACCTTGTAACAAGAAATACAACTTGACTCAACATCCTAGGAAATAAAATATATGATACATTTTCCTGACATGGCAATATCTGTTTATGGGATTAATAACACCAACATCTTTATCCATATCTTTTAATCCTATTTACTTTTATTCCAATTTAKAGATAAAGAATATGGATTTTTTTAGTATATTTTGTCTGTGAAGCTGTTGTGTAGACTGATGCAATATAAAGAATTGGAGTATGGATTCATGTTACAAGGCAGGTGATGTGATTAATGAGCCACTTTTGCATTATCATTGACATCATGTGTAGGTAGATTCATAGAGATATACATCACACAGACACACAGCACACATACACATATGGAGCGTCAGTAATATTGACAGATGTTATGTCAATAAATTTGATTATCTAAAACACATCTGTTTATATGTGGAAAAAAGTTGTTAGAGGAATATGTAATGTTAAATGTAATGTTAAAGAAGATGGCAATGAAAGAAATTGTGATAGCAAAAACGATCATTTTGAAAAAGAATATAACACTTTTTTTTTTGCTGATTTGTTGTTCATTTGCACATTTTTATAAGTAATTTGGAAGATTTCAAAAGAAAGACGTAGGAATCCAAATATATCCCTCAAAACCKAAATAACTTCCTTGGTAATTCATTTTGTCTTCTATTTTCCAATTCCTGTTATGTCACAATATTACACAATTTTTTTTTATATGTGTAAATAGAAGAGCCATTCATTTTTATGACTTCTCCTTGTTATCTTGCTGAAAATTAATTGGCTTAAAATTAGATCAGTCTCATCTCAAAAAGTTTTGTTCCCCCAGTTTCCAGCATATGTAGGATTAAACCTTGTTGCTCTGACTTCATATTCCTGGAAGAAATAGCTCCCTATCAATAGTCTGGTCCAGTTACTACCAAACTGAATGTGAGTTTTGTGATCTCAAAGGTAGTGGAAATATAGATGAAAAGTCAGGAGTGCTTCTCTGTTGCTGTTGTTCACTAACAATATTCCTGGCTTCTTAATATCTCACAATCTCTTTGAAAACCTCTTGAACCATCATTCGTACAAAGAACCGTATCCTGAATCAGCAGCAGGAAACGTGGAAGGTTTCAAAGTTAGATTTAAGGAGTGTGATTAAGTTTTAGGCCAGAAATGTGAAAGAAATTCCAGGCTAAAAGGGTTAATAACATGTCTGTATTAAACTGTTGCTTGCAAAAATGTCATCTGGATAAAACTTTGGGGAGGGGATTGCGAACTACTGAAAGAAAACTTATATAACATAGAGAAATTTTAGGGATTTTGATCTGCTGGGTTGGAATTTCCAGATGGACTAAGTAAATTAGGATCTCAAACCCTGAGAAAGTCCTCAGCACCCTGAAGAAGAGCTTTTGAAAAATATCAATTTTGGATTTTATACAGTAAAAAGAAGACAACTTAGAACAACTATAGTATAAATATTTTGTCATTAGAAAGGCACAAAATCTTCAAAAACAGAGGTGAAACTTTCACTTGTCTCATTGGTTTGCCTTAAATCATGTTTTGGTGTGCACTGTGATATGTTAGCTTGAAGTATTAATGCACAGTGTCATCCCTCAGGTATGTGAACATCCCTAAAAGCTTTTTTCATGTTTTAGAAATCATATTTCTTCCCTACAACTACTTTTTTAACTCTGGAAGGCTGCTCAGAGTGAGAGAAGCTGTCATGCATAACCCCTGGCAACACCACAGGGGAGCGAGGCAGATTCCTCAAATGCTTTAGATGGAATCTGCTGCTGATACATGGATGGGGCTATAAATTTTCAGTTCCAGCATCAGCCTGTCAGAAATGGCTGAGTCAACAGAGTAAAACATTTAAGGAAATTATGCTGCTTTCAAAAAATCTCCTAACAAAGGATGGGGAAGGCTTTGCCTTGCTCTGTTCTCTTCTGGCTCAGCCCAGCCAGGAGGGGATTGAGCTCTGGKGTTCCCCAGCCCAACACTGACAATATTTTCAGCATAGGTTCCCCAGGCTTACAGTGTCCAAAATTTTGGAGGTAAATTAGCAGTGAATTCCAAACCCAAACAGAAACTGCAATTTTGAAATAAATTTTGAAAAACTGGGCGTTTCAGTAGGGTTTTTTCCCCTCAACACTCTATTTTATTATTTCTTTAAATTTTTCCTTTTAACATTTCTTTATTTTGACCAGCTTTACAGTTTAAAGGATAACCATGACATAAACATCTTTTCCATAGAAAGGTTGAATTAAAAATATATATGGGTAGTAATGCACAGGAGATAACCAATTTACATGCAGCCCATTGTCACCAGATCTACATGCAATATTTATTTTAATATRTCTAAATTTTTTGTTATGTGAGATACTGCACTTGAAAATGGCTACTGCWCTAGCTCATGCAAATTTTAGCTTATGTAGTTCTTCCTCATTATTATTTTAGCATTCATCAATATTTCATGGGAAAAAATAAGTGTTTGTATTGTCTAATGAGAGTGAACRCCATGCTCTTCTCTACATAAAAATCAGCACTTGTAGATTGTCCATTATCAATAATTTCTCGTTTCAAATTTTATATCTAATACTGAGAATGCACTTAACAGATGGCCAGTTCCAGTGTCCTGGATGATTGCATATTCTTACATATAGAAAAAGGATGCTTCATATTTATTAACTTAAAATCGGCTCTGGAGTCAGTGCTGATGGGTTGATTGTATATTTTGGGTTTTTTTTTTTCCTTAAAGAGGGAATTCAGCAGCATGAACATTTTATATTTGCTTTCTATAGTACATATTGCTGAGCTGAAACTGTGAGATATTGCAATTAATAAAAATATTATCATTTGGAGAGCTTATAATACAATCATAACAAGATTAAGTAAAATAAATCAAATCCAATTTGTGCTTGGTGGTTTKGGGAATAACATTTCTGTCAAGTTGTTGAGCAGTAATCATTAAAACATGGGAATAATCCACCTCCTAATTAAACAACAATAAACAATTGTCAATGGCACATAATTGTTAAAAGTCAACAAAGGAAGCATTAGTGTAAACAAAGATTAGACATAGTTCTTGAAAATGAGTTCTTGAAAATGTTTTTTAATGCCTGACAGAACAGACTAGACGCAAAAAATATTTGCAATACTGGAGTAGCAAATACCTCCATCAATATCATTTAGGTGTGAGAGAAGCTGAGTAGTCTGTTGATAATGCAGGCAACATGTTGCATGTTTTGTCTACCATCTTTGCGTTCCCCTGGAAATGTTACACTCCTTGTTACGTATCTTGTTCCCTGTAATTTTTCATACCTTCTAGTATGAGGACCAGTGATATTTCTAAAAAAAACATTTTAGGCCAAATCCATCTGTTTTACCAGCAGCTATTTCAGAAGTCACACTGGTTAGTCAGGAGCTGAGATTAGTTCACCAGACCTTGAATCCCTCAATTCAATTTCCAGATAAGCTCCTAAGCTGTAAGCAGGTCTGAGGACACAAACACATCCAATAGAATCACACACACACACASASAGAAATGCAGATGTGTATGTGTTAGGAACTAGAGATCTGAAAAAGCATCCAGGTGCCTGACATGTACATCTTTAATAACCAGGAATCCAAAACATCTTGTTTCAATGCAATGTGGAGATAACCTAAATTCCACAGATGTCTCAGAGCATAGGCACAGAGATGAGCTGTAGGAGGGGAGGGTGAGGTATGAAAATTCAGAACCCTTTGGTACTCTGCCTTAATTGCTGGTGCTTGCAACATTGCTGTGAGTTTATCTGCCATGTGTTTTGCTGGAAGATGACAGTCAAACAGTTTATATGTGAGAGTTGAGGGAAGCCCCAATTTATCACATCCAAGCCTGAATCTCTCCTCAGGTTATCACTCGKATGAGTTTGCATATGACCCTGCAAATTTTGAGGTTGCTTAGTAGAGTGAAAKCTGCACCAAATTCACACACAGCACATTTTCTCAGCTCTCACCTGTGCAGGCTGGAGTTTTGCTAAATCCACAATCTGTTCTGCAAAGAGTTTTCACATACTGAAAGGGARGCTCATGTAAATAAAGGTAAAATTGAGCTTTGAATTGCTTTATATTTTACAGCTTAACAACAATTACATGGTGAACTAGGCTCTAGACATGCCAGGAAAAAAAAAAAAAATCCTAGTTTTTGAAAAGTTTTCCTGGTAACACACATCTCACTCATTTCCATAGCTGGGTTTCATTCAGATCTCTGGATTGCGAACAGGAGGGAGCAATTGTTGAGGACTTAGGAGAAAAGCAGGTAATGAAAATATACACCATGTGTAAAGCTAATAGTATCCTGGATAATCTTTAATACTTCAACAGACCACTTTTATTAYTGCTGTAACTTTACTGACTGAGCCATGTTTTAGTAGCAACGTGTCTGACTCAGCAGCTATTTTTTAAAACAACACCCATAGAGAATATATATTCCTTGGAACATATACAGACAGTGCCATTACCTTCAGCTACAGTTCTAGTCTGTAATATTTAAAAATACATATACACTAGAGCACCTGGGAAACAGAAGACCTGCAAGAAATTAGAAAACACTGCAAGCATGAGTAAAGGACGTTTTAGTGACTTCTCATTTATGAATGAATCATGGATTTTGTCTGACTCTTCCACTATTGAAGTTTTGCCAATRCTTGTCCCGATTTTCCCAGAAGGTATACACAACAATTTGCAGCCCTGCAGTCTACTTCACATTCCAAACAATCAGTCTAAAGTAGAGGTGGTGAAGCAGAAGCATTTTTATGTCTTTCTTATTAAAGCTTTGTGTTTTTGTTAGCATACCAATACTTTCAAGGAAACCTTTCAAGGACTCCATAACAGTGTCATTACTATGACAATGAGGTSAGTTAATCCTGTTTATAAACATCATATACCTCATATGTGTCATTCTGCAGGATTCCAAGAGGGAACATAAAACATAAGCATTCATTTTCCATATATTAATCCCTRTTACTGATTTTAAGTAGTTTTTCATGTTTATTTTCTTAGGGGACGATTATGGATATATATATATATATATGTAGATCCTTGATTAAGAAAAATCTGTAAAGAAACCAAAATGGTGGTGCTAATGATACAATAATTCCAGTACTGATATTTTAATTAAAGRAATTGAATTGTGTTTTAAATAGAAAGGCTTGAATAACCAGCAATTTAAAAGCTTCCATCTGAATTGATTGCTGATATGTATTAGATTAAAATTAAGRGCTCTGCTGACCTATTGGAAGGCAGAGATTTTGAAACTGCTGCAGAAAAATTGCTTTTCAGTGGTGAAGRAAGCTAATGGAAAAGGATTCAAAGGATGCAACTTCTATGCTTGTGATGTGGGTGCTCTTCCTGCATCAAAGCAGCAAACACATTCTCAGTGTGAATCCTGTATAATCTTTAATTTATAAGGTCTTGAATAGGATCTCCCTTGAGCAATGGCTTTATACTCMAGCTCAGCAAAGCCATTTAAAATTGTTCTTCAGCACATGTAGGTGTGACAGAACCTGACCTAATGCCATTTACAAACTCTGCACTTTCCCTTAAGAAAAAAAAGTAGTTTTCTTCCTTCCCCTTCACATTTGCTATCTTGGAGTTGTTCCAAGATAGTTTTATGCCTCGTTAGACACTTGGTGAATATTTCTTTTTATTAAAGAATATAAAGATTTTTGATATTTTTTTTATTTAGTCATTAGTTTCAATTAAGGAGATGTGAACCTGTTATTCAGAGATTAATTCAAGTGTATCATTGAAAGGGCAGGAGATGTGATAATGTGCAGTAAGGTTAGAGACTTCATGGATATAATTCCCTGGTATAATGATTAGTGTAATCCACTAATGAATTAGTCTCGGTAATTTTTAGGAAGGAAAAATTTCAGRGGTGGTTATTTTTACTTTTCTTTCCAGTGAGTGGAAGCTGGAAGCTTCTTTAGAAGTGAATGGAGCCAGCSTGGTGTTCTGAAAGCCACTGAAAAATCCCTCACTGAGCCCTAGAGGAGAAGAGTCCCTGATCTAATTAGTGCTGCTTTGAGAGGGGGATAAGATAAAGTGACATACAGAGGGCCCTTCTAAAATGAATTATTCTATGATTCTATGTTTTCTGTGTAGGCAGATAACATAATTTTCTTAAGAAAAGCAGTGCATGAAATTTGCTGCCTGATCCAAATCCCGTTGAGATTGGTACACAAATACCTTGTAATTGAGTTGATGTGATCCATTTTGGTACCTCCTTCCCMTCTCCTGCCAATTAAAAATGAAATGAAGCTCTTTGAATTCTTTGGGTCAATATACACAGCAGGATTCAACCTGAGGCAACTCATATTAACCCGGGAACCAGGAAATGTTTGGGAGCGCAATATAAGCATGTGAAAGCAGAAGTTTGGTCATGTTGTCTGCATTAAGGAACACAGACTAACCTGGTTGGTGGTTTGGAGCCTGAGTTTCTTTATTTTATATCTTCTTTTTGGGAAACCTGTATGCCTTTTGGGAAGCTGGTCCCTGGGGATTTCACCCCTTAGGCCACAATCACCTGTTTGATTGGAAAACAGCTGTAGTTCCTTTTATTTTATTTTATTTTATTTTATTTATTTTATTTTATTTTATTTTATTTTATTTTATTTTATTTTATTTATTTTATTTTATTTTAGATTTTGCTTGCTGAATACAGTGTTGACTAAAAACCAGAACTAAATAAAGACTTACAAATTTGATCACATGAAATATTGAAGAGTCCATAGACAGTCATACTCATTTGGGTTTGGACACAAAATGGRGCACATAAAATGCTCAAGTGAAATTTGGTTATGTAAACTATAAAAGAAATATATTTCTCRTGACATTTTGGACTAGAGACACATATAAAAATATATGTCTCTGTATTAGATTCAAATCCATGTTCTGATGAGAGAATAAATATTTTTATAGCTTAACTTTCTAATTATAATTCCAATATATCTTTCCTCTTGTAATAGCATTGGAATTCAATTCAATTGTCCAGACATTGGTATTTAATGACTCCTGAGCTAATGCACAATTTATAAAACTCAGGGCTAGTAAATGTGACAAAGCATCTCCAGAATACACAAATTATTTTGAAGTGACAACTAGAAACCAGAGGGGATATCTGGGATATCTAAAATGTCATGAAATATCCTGTGTGGCAAACAGAGTCAGGTCCTTTTGAACAGCCTCTTCTGTGTCTCTGGTTYGGTCTAGACATTACACATCCTAATGGATTCACATCTAATCTTATTATCTAACAGTTATCCTATGCCTCAAAATTCTTGTTAAAAGGGCATTATGAAGGGATTAAGTTAAGGGCTATAACCTTTAAGAAAGGGTTATTTTTTTTTATATGGAAGGACATGGTTCTGGTTAACCTGAAGGGAAGCAATGGAGCTGCAAATAGCTTTAGAATTTGGGACTGATGGAGTTKAAAACCCACATCTTTTTCTCAATTGAATCTTATATTTAACTCTTCTCATATCACAATTTTGGGGAGGGAGGGAGGAAAATCATTTCAAGTTTATTTTTGTAGATGAAATTGTAATTTTTTTTATTTTCTTTTTCACCTTTCTGTGACACAGCCTCTGAAGTCAATAAGAATGTTTTGATTGTTTGCTGCTGCAAGCGTTATTATAATTGACAACATAGTTAGCTGCCCTGACATCCTCGTGAAGATATTTRGGCCTACAATATTAATACAGTGTATATTAAAGAGTTTCAGGAATAACTAACACATAGAAAAAAACATTAATCCATCGGGATTAGTTATTACCAGGGATGCTCCTAGTGTGCATACACATAATAGATATTTTATGTGGCATTCAATATTTTCATCAATGAACTGGAAATAAACATAAAATAACCATTGGCAAAATATGTCAACGACATAAATGTCAGCCATGGAAGAACAAAATGGTTATCATATGCAACCCAAATTKCTTGTTTAGCCTAACCCTTTGAAATTAAATGTGATTTAATTGCTTGGTCAAGTCCAGAGTGTTGGGCCAAATAGAAGGGATAATTTGCAAAATGTGGTACCYTGTGACATGGAGCCAGTCAGTCTACCTGTCTGAATTCTAAAACTGCAATTTATCAACCTGTAAAAGATTCAAATTAACCATTTTGTCAGAATGAAAATTACAGATACATAATATTTAATTTTGGAATTGAAAAAAATAATTCCTATGAATTTACAAAATCAATGTAAGTTTTTTACAATGCGACTGTCAACACCACAGTTTGGCAAGGATATTAGAAGTAATATTGYTATTTCCAAAAATCTATCATGAGATATTTAATGACAGTACATGGACCTTTATCAGCTTATAAGAAAGAATATTGCACTATAAAAACATGACATTSGCTCTCTGGCTATTAGAAGTCATCCTACTGATTCATCAGTATTTCTCTCTATAAGACTTGGTTCTTTTCTTGGAGAGCTTCAATCAAAACACTGAGCTCATTTGAACCCAATTAACCCATAAAGTCTAAGAGAATAAAAGCACAAAGCAGGAAAGTTGCAGGGACTTCTGTTAAAATGAATTAAATATGTTTGAGAATACAGACATATAGATAGTAGAAACTACATTGTCAGCTGCTTCCAAATGTGTCAGAAAGATCACAGAGATCAGTCTGTAGAAATAAATTGTGTTGCAAAAAAAAAAAAAAAAATTGCATACAGTGAGAACAGCCATGTGCAAATGAAGCTTTCCATGCCAAAAACTGTTCATAGAAATGTGAAGAAAGTAGATAAAAAAGGTTTACCATGAGTAAACTTTTCCATTAAGCTCCTCCTTCAAGTAGTACCAAAATTCACATTGTCACAATTAAAAATCCCCCTGACTTTCCCTTTAATGAYGATGCAGTGACTTCACATGTGATTTTTCCTTTACTTAAAAAGMACTACACTTATATTTCACTACTTCATTTATATTTCACTTATAAAGAAAGCCATTTTGTTTGCCTTTTTAGTGTGTCTGGAGCTAAAATTAGAAAGCTGATGATATAGTGGTGGAGGAGCTGTAACAGAGCGTGTTGCCCTGTTGTCTCTATGGGTTGTGTCACATGATTACATAACCACGCCAGGGCTATGCTCTGCTGTAAGAAGGGTGTGTGACASGCTGGTAAACCACAGACCTTTGCTGCCAGATGAGGGAGCGTTTGCAGCCAGGTTCTGCTGGGATCTGTCCCAAAGTTCAGAGCAATGTCCTGAACCCATGGAGCAGTCAGTGCACTCGTAACACTGGAGGCTTTTGCAGCCATGAGAGTGGTTATGGACAGTCCAGAGCCCAACCCAGAATCCAAAACATCCCTCAAAAACTGATAGTTTGGAAATTATATGAAAGTCCTATCTATGTCCTAATGCTAGTCCTATCCAGAGCTTTAATGTCAGGGAATGTAGTAATACAATTTCTTTCCCACAAAGCTCACCATTGTGGGCATTTGCTACAGCTATGAAACAAATGACAAAAAATCTGCTATCTGGTAMAGAACATGAGTCTTCCCTTCTTTTTCTAAGCAAAGATTCAAGATGAATTTAGACTGGAAGAAGCAGAAATACCGGTTTTAAAATTTCAAGGGCTTTAATATTAGYATTGCTGAGCAATCAAATTAGAAATCAATTTTTCAAATAAAGAYTGGGGGAGATGTGGGAAGCACCAGTATTGCAGAAAAAGATTGAGTAGTACAGTACATTTCCGAGGAATTTCAGTCAATGTAGTGATGTTATTGCAAAATATGCAAATTTCATTTGGAATATGTTAATAAAAGCCTTATTTRTCAGAACAGGAAGTAAATATTCAGTCCTTTTTTTGGAGTCTAAGCTGTTCCTGATATCTGAAGACCCCAGCTTGAGAAACTTTATGTTCCTCCTCAAACTTTGTGAATTTCTTTCAGTGTTTCATGGTCTGAAGGAGTGTGGCTGCAGAGCAGGTGACAGTGCTAGAGATATCGAAGCTTTTTGGTTCTGTCAGTAGCCATTTACTCTTTTCAATCCTAGTTCAGACATGTAGAACTAAATAAAACTGAGAAAAGACCAATAGAAAATGAGTGTTGCACATCTTTAAATGTTACATGTTGAAAATCATGGCACGGGCTGCATTTCACACTGCAGTCTCTTCCCTTTAATCCTCCCCCACCTCTCTCTAGGTTACTTTTCCTATTGCTTATAACCCCCTACAGCTAGTTTGAAGCTGGCATTTTTTTTTATTCCCTTCTCTATTGTAGCATAACTGTTGTAATCAAGATTTTAGAGTCATGAAAGCTGAACAGGGGAGTTTTAAACCTTAAACACCAGATGTGAAAGGCCAGTACTGCAATCTATATAACCTTTCAAAGCAGGCACAAAAAGTTAATGAGTTGCTCCACAAACACTGTTCACGATGCTTTGCTCCAGTCTCTTAACTATCAAAATCTCATGTTATTCATTTTACCACGTCTGAACATTTTTACTGGAGTGCACTTGCTTTTGAAAGATTTCAGCCTCTAGCACTCTGTGTTCTCTCATATAAAAAAAAAAAAATTATATATTTGTCTTTTCTTCCCCCGAGGTTTTGGAGATTCTTTTTTTTTTTTTTTTTTTTTTTTTTTTTTTAATATTTGGCACTTTATAATTTATTACATTCCTTGCTTGCATGTACATGCACCTTGGCATTATGCTGCTTTAATGTGAAGACTGGGAGCTCATGACAGAACAGGTTTACAAGGACTGGCAAGCATGCATTTGCACAGAATATCTCAACAGATATCTGGCATTTACTATATATGGAAAAATTGCTAAAAACAACTTTGAGGAAAGAATCTGAAGAACTACTCTCGTTAGGTTCCAAAACAGATGTTCACATGTACATATATAGAAAGTGGGACAGCAGACAAACACATTGATTTGCCTGTAATGCTCTTTTGAACCTGGCATGTAGTAAAAGTAAAAATGTCACCTAACAAGAGATCCATCTGCCCTGGTTTAGGCATCCAACACGGTAACTAAGTTACAAAGTGACTAAGACAGTTACTACACACTCTTTTAATAGTCAATGGAGAGAAATACCATCTCCAGACAGCAATTCATCTCTTCCTGAGATAGGTGTCTAGAACAGATCAGATAAACTGCCCTCTAGGGAAGCTTGTGTCTCTTAACTGACTGCTAGGGGAATGGGAATAGCTTGAACTTGGATATCCAACTTCTAGGCTTCTGAAACGTGATGAATTTCATTCTGATATGGCCAAAGAACTGACACAAAATCGTTGGCCTGATAAAAAGAAGAAAMATCTGTCCAGCTAAATCCCACACACTTTATACTCAAGAATATGAGTGAATGAAAATACAAGAATATTAAAATTATTTTAATCTGTTATCTGAATTAATTTTCCATGATGACACAGTCAGCTTTTCTCCTTTGTAACACATATTTTACAGGAACACAGACATTTACTGCATAGGTGAGGTTTTCATATGAGAATATAAAAAGGAAAAGAAGTATCACATCAGCCTTTAATGCATATAATAATTGCTATTAGGTATAATTAAGTTATCTAATTAAAGGGTAACGCTTTTATACATATATAATCTATTTCAAATGGATCCAAGAGATGTAGGAATCAGGTAATGAATTTTTATTGGGTTTAGGTGCATAAGTGCTTCAGGCTGCCTGGAAAACCCTTCCTTATTAGTATACAGAATCATATGATCTCACATCTTCAAATCCACCTTTGCAGAAATGTCTTATTGTGTCTGAATGTCGACTGCAGGGCTGCCATTCACATGAGGAGTAATCACAGGATCAAGACCAAATGACATTGCTTTCAGGAAATGTTYTGTTCTTAGTCCATATTTTCCTCCAGGAATCTGTAAAATTGTCTTTTCTTGTAGGAGAAGAGAAGCTGTTGACAAAGGCTCAGAAAAAAAAAATCAGAAATAATATCTGCTCCAAATATTAACTGTGTATAAAATTTTTATAAGAGTTATAATTTCAAATGAAAACAAATATTAGGAATGCTGAAATTTCCTCCGATCTAAATAGTCAGGAATTTGAGCTACTGTGCGTCAGAGACATCTGGCAGYAGACCATTTCTTTAAATATTTTTGTGTGAATTTTGATGAGACTGGGAAAAAAAGACTCAGGAACTGAAAGAAGCAGCTTGGCATMACCCAATTTTCTCTGTACTTCCCTTTCACTGTCTGGTTTAGCTGACCAGTCCTCTTCCCTGTTGAAGCCTCACTTCTCTCCTCCACCTCCTGCTTTTAGTTTCTCATGYTTGGTCACTGTCCTAACACACAGAATACTTTTTGTGTGTGTTTGGAGAATGCCTAATAAAAAGACATCTGGATTGCTACTGGGACCTTGAGTGGTCCCAGAAAAACAGTTATGGTTAAAATTAGGAGAAAGAAAGRTAGAATCCAGGCAAAGGACATATCCTGTAGATGTAGAGGATGTAGGAAAGAGGCAGAAAGATCAAAAATTGTGACTGGGAACTGCTGTGAACAGTGGACAGAAAAGAGGACAGTGAAGAYGCGTGCTGAAAGGTGAATACCTGTACAAAGGTGTTTCCTTTGTGCTTTGTCTCTAAACACCAGCYCAGTTATGCTGCTGGAAAATGCTGTCCTCATCACTTGCAAGCCTGTTYAGCTTTCAGTCTCTCCCCTAYGYTGGCAGCAAGAACTTTCTTAGCACCTGCCACATGCATGGGGAGGAATGCAAATCTGCCACAGAGGATTGAATCACCTCAGCAGCCAGTCATGGAGTGGCATTTCCCAGGCTTCTTSTGGCAAATTTACTTGTTTATACCATGGATTAGCACTTCTCAGTTATCTCCTTCATGTTTACAATTTCCAATTAGTTCAGTCATTCCCCTAGGGATTAATCAAATAATTTCTCTGCAGAATAGCAAATGTCAGCCTTCTAGAACAGTGCTTTCTTCCTCAGGTTGCATTTGAACCTTCTAATACTATGAAAAGAGTGTTAAGTTCAGTGGAAGGAGTCATCATAACTTTCAAGGTGTTAAAAAATCAGGCATTAAACCAGTGTACCCAACATGTAGGTTGTTTTGGAAATGGGATAAAATGAGAGGATATTATCTCAAATAGGAAGTCTGTTATGGCTAAATGATAAAGTTTGTCTGCTAATTAAATCAAATCAGCTTTGGAGGTTGTTTGTTAGAGACCATGAAATTTACTGAATGACTCCCAATGGTTAATGAGGTAAATAAATGAGAAATGTAAGATGAAGAAAGGTAAGATAGGTGGATTTAACTGTAGGACTCGATTGCATTGAGCCAGAAAGCTCCATCTATTGTTTTTTTTTTTTTTCATTTTTCATTTCACATCCTTAAAGGGATGTGTTTTTCACTATTGATCTCCATTTCTGCCTTTTTGTGAATGTTCCTTAAGGTTTCAGTCCTTTTCACTGAATATTTTTTGCCTCTCTCTTTAGTGAATACTAAAAAGCTTTTGTACTTACAATTTGTAAAATGTTGTTTATCTTTAGAAATTTTCTCAACTGCTTGCTTTTCTTCTCTAGGATGATCATACTGCTGAAGATCAGAGGGGAAATATTTTAGTAAGAAAAACAGAAGTATGCAAATATTGGCTTTTCTAGCCWCTTAAGCATGGTTGGTTAAATCTGGAGATTCTCATATTCATTATCCACAAATAATAAATCCAGAGGTATTTATGCTGCATTTTTTAGAGCATTCAAGAATCAATAATTTAAGAAAATATTCTGCTGTCACATCTAGAGATTGAGGAGAATGTGTAACTCTCCACAGTGTCGCTGAGTGGAGACTGCAGAGTCCMACATCTGTGAGTACAGATTGATGCATGCAGATGGATGAAAGAATGATCTTCTGGGCATAAATGAGAGTTAGAAAATCCCTGTAAAATCCCCCAGAATATCAGGGAAAGGTTAGGGAGATCCAGGGCCTTGCATATTGCTCATTAGAAGTGACTGGCTGCATAAGGAACTGTAAAYCCTCTTTCATAATTTCTCAGGGCACAAATGAGCTCTTACAATTCCTCTCACACAGGGGTATTGCTACATAGGCAAAGAAATTGGGCAAGCTGATTTACAGCCCTTACAGGCAGGTGTCTGTTTCTCAGAGTTTGGTGTGTCTCTTGTTCTCTGATATTCGTTTGATGTATTTACTCTTCTGTAGCTTAGTAATGGGTAATTCCCATAATCAGCTGTCATAGTTTTCCYGTAGGGCATGGAAGGATTTTTTCTTATTTGTAGTATTACATTAAACTGAAGGGACTTCTGTGTATGTGTGGAGAAGAGTATTCACAAGTTTGATCATGAGTTGTTCTTCTGGCTGCCCTGCTTAAGGAACTAAACCAGATTTCTTTAGCAGAATAAATTCATAAGCATTCTTTGTATTTTCTACTTTTAGACAGGACTAAGACCACATAGATTTCTCTTTGACTAAAAGGCATTAAAAGTGTATCTGATCATTTTGTGCTCTTTGAATATAAAAAAAGAAACAGCATGCATAAGTTTTCCTTAAAAAATTATTAAATCCCTTGCAGAAGCGACTAGAAAAGTTAACAAGTTCTGCAGAATAGTGGTGGCCACAAATTTGTATCCTTTCTCTACCTAAGCTTCATATGAATGATATGGGACATCCAACAGAAAACTAATAAACATGTCTACTATTCATTGTATCAAATTTTATGTCTTGCCTGTGAACATCTATTAGAAGTTACATTCCTGACTGAATTTTTTTTTCAGAAATTAGAGAATCAGCATGCTGGTATAAGCTCGGCTGGGAGCTGGGAGATGTCTTCTCAAGGAGCAGCATCTTACCTCTGTAAATCCTGGTGCTGCAGCTGGGAATTTGGAGGGTGAGTGCTCTGAGGGCAGGCACTGCTTCCCTCGGCTGCTCAGGGTGCTGCAGCTCCAGGTCTGGCTGGGCTGGGAGCCAACGCTGCACTCCAAWGATCCCACAGAGCTGCTGCCCTTCTTGGCTCTCCTTCCTCCCCAATCTTCGTGGCAATGGAGAAGTCCCAAGCCAAATCTGGGGACAGAGAGTATCCAAGGAGATCCCCTTGCTTCTTTTTCTTCTTTTACATCTTTCTCCACATTTCTGACTCCTTTAAAGAATTCTCAGCTCTGTGGGATGCCTCCTCCTCTTTTGCATTTTGGGAGCACTGTGAGTCTACATATGCTTAGCTTGTACTTTGGATTTTGTGGAACAGAAGAGGAAAGAGGAAGTGGTGGTGTGTAACAGTTTATTTTCAGTAAAACCTGGGTATAGCTTCACACTCATTGTTTTCAGAGAGCCTTTGATATTTGARGCAGGGAACTCCCTCAGGCGAGATATTCATTTTGTGGCTTTTTATTTGGGCTGTGAAATTCTGCTCAGCTTTCACTGGTATCAAAAACTTGAAGAAGGCCACATGAATTTTCATTAGACTGTTATGCTGCCTTCTGAGAGGAGTCTACTGAAATTTTCCTTACCTTAGATTTTCTGCTAAGACAGTGTTTTAGAAATGTAAAGTAAGTTTTAGGGCTTTCTAATTAAAATCCACCGTGGCTAAGGGCGGGATTTGTTTTKTTCTTTTACTCTAGCTTGATTTACTGCATGCATCTGGGATGGATTTAGATAAATTTAAAAATCCCACAAAATGACTTTTACTCCTGGGAAGATCAGCTCTTCTGGGTGGTGTCAGAGAATAGGACTGGGAAGAAACAAGTCTGGGTTTTCCTTGTCTTTGTCTCCCTTGTGTGCTGGGGAACTCATTTAATGGTGATGGCTCTGCTGTCACACATGGTGAGGTGAGCAGCTCCTGGATATTTTGCAGATTGTTTTGAATTGAGTGAATGATTCTGTAATATTTCAAAAGAAATCAACCCCCTTGGGCAACATTTGATCATTTTTAACACATCATAAACAGACATAGTTGACTCAGGGGTGAAGTGAAAGCTGTGCAGTGCTGAACAGGTAAACTCTGTGACCTGACATTCCTGATACATTATTTGCTGACACAAAGTGTTTTACCACATGATAACTGCTTGGCTTGCAAATGAAGATGCTGCTTTGAAAAGCAGAGAACTCTGCTTCCAGCCCTCGGTGGGGTCCCATGTTTCAGTACCTTCTGAGGTGCCTTTMGGCAGTCCCTGTTGTTTACAGACATAAAGAGTACTGCAGTTTTACTGACTTTTATGTGAGTTTCTCAGAAGTTCAGCATAAATTCTATCAGAATCCAGCTTAGCATTTTGAACAATACCAAACTAATATTTTTTACTTGTTGCAAAAACTCTGGATACTACTTGTCTTCAGAGGGACTCTGACATTATCCCACTTTGCAGGTTTATTTGATGTCAGCTATGACAACAAAGCTTCACAGTTTTCCAGTAAAGCAGAGTTTTGTTTGTCCTTTTTATCACCTGGTAAATACTGGATGAGTTTCAGCGCAATAACAAACCATAAAAACCAGAACGGAGAGAAGAATAAACTTTTATTGTTTTAGCAACAAACCTGTTCCTCTTTACCTTTCAACGAGACACAAAAGCCTGCCTTTTGTTTCAGMACTGGAAAGCCTTTAACCTTGTTTKCMAACACTAGGAATTCATCTTCCTCTTTATATTTATCTGAGCAAGAATATGAAAATTGTTTACACTGAACAAGGAAAAAGACTTTTTATACAGCTAAGTGAATATTGRATGGGAGTAATGCTCCTGATTTTTGGGTTTGAGGGCWATTATTTTTATTATTATTATGTTCATATCATGATCAGAAATAGCATAGCTGAGCAAGGGAAATGGTACTGGAACTGTAGTCCTAATTGAAAAAAAAAATGTTTAAATGATTTCTCGTGAGGCAAAGATAACTAAAGAATCCATTAGTTTTTGTTCCAGTTATTAARTAGTTGTTGGTTGCACATCATCCCCAGATGGGGAAACCAAGTTTTAGCCCATTTCCCTGGTTTCTTGATTGTAAAGAAGAGGTGGGCACTGTGTGACTCTGAAAAGCAATCATCAGTGTCATGAATAAAGTCAATCAGTGAGTGACAAAACTCTAAGTCGGATTCAGAGCTTTTCACTTCCAGATATATGTCAACTTTCTTTCCTCTAAACATTTTTAAAGACACATATTTTCACCCAGATGGTCCAGATCCTGTATTTTCCTGCCGTATTGCTTTCATTGCAATTACGCTTGAGCTTGAGCTCCCAAGATAAATCACTTCATGTTATTGAGCTCCATCTTCACCACAAAAACGTGTTCTAAACAAGCATGGACTGGGGGAGGATTCATGCACGTTCTCAATGTGGGAAGGAAAAGGTGTTTTAACATTTCTTAATGTTGTATGAAATTATGCGTAGACTGTGTGTCAGTGAATGGCATTACAAAGTTTTATTGGGAGAACTTTGAAGGACCATTACACAAGGGTAGGAGGCTATTCTGGTTTTCTAGGAAGAAGCTGTAAAACCCTGACTGCCCTGGCTGTACAGTATTCTGTTTATACCACAAACAATTTTTTTTTAAAACCTTGTTAATTTTTAACTTTTCATTTTGCTTTGCACCAGCTTTCTCTCTTAGAAGTACAGACTCATAAGAAATGAGAGCAAATATGTCATAATCATAGGTAAAACCTGCTCTAACATCTCTTGAAGGCTCATCTCTCCTCAAGTAACCTGCCAAAAATATCCCTATCACTCTCTACAATCAAAATGGAGAAAGGTGGATACTTCTACAAGGTGAATGATTCTACCAGACTTCATTACCCATCTTCAAATGGCCCTCAGAAAGTGCTGATTTCTCACTCTCTTAATTCTCTCTCTTAATCTCTCTCTCTCTCTCGCTTAATTGTATAGTGCAGTTCAAAAAACAACTTTGACAAAATGTATCTGATTAAATTAATCCCCTGTTAGGAATCTCCCTTTTCTTCAGTGGGAAATACCTGGCTCTGTGACTTGTTTAGAATTATGAAATGTAACATGACACTCATTTTCTTCCATGGTATATTTAAATGATTAAGCCTGATGTATGAAAGAAAATTGAAGTGTTTGAGATTATGTGTGCTTTCATGAACTACTCCAAAGGAAAAATATGTAGACAATCTGCTCAACAGGGTGAAATAGCAATTCTTTAATTTGAATTTTCTTTATTTTTTATACCTATCCTCCTTTGCATATGTATTTTTATGTTGTATGTGAATTGTGTGTGTTGCATAATATGTATTATTTCTAACGTAATGGAACCTAACATCAAATTAGGAACAAGTTCTTATTACAAATAGCATTACAAAACCAAATACGCCACGGGCAGTTCCCACTCTGGAAAAAGCCTTCCATCTTGGATGTAGGTTTCTATATCTTTTTCTATTTACATGCGTTTCTTTTTTTTACTCATTAGTAGTTACATTAATGATGAGTACTTCTGTGGTGAGTTCAGTTAGACAAAAATTAAATTTGGTTTTATGTTGTCCATGGATTTGAGAAAACTACTCCTTTTTTTTTTTTTTTTTTGGTAACTAACAAAATCACACTGCTTGACTTGAGAAGTTAGGAGTTGTGGAAGCCTTTCTGTGGACTGTCTCATTTTCACATAATTAAAATTTGGCTTTTCCATTCCTAAAGCATCTAGTTTTGTTGCAAAAGTGATTGTTGTGTTTAAGGACATGTTTATTCATCAACTTGTATATAATTTTCTGCTCTGAATATGAGACAAAACAACACTAAATTACACAATTAAAAATGCATATAGAAGTAATTCTTGCTGTAATAGTTTTCTTCACACTCCCATCAGAAGTTAGAGACAAATTAGTTTAARTATTAACTCTGAATATCTACTYAATTTAKGCAATCCACTTAATTTCTTKTATTTACTTACTTTCCATGCCCACAGTAGCTCCTTATAGAACATTCTGTAATCATAAAAAGGAAAACACATGAACTATTTTGGTTCAGGACATCTAGATCAAAAAACTATCATCTGATTAAAGAACAAGCACTGCTTAGAACCATGAAAGAATGTTTGTTATTGTTTTAGGACATGTGTTTTGCAGGAATCACATGATAAGAAAATGACAGGGAAATAGTTACTCTTTCGGACACCCTTGAATCAGCTGTTCTAATCTTGTTTTGGCATATGTAGGAAAAAAAAAATCAGGCAAGTTGTAATATGCTAATCCTGCTTCGTCTCCCGATTTCTGTAATTGTGGTGACTACTTCTGCTTCTGCAGTTTTGGAAGGAGAGTTTTTAAACGTTTTCTGTTGCCTGAAGTTTACAGAACTCTAATTGGGGAAACATTCTATAAGTTGTGCAGAAAAAAAAGGGTCAAATTAAATCATATTATTTCCCTCCAGCAGTTTTAATGAATAATTAGGATACCTAAAAAGATGTTCTCTTAAGAATATGTATCTAAAAGCACTTGGCTCAAAAGTGTCTAATTTGGCTTCATCATTTTGGTAGAAAGGAGAAGCGCACTGAAGCAAACTGAATTAAATCAAGGTAAGCTGAGATGTGAATTCAGTTCAAGGAGGCAAAAATACTGCAGAAAATAGAGAATTTSCTTTTCTTAGATGTATTCCAGACTGAGAAGTTGATAAAGAGGGACCCATATGAATGATATGCAAAGTCGTCATTGCTTGCAGTGAAACAGAATATTATCTGAAGGGACTGGTGGAAAAGATGGAAAAGGTGTTCAAAATGGCAGCTGATTTCAGCAGTGGAGAGGTTGTTTAAATGTGTATTTCTCATCAATCTTTGCAATTGCCTCCAGAAGTGGATGGCCACAGTGGATGCCAGTCTAAGGAAAGGCAAACAGGCAAGAGACACAATTATTCTCCAAGCTATAACATCCAATGATGTTCATTGTTGGAAATGTTGCATGGTATTCAGTGCTGGAGATGTGCAAAACTCATCTGGAAATGTTTACAAGAAACCTTGTGAACTTGAAAAAGTTGGAATTGTTCCTGTGTAGACCAGACGGTTGGCCCAGACAGCCTCCAGAAACTCTTTCCAACCTAAATTATCTTATGATTCTGTGACACTCCAAAAAGGTGTTTCAGTTTYATTTGAAATTGATATTCAAATCTGGGCAAGACAATGTCTTGAGCCAAACACTATAACACAACACTACCAGACATTTCATAAAATAATGTTATAAAATAATGTGAACATTGAGTAAAACTAATAATGAAGCTGCATTTTAAAATGATGGGGAAAAAATCCTTAATAATCCTGCATGATAAAAAGCCTGAAGCATTTTCCAAAAGAAAATGCRCATATGCACCAGTCCAATTAACAAGGATCTCTTTTCCAGCAAAATTGAGACAATTCATATGTCAATAAGATCTACACATACTTTTTATCTGTATCCTATGATAAATATCAGTGCTATTTCTCAATTTAGAAAGTTTATCCTTTAACTGAAATTTTCAAAACTGAGACATAGATAAATTGAAGTTAATATAAGGCATAATATTAACAAAAAAATCTTTGTTAAACACCTGCTTAATACCCAAAGTTTCAGTCCATATAGCCTCTGGAACATGATTCTTGAACATTTGAGTAGCTTGCAGCAATAAGCCAAAAGACTGAAACTCTTCAAAAGGTTTTCCTATAATATCCAGCAAGACAAAATAAATGAGGACAGCATTCTCTGTTGCCATGGAAACACAAATGTCCACTGCAAATTATGTGATGTTCATAGTTATTTTCTTTGCCAGTTTGTACAATTTTTCTAAAATATCATGTTATTTTCACACAGAGGCAACGCCCCTGCTGTTCTGAAGTTTAGAACTTTGTAAAAACAGACACATAAATGTTGCCTGGACCACCAGCCAAAGACTTTCTAAATTGGAACTTTTTCACATTTTCTTCTTTTGAGTAATAGGAAATGACTAAGCTCAGAGAGCTGAAAATCCCCTTATTGTTGGAAACTGCTCYATTGTTTTAGGCTGAAGACTCACAAGGAAAACAAAAGGGGAATACACAGGACTGGATCATTAAAGAGTTCCCCGGCCTGTGCAGGGAAGTGCAGGACTTTGCATCCGGCTGGCAGGGTCTTTTCTAAACTTTACAGCCAACAGTTCAGCCAAGGGCTGGGCTCTCAGATCATCCCTTTCTGGAACAAACAGGTCTTTACCACAGCTGATGTGAGGCCCTGAATCTCGCAAACAGACGAGTGTGTCTCTGCCCCAAAGGTGGAAGAAACCTTTGCAGTTATCCCTAAGATGTGTTTGCAGGATCTCCCTCTCACTGCCCCCACAGTGGACCCCACACAAGACCATGGGCAATCCTCTGGGGTGACTCATCTGAAAAGGAACATTTGCTTTCTTTGAGGTTTCTGTGAGACCCAGATGCTTGAAACCAGCTGAATGGTGACAGATACAGATTCAGCATCCTCAGGAACGTCACCCCYGGGTGAAGCCCAGAGAAAGATGTCCTTGCAGAGCTGTCTTTAAACTGATGTKGCAAAGCTCAGCTGTGTCTCAGCACACTCTGGTTTGAAGGGTTTGCTTTGCAGGGGGATGCAGGAAACATCACGTCTCCCRAAATTCACTGATAACACAGAGGAAAAACAACATTCCTTCCCTTCCCAGAGTTTCTCACAGTATCAGGGTGAGATGAAGGGCAGATGCAGGTTCCTCACACAAACTGGGGAAGAAGAGGAAATAAAGTTCCCCAAATATAAAGCCTGCAGCCTCTGTGAATTAGGCTGGAGTGGAGACGGTGGCAAATTGAGGATCTTAATTTATTCTTGTCTTCTAACTTTGCCATGAGAGGCCCAGCAACCACAATGTTTAATGCAAAACTTGCACAGTTTGATTTTTGATTCCAAACTTCACGTGGAGAAAATCTCATGAATAATTTTAATAAAGTTAACAGCTCATCCAGCATCGATCCAAATGTTCCCACCAATTGTATCTGACGAGCACAGAGGTTTTCTGCGCTTTGTATAAATTGCTTCCAAGCTTCYTAAACTCCAGCATATGAAAGGCAGAAAAATCGTTAATAAATATTGCTGATTTTTATGGCAGCGTTCACTTTTCTTGGTTGCATACCTCACTGGACYATGGGTTCTGCCCAGACAGTCCAGTACAGGTCCTTGCTGATATCACAAACATTACCGTTGTTCCATCTAGAAAYATTTATTCAGTAAATGATTTATAAGTGCGACAGATTAAACAGGGGAAAAAGCAGCAACATTGACATAACRCTCATGTGATGCAAGGCACAGCACCAGATTTCCATGGAGCAGCTCTATGTTTTCATGGTAAACAGCTTTTGAGACTCAGCAAACATTGTCTTGGGTTGCCTCAGGGAGTCAACTCATCTGCACTTGCTCTGACAATGTCAGATGATTGTTCAGGATTTTAAACATCACATGAATGAGTGTCAGAGCTGCCTGAAGGCTCTCRAGTGGTGTGGGCTAAACTGAATTTTGCCACCTTGGAGATGAGGGGCTGAAGAATTGCTTGGCCTTTGGCGAAGAATGAAAAGTCAGGGGGAAACTGATCTKGGACGGAGAATGGGGACAGCAAACCCTAAAAATTGTGGTCAGTCACTGCTGCTTTATCCTCCCTCGTGCCCCAGCAGAAACCTCCTTTYCTTTCTCACTGACAGCAGGGGATGATCTGGGTTTCCAATCCCCTGCTGCAGGCAATGGCACCAGCAGAGCCATGGACTTTTCACCTCTCCTTTTGCCTGCTCTCTCTCCAAACTGCCTCATAACTGGCTGCCTCTGGTTTTTCTGTGACACCATTCACTTCCCTGGATGCACACCTCACAGGGCCACAAATTCTGCCCAGGAAGGTCAGGCTGTTATACCATTACTCGTTTTCAGTAAGTGATTTACAAACATGGCATATTAGACAGGAAAAACAGGTGGCTTGCTTTGCATACACCTGGGTCTGGCTGTGATGAATGTTAAGGAATAACACTTACTAGCAATAAATAATGCAGCTCTTCTGATCCCATACCAAAATTGTAACCAGAGAGGTCTGCCAGTGTCTGTCTAGATCAATCACAGCTTTTACTTTATAAAGAAACCATCTCTACCTTAAATTTAGGGAATTTATGATGGCAAAGTCTTTTAACCTGAATTTCAAGCAGGATTGTTTTTCCGTGTCCAGCCTAGTTTTTCTCCTCAGAGCTGAATTTRCTCTAGCTGTATTTTATGACTCAGCACCCTGCCCTTGTAACTCCCTGTCATCACTGGCGTGGTGACAGAGACCCAACAGAAATGTGTCACACAGTTACATTGTTAGGACTGAAGTGAACCCAGAAGGAGCTTTTAATCTTTGGGCCAGAGGCTAAAAAGGTAGCATGATAAATTCACAAGCATCTGGACTGTGCAGTGACTTTCAGGCTTGATGGCAACCTGAGGCTGTAGAGTGAATAACTGATGAAAACCTCAAAATGCGTGTGTGGGGAGAAGTGCGAACGAGACCAGCCACAGGCACATATTTTAGGCAGGAAAAATGTTGTCTGTTATAGACAGCTCATGTGGGAGAGCACTTTATGTGTCTGACTCTCCATTATGGACACACTGAGGGCACTCAGGTACAGCACAGGGGAGGCCAAAACTGCTGAGAGGTCAGATTCAGGCTGGGCCGTGCCTCTCGTCTCGGTGAAATAGAAGGGATGGTGTGTGGCTGCTGAAATCACTGACTCACTTGGGTGCCATCATGTGCCTGTAATTAATTCAACATGCCTAGTGCCTGGAATAGTGGTGTAGGCGTTCAGACAACATGTTCCTCTGAAAAAAATATACAGTGAGACAGAGCCTTGCACAGCCCTGCTTACCAGCGATTGTAGTTACTAAATTATGGACCTCCAAGAAATTGGGGGTCATTGGGAGGGCTGTAGCTCCAAAATGGGACTTAAATGTGTGCCAGCAGGCACCTAGGAAATATCTGAGAGATTGAGCTTGAAGTCAGTCCAAGATCAGGCTTTTTCCTCTCCGTCTGAGCGTGGTTGTGTGGAGCAACACGGGACAGTGTGGACAGTCTGACCAGACCTTGTAGCATGAGACTGTAAAGGTCATCTCAAAGTTAGTCCTAAATATGGCTAAATCCAGGCAGAGACTYGAGATTACCTTTTTACAGGCAGAAAGCACCTTCTGCCCTTCCTTGAGAGAAGAGAAAAGCTGCTCATGTCTGGGTGCCACGTGAGAGGAGACTCCCACTCTGCTTGCTCAGGGAARTGTGGGGTTCATTTACAATCTCTGTCTCATTCTCAGTGAACTTCTCTGTGATGAAGCATGTTAGCACTTACAAAAAACAGGGAAGCTGTGGACTACTGACCCATATCTGCATAAAGCCTCAAATTAATCTTCCTCTTCTGCTCTGTTCCATTCTCAGTGATGACTGAAAATAGGAGAGAACACTGATTAGATTATTTTACTAATCTTTATCCTATTTATTAAATCATGGCATTTCATCCCCCATTGAATTGCGTAACTATACTATTGAGAAGTGTAATATGATCCATTCTTATTTCAAAATGCYGAATAAAAGGCATGTCTATGACACATTTCAGAGGAAATTAGACAATGATATTTTTGTACTCAGAAATGAGATGTGTTTTTATCTTACTGAGCTTAATATTCATCTAATTCACAACACACCTTTTTATTGTTATCAGAGAAGCATATTCTTTAGGTATGAATTTGATCTACTGCCTGCTACCTCAGGATTACATTAACCTGGCTTTTGGCCCACTTCTTTGTATTCTCTTGTGAGCTGCCATGCAGTGCATGACAATAAAAGTATAAAGGTCTTCCTGAATATTTTTCCTCTCAGTTTTTTTTAAACCTACAGAAAATCCTGGTTTGATATAGGCAGATGACACAGGGTTATTATTCCATTCTCTTCTATCAGAGGTAGATCTGAAGCTCTTTTTACTGAACCTCCAGCTTTATACTYCATTTCATAATGTTTTATTACACTGGACTTTTAATCACTCAAAATCTAATAAAAAAGGCATTCCCATGGCTGTAATAGAGCATCTTGTAATTCCCCTCCCCCTTTTCATATTAGGTGTGTTCAAAATTATCCAAAGCTTTTTCCAGCTCAGTTTAGGGATTTGTGTATACATCTAAATCATAAAACTCTCCCATCACACTGGTTTGTTTTGGTTTTTTTTTAAAGTTGTGAATCCTGTGAACTTTCCTTTAATGACCAACAGAGAGATGAAGTATTTCCATTAGGGTTTTAGGGTACTCTGTACATAAGAGATTCAGTATGTGCAAGCTTACTTAAAAAAGCAGGGTTATTTATTGTTAATTGCTTGGCCTGATGGTTGCCTTCTGGATAAGTCTTCTTTCTTAAAAGAAARGAAGAAAAAGAAAATTTAACCTCTCTAGCTGATGCTTAGCTATCTCTTTCTCCAGGAACTGTATCAACCACACAAGTCACAGCTAAGGAAGCAATTATTCACTACACTGCTATTTTCTGGGTTGCTGCTGTTTGTTGTTTTCTCTCCCTGGGTGAGGATTTTACCAGGATCTCTGAAGGTGATTGTTGTCTGAGCACATGGACACCACACTTACAGAGTTAAACACTTTGCATAGTAGATGTTTTAGTAAACACAGTRAGCAGGTGAGGCAATGAAATAATGCATGTTACAGGCTGGTGAACATGTGTTGCTTTTATGTACCAATGACTTAATAGAGTTCCATAAAAAAACAAACAAACAAAAAAAAAAAACCAAACAAACAAACAAAAAAACCAAAAAAAAACAACTTTTTTTTTTTTTTCCCAGTGTGCTAGTGCCAGTCCATTAATCTGACTAAAGAATGGCAGACACAAGTATCCCAAAAGATACCTATGGATGTTGTGACAGAAAGTTTACCATCTGCTGAAGAGTTTATGAAGTTCAGTGATTAAATCTGCAATGCATCTGTGCCACACACAGATGAGATTCCTCTCCAGGCAGCAGCTCTTCTCTGGAAATCACCACCACCATTCATAAGGGGTAAAACCTGTAGAGGGAAAGCTTTGATATAGTGTCTCTCCAGCAGGATCTGTTYGGTGCAAGTTTTGGGATTATGTGCTATCAAAACAAGGCTTGTACCTGGGTTGTAAAGTAAAACTGTACTGTTTATCACTCCTCAGTTTAGGCACTGAATAGCATAGTTCATCTTGCTTTTCACAGTTATAGTAAAATATGCATTTTCCCACTGGGACAGTAAGTCCAGTGGGACTTACAAATGCAAGAAGAAACAAAKGGAAGCTATTTGAATCTTCCAGTGCTAATTAGGCAAATCTGTGTTTAAACCCACAAATATGCACTGACTTGTTCAGTGAGCCAGCACTTTGTCAGCATTAACCCTGAAGTGTCAGAACCACATAACTTTAGTGTACCTGCCCAAAGTCCACAAGAGTGGAATAATGTTATATTTAATATGCCTATATTTAATATACCTATATATTAAAAAAAAAATTTAAATGTGAATGAGTAGAAAAAAAACCCAGCATGGTATATGGACATTACAGAGTTAATTATTATACACTTCAGAAGTTMTTGTAGATTTCAGAATTAGAGCAAGATCAGGATCAAATTTGGTGTCTTTGATAAGAAACAATGAAACATTTATAAAAGCAAAGTGGAGAATTAATGTTGTAAGAATCACAGGCAAAGTCTTCCAAATGCTTTTTAAACTGTTTCTCATTATCCAAGTGGCACAAGGCAAGCAACAGATGTTTTGTCCATGGTAAGATCCTTGACTTTCMTTCTAATGCATAGTCCCTTATGACAAATTATTGTCACTTGACACTTGAAGGAATTGGTGCTGCTCTACCAGTAAACCTGGTTTCTGCTATCATTCTTTCTCTTCAGCATTTATTTTGCAGTATTGTTCAGGTATGATACACTTCCAG
>NW_026623374.1:1200436-1220593 GCF_030028575.1 Malurus melanocephalus | reverse complement strand
TTTTTTTTAGGTCATTGACTTTTTGCAGTGGGAAAATTCACTATCGTATGACTTTGCCAGTAAATCAGGCCAAATGATTTTGTAAAGCCAAATGCTTGGAAACATGGTCAGCTGATTAAGGCATTGGGCTATGACTCAGAGGATCTGGATTCAGTTCCTGGCACTTACTGCATCACCTTGGGCAAATCACTTTGCTGCTTTTATCCTTGCAATTCCAAATGTTGAAGAACCTTGGCAACTCTTCTTTTGCTCTCTCCCTCCCTCCCTTCCTTGTCTGCCCCCACCATGGGCTGCCAGTGCATCCTACAAGTGAGAGAATGGGGTTTGTGCTCAGCAAAAAGCTCCCTGTCACCAGCTGAAATGAAATACTTATATATAAGAAATAGTTTTTTTCTGCCTTAAAGGCACTCTGAGTTGGCCGTATAAAGAAATAAATTGTGAAGAAAAACCCCAAAGCTCTTCAGAAAGCCAGCTCCGTGGCCTCCCTTATTTCCATCGTTGCTTCTCTGGCAATGAAAGCAAGCCTCGTATTGTTAGCAGTGGCAGGAGCGGAGCTGCTGCTTCTGTTCCTGCTGATAAATATTTCTGCAGCCAAAGCAGCACCTGCAGTGCCAGCATTCAGGGGGAGCCTGCACACACCCACCGAGCGTGGCTTCCCTGCTCTCTGGGCTCTCTGCTTTGGAGCAGCAGCTTTTCCTTCTGGGGACTGTGCTCGCCTCGACAGCCGTTCCTGGGCATGGTCCTTTCCAAGCTGTCAGCAGTGAGAAGCAAAGGAATCACTGCTCAACCTCTGATCTCCCAAGTATCCTTAATGGGCATGTATCCAGACGTTTTCATTAATGTAAGTAGCAGCTAACTAAACTGGCTAATAAGTTGTCTCTGTTTTTCACTCATTTTCAATCAACATAACTAATCAACATGCCAGAGAATGCAAAATACTGTACAAGCCCTTGAGAGGAGAAGCATTTTTAATCATCATGATTGTTCATCTGTTGATAAAAAAAGCGTCTTGAAATTAATAAAATGATGGCTTGTGATGCTGAATCTTTAATAGCATATGGAAAGCACATTCAATACGGAGTGGAAAAGGGCATTGTGGGATATGCTCTGAATCACAAATGTACTGATGTGAAAATTCAGAAGGCTCAAGGCACAGTGATGGACAGTTAAATATCTAATGTAGTTAGAAAGGAAATATGACCCGGGGGTGAAAATTAAAACTGAGTTGAAAATATATATGAGTAGGTGACAGTAATAAAGAGGAATAACACAGCTAATAATGCTTGGCATTTGTATCCTTTTGCRTTTATCAAGCACTTTATAAATCTGAATGAATGAAGACAAACCAGGTCATAATAAGATTAATATTATAATTTACAGTTTCTATATGCAACAGCTGACACACAGAGGAATTAAAACCAATATTACTAAAAGACACCTGCTTTCATTCTGATGCTTAAAAGCCTGTCTATCCTCCACTAAAAAGTCAAGGTTCCAGACCTTGGGAAAGCCTATTAATTTTAGGGGCTTTAATTCTCAAAAAATATAATTGCCCATATGTACACAGCAAGCCTTTGCAAAATTGCTAATGGAAGCCATAATGATTACACCATATTAAGCTTCTTGGGCTCAATTTGTCTAAGTCAGTCAGCACGGACATCCTTTACAGCTAAGGAATTTTCATTAGTACTGCCAATGGAGTCTAAGGTATGATTCATCACATCTTAAAGTGACTGCTTTAAACAGGCCAGATGAATTACACCTTAAAAATGCATGTTTCTCTGCATTTATCATAAGGAGAACCCGCCTTGAGCAGAGCATCTGTGAATGCTGCAGTCCCAGTTCTGGGGCTCTCAAAGTGCTCCRTGTTAATGGGCTGCTTTTATGACATTCTGTCCTGGATACAAAGCCAGTAGCAGGAAAATCCTATGCACACAGAGAAATTTCTGTTCTCTAAAACTTATTCTGATARTAAATTCCTTACACCTGTTGGATAGCATCACAAGCATTTGATAAAATTTCCAGAAAGATATACATTCTTCTATGAAATATTCRTATTTATATAATTGTTCAGCACAGTAATTTACTGCTAGTATTCTCAAAATTATACAGCTGAAAATATGGTCTCTATTTTGTTCATTTGGTAAAATTTCTGTTTTAGTCAGAGAAAAAAGGAGTGTGTCATTTTCAATGTTTGTGTTCAGTGGAGGCATTTTCTCTCACAAATGTTGAAAACACTGCTCTATRCACAAAGGCCATCTAGAAATTAATTTCACAACTCTATTTCAGAGCGAGCCTCACTAACMCAGGTTATCTTTTTAATTATGATTAATTATCCTGTCAGCTGAGATGAAAGACATTAATAAAAGCACAATTTTGGAAGTGCTCACAGAGAAGTTCATCTGTTGTTCCAATTTTTTTCTGCTGGAAGTATTTGCTCCTGGTAAAGGGATGAATTCCTGCTTTTTGCCTAGGATATTTAATGTCCATCCAAGATTCTTTGAAAAACTTAGAGGCTCTAAATACACCTAAATATTTCCTGTAAAACAAGTAAATGGCTGAGAAGTGGTTTTGAAGACCCAAACCTACATGTCTCTGTAGGTTACACATCTGTGTGAATGTGATGCTTCTAGAAAGTCACGTTCTCCCTCTCAAAATATATCTAAAAAGAAGTATTAAGTTCAAATATTGAGAGAAAACATTGCTTTTCATCATCTGGAAGGTCAATAGCTCTAATAAGCAGTAAATGAGTGCAGTGGGAGAGCCCWGGCTGGGATAGGTGTCTGCACAATCACGTGTGTTTGTTTGTGCTGGACACTGTGCCCCCAGTGTTGACATGTACACTGTGGACAGGTAGCCCAACAGCCAGGCAGAATCCAAAGGTGTCCCATGTCCTCAGTGTTYGTGTATGTTTGGTAGCCTGAGAGGGAGAGAATGACCTTGTCGTGGGTTATGTTGCTAACATTTCGCTTTTCCCGGCATTCAATATATTAGCTACTCATTTTTGTACTGGTGATTCTGGATGTTGGGCAAAGATAGCAGAGGATAGGACAACAGGGTTATTTGTTCATGGAAAATCTGAAAGGATGTTTAATGAAGGAATTCAAATCTCATGAGTGTGAGTTTAATATGAATAAGAGAAGAGGCAGATCAAGAGATTTGCAATTCTCAGATGAGTGGGTATGGTTTGGACCATTTATTTGCAGAGTGATTCTGAACAATTTTATGCTTTCTTATCTCTTGTTCAAGAAGAACAGCTAAAGCAGCCATGACCTGCTAAACAGTAAAAAATACTCCTGATTGAAAACAGATGCTATAATTTGTGACTTCTTGATATTTCAAAACCAGAAAAAGGAAAATAAAGGAAAATGAAGTAACAACAAAAGCTTCTGTGCTAGAACCCTGTGCAGGTCTCCGTCTTCATTCATTAACTCAGATTTTATACTGGATTCTCCACTGAATTCAGAGGAATGAGTTCYTGTTTGAGATGGCAGTATGTAGCTTCAGAAACCCTTAGGGTTTTATCTGTTTGATCAGAGATTAATTCTCCCCTCAAGCTACACCAGTGAGGTGGTCAAAAGGTCATTGAAATCMATGGAAGAGTTTGAGTGTATTTCAAGAAGTTCTCCATCAGTCCTTAAAATGCAGAAAGGTTGAAATTATTTTTGAACAATATTCCATTCACTAAAATATGTTTATAAGGTTTCTGTGAGCAATCCAGGAATTTTTGGCACTCAATAAGAAGAGCACTGGAGAAAAATCTATAGCCTTACGAGTAGCATGTTCCCTTGAAATGATCCTGAATTCCCTATCACTAGAGGGAAATGTCTAACAAATAAATGACTATAYGAAAAGRAAGGGAAGCTTYTTTTCTTKTTTGTTCTTGAAACATAAGAGTCATGGTACAAAGCCATCTGCTGGACTATGTCCAGTGGTGAGTTTCTTGAATGAAGATTTTAAAATTAATATCTCAAAAATCAGACATAGTATTGTTATGTCTTTTGGGGAGGCTGCTTACTAAATAAATGTTGCATTTTATATTCTGGAATCAAGTTTATAAATTTTGCCTTTGTGTGTGTGTATTTTTCTTTGGGTTTTTGGGGTTTTTTTTTTTTTTTTTTTTGTTTGTTTTTTTTCTTTGTGATTATATATTAAAAATGAACATTAAATAGTAGTAGCAATAGAAATTATGTTACTTTCAGATTGGGCAGTGCACAGCAGAAACTTCCTATTATTCTAGCTTGCCTTTTTATTATTTTGAGAGAAACACCTACAGATAGCAGATGAATCATTTCACATCATTCTCTAACTCCTTCCTATTGTCTTCATTCAATTGTATTGTAGTTCCTGCAAAAAGGAAAACAAAGACCCGGGTTTATGCTACCAAACTTTGTCCATTCAATTGCAGTGATTWAAATTAGGACCTTGTACATCCTGGRCTCTCATAAGGTGGATGAAAACAGACATTCATCAACAGAGGACTATTTAGCTTCTCTGKTACCAGAATTGCCTTTCTCTCTTGGTCTAGGACAATGATAAAGATTAATTGGTACTCGTGATGAGTTGGGCTTCTATCAAGAACTTGCTTTGCACCAACAATAATTAGCTGTAATGCTTCAGAAGTTGCCACCAGAYTCCAAAACTTGCATTATTCTATTAATCAAAAGAACCTTGAAAGACTTGACTGCAAGTCTAGTTAAAGGTATCAAAATCTCAAYTTTCATTCGTACGGAGGATTTAAAGGCTGGGTCATGTGTAGAACCTAGCCACCATTTTTCAAAGAGTTTGTATAAAACTGGAATTATGCATGAGATTATGAGGTAGAGCAAAACACAGTCCTTTTTAAAGAGTAGATGAGTGAAACAGCCAATCCAAATGTTTTTACAGACTTTAATGGTTGCTAGTTCAGACTTTTTTTATGGTAGTAAATAAGATATTTTATAYGACAAGTAGAAGAAATAATTTGAGCTATACATCTAAGTTTGATATGAAAAAGTAATGTAAACATTTGAGGGAAAATCCTAAAACAGCCAATGAAAATATTTGAATATGCAGCAGTGGTCAGAAATTAATTCTTGTGTAATATAACCTGGTMGAAACAAATATGAAAGTGTTAAGACACTAAATAAAATAATTGTAGATTTTTAGCTAGAAAATGGCTCTTGRCACCCAAACTCTATATATAGAGCATAAACTGATTGGAATCAAAGAGAAGAAACAAATTAAAACTACAGAGAAAAATTTGCATCCAAAGAAATTGAAAATTTGGGGCTTGTCTAAAATTAGTAAGGGTAATCAATGGATGAAAAGCTCAGAGGAAATAAAGAATGAATTATAAACAGTAAAGCAGATGTTCCACTACAATTTGTCCCATAATACAAGAAGGGGGAATAATTAATAAAAATTTGAAATAGCATATTGTACACTGCTCAGCAGAAGCAATTCTGGAAAACACCCACTTAGCTTGTTAATGTAATAATTTCTAGATGTTCATACTATCCAAAAAATTTGAAGAGATACACAGAATTCTCACTTCTGGCACAGATATATTTAAAAATGGAATAAATCTACAAAAGATAACATAGATCACTGTTTTAGGATGTAAAATTTTATGAACAGATCAGTTTGCCTCATGGAGTTTATTATACATTTTTCTGAGTAAACTGATGCTGGGCAACTTCTAAAGAAAAATACAAAATGAGATGGGGTACTGGCTAGGGGGATATTGGGAATCTTTGCATCCTTTTTATATTTCACCTTCTAGTTCTGACCTTGTGAATAAAGAGCTCCATCCATCTGATATTCAACAAAATGATAGSTGGTATAGTAAGTCTTCCAATTTATAGGACAGATATATTCTAGTAGCATATGCTGCTAGAGACAGAGCCAGCAGTGACATCTAATCACTGTGAGAAAGCTCATTCTGACTCTGCTGCCAACAATTTAGGTTCGATAACAGACGTGCATTGACTTGATAGCAGGTGGATAAAAGGGTATAAACTGTGTTTTGTGCCTTCTGTCTGTATTACTTATAGATTAGCTGATTTGGGGGATTCAAGAGAGACTGTGTCATACAAATTTAGTTTCTGTGAGGGCTGAGTACTTGTGAAAGGTGGCAGATTGGTAGCTTTCGATTTGAAATTCTTGAGTTAACTATAAGACTGATAGATATGTGGAGATGGTCGCATGTTTGTCAAAGCTTTATAACGTGCAGGATGAAGGGGTAACCAAAGCACACAGAAGATTTTCTCCAAAACAATCAGTGTCTAGTTTCTCCTAATTTTTATTATTTGGTTCTCATAGCTGCTCATGAGACAAAACCAGACGAGCTGTATGTGATTTTGTTTTCCTTTACTAATTGAGGAGCTCCTGAACCAATAACTCCTCAGACAAGGAAGGAGACCAATTGCAGTGAGGAGAGAAAAAAATTAAGAGATACTTTTTCTGACAGATTCTTGCTGTTCACAGCTCTGTTTCTGTTTTGAAATGTACTTTGAAATAAAACTTCTTGTCACACCAGTGGAAAGCATTGTGATTTCTAAACCAAAAACTGCTGTTTGTGTTATTCCTKTGTAATAAAGACAATAACAAAGGAAATTTCCCAGACTAGCTTTATGAGAAGGAAGACCTAAAAATGAAAATGTAGGTAGTTCATTAATTCTCTGGTCTTCTTGTTGAGAAGAACAGAGGGCCTAACATCATTGCTGTTGGTTCATGCCATTATTTGACCCCTCAAAAGTGGATTGGATCCAGCAAATCTGCCAGAACAGTTATCACATGACAAAATCTTTCACCACAGTACAATCCAGTGCAAATCTGAAGCAGCAACTTAATAAGCTGTTCTTTGTGTGTTTGCAATTTGTTACTGAGTTTTAAAAAAGGATAAAATTCAGATGGTTTACAGAAATGTTATTAAGAAGACAAGGCCAAATAATTATTTAAATTATATGAAGTCTTTCACAAAACCTCTGGGATGCAGATGACTTAGAAATGTCAGAAAAAAGGACCAAGCGTGGGAATTAGGAAAGTCAGTCCAGAAGGTCCAAAGCTCACAGCTTCAGCTATGTCAAATTTACAGATGGTCTCACTGCTTGGGGTGGAGAGAAACAAAAGGGGCCCTTTAATAACCCTCTGCAGAGCCATAGCTCTGGCTGTGCCTGGTTCCCACCTGACAGTCAGGTGCCTGCAAGGACTTTGTTCTTGCTTCTCTCACCATTCAGCATTCACACTCCCATATAACCATTTGTTCTCTCCTCGCTATTGAGGAGCCTGTACACACTCAGACAATGTGCAAAGTGAAGCAAAGTGTTATGGCAACAAATGTATTATGGTATTACTGTTTTTTAATATAAAAGGCCAAAGAATTAGAAGAAGTTTACATCTTTTAGGACTTCACACAATTCCTTTTGTAACCAGAGAACAACTTCCACTTCACTTCCTTCATAGGCTGGGGTGAACAATGAGCTTAATCTGGCAGAACTTCACGTAAACAAGATAAGCCTTCATCACTCAGTTTCTCAGCTGAAAAGATAACATGCAGACTATGACAATGAACCAGAAATTAGCACTCCCCGGGGACAGCAAAGAATAAATTCAAAGTATTTTTTTTCTCGTATATATTTTATGAGTACCAATTTTAAAATGGCAGTTGTAAAAGAAGAAATATTCCTTTGCTACGAACCATGCAGGAGACAGATTTCACTAGATCACAACTTTATGTTGTCATTTATATCATTATTAAATTACATTCCTAAGGAATTGCCTTTGTTTTATAAGTTGCATTAAGATACGACACTTGCTTTATGTCTGGACAGTTTCCATCTTGTCAGGTGAAACAACTGTTATTTCAATTATTACTATACTAACTCACGAATTCAATGATTTCTAGAATGAAKTACTTTGAAAGAAATGAGATGGTAGGAGGGTTTAACAGTTATTTAAGTTATTAAGTGACAGTCTATATTCTGAATATAAAACGACAATAATTACAGGCAAACTAATTGGTGAAAAATAGATATCAGATCAGCATCTTCAAGAAAGGTGTCTAAAAATATAATTCTTGAGAAAAGAAAGAGTTTAAAATATCAAAAATTTACATTCTGCCTTTAAATTTTTAGTAGTAAGCAATAAACAGCTGAAATGCTATAATACTATTTCTGGCAGTGTCTAACTACTAACCCTTCATTTCTAGTTTCCATTTCTACATATAACAAGACTGACAGAATTACTTTATGAAATGCAAACAAATATACTGACATACCTTTTATATCTTTTTACTTACTTAAATTTTTATTACTTAAGATTAAGATTGAAAGCTAAGGGTCAAATTRATGTAAGGAAAATGTACAAAATATGCTATGGGAGGAAACCACTACAGTCAATACCCCTGCATGTGTGTCAGATGTTCTAAAAAATCCCACTGGATTAGAATCCCACTGGAGCATTAGACAGGCATCTCTATCAACCTATGGACAAATTCCAGYTGGTTTTATTGGGAATAGGATTTCATCCTTTGCCTTATCTTTAACTTTGACTGGACWTTTTTTTTTTTTTTTTCAGGGGAGATAATGCATTCCTGTGGAACCAGATTCAGCGTGGTGTAACTGTTCAGTGTCATTGAGCTCAGGAWGGATTGATGGATGTATTCTGAAATGGATGCAGCACTTGCAGCTTTCAAATATTAGTGTTACTAATAAATAGGGGACTACTTACTCTATTTATTAAACTTTGTAAAACCCAAACAGCAGCTGTAGGAAAAGAAAGATTTATCTACCAATAAAAACCCAAAGATTACATTTACCAAATCCCCATTCTTTATTGWAATGAAATTTGTCTTTCAGCTTTTAAAATGCATTTATAGAGCCAGAAATGTATTCTGGTCCACTGTCTTTGAGATGAATAACCACATTATTACTTGCCTGTCAAATCTAAGTAGGGTTGTTAATAACACACAGACAGCTACTAAAAATTCAAAACATGGGAGGTTTCCTTTGGAGAAAATTGCAGTTTTAACCTCTGATTTCCCTTCTGAATCAATTACTTACTTTAATATACACCTTGCAATACCTGATCTCCAATCGGAAGTGAAAAATGGTTCAAAGAATTCAAAGATTTTTCAAACATAACTATGGAAATACACTACTTGAATTTTAAAATTCTACAATCTTTAATCTACAGCATATCTGTCCTTTGCACATTATCCAGTAAGCATAGTAGAAGACTAACTTAATGGAAATTATTTAAAGGTATTTTTAAAATTTTGCACCTCAAACTTTATTTTCTATGTGATCTATATTTGCAGTCAGAAAACTGAACATCTAAGGATTCTTTTCTGATGTCATATTTTATCAGAGCTTTACTTTACTACTTTTCATTAAATGAGCAAAAAGATAGTCCACACTTAGATGCAAGGAAGAGCCACCTAACCTGAACATAACAATTTGGTTATTTCCCTAGTGTGGACACATTCARCACACCTGACTGAAAACTCAGATAGATCAAAACTTCTCTACAGTTATAAGAATACCTTTCTACTATTTTTACTAACCAATGTACAAARTCCGACCCATTTAGGACTTGAATTTCAGTTCAGTGTGACTATTTCACTTACTTTGGGAATCCCTTTGTACCTTCTGAGTGATAGTTCTGGTGCCTTGTATCTCTGTCCGATTTTCTGGACATCATCCAAATGTTKTTATTTTTTCATGTCCTCCAGAGTTGTGATTCCCAGAATGCACTATGAAATTTTATGGGATATATAAATGTAAGTGAACAGGCCAAACTACWGAATAGGGATAACAAAGAGTGTCCTTCATAAGCCACTCATGTCTTGCAAAACTTTTTTTCCTGCAGACTTTAATTGGCCACCCTTATCAATATTATTTCTAATATTTACGTTTTAGAAGATCTGGTACACCATGGAGGAAGATTAAAATCAAGAATGTATAATTAAGCTCATTCACTTCTCATTTCCCTTCACCTTCACTGTTTCACATTATAGCAGYAGAAAAGAACCTTAACCCTAACAGCACTTAGGGTTCTCTAAGCGTATTGCAGCTGCAGACTCAAGCAGAATCTCAGTCTGAATTTTGGTGTGSAGAATCCAGCCAAGTGTTCAGGGTTGGGTCTTCAGCAATCTCTCCACAGAAGAAATGTGAACTCACAACTGAGATGCTGCTCATATCACTCTGTAGAGCAGGTAAAGATTGCAGAAACATCTACAAAGGGCTTCAGGGCTTGCTGAAGTGGTTAAAAAGAGTTGACTTAAAAAGTAAGATCACAGGTTTTTTTTTTTAATTTATCAAGCCTTATTTAAAAATATCTAAAGTACATTTTTCTGATRACAACACCAAAAGATTTGTATAAAATGTAATTTTTTGCAGTAWAACAAGAGTTTTGCTGGCAGGCTACCTTTCTGACCTTATTCGGTAACATGGTAGTCGTAGCCCACATGCACATTCATTYAATTTAGCATCATGTGTCAAATCAACCAAAGAATATCTCACATTTGAGGTGTTTCATCATTATGTTTAAAACAATTGTCCCAAGAGGTTCTGTTCATTATTAAAAATTTCACTGATATGGTCCTCATGTGCCTGCCTCCTCATCTATGCATTTGCCAGCTCTGGAAAACCTAATCACACCGCACTGCCAGCTCTCCTTTCAAGAAAGTCAACAGATAATTATGCAATCTGTTCATGCAGTGCAAATAACTTGGCATTCTGGGAGCCTACCACTGCGACGGGAAATAATCCATACTTTGTGGGGATGTGAACACCTCACGTGAATTCAAATTCTGTGCTCTTCTAATGACRCCACATGAGGCAGCGGTGGCAACATGCAAATATTTTTAAAATTACAGAGCTGGCATTGAAGTTGGATTATTATTTTTGACAGCTCTTTCCTTTCAGATATTACACTTGGTAAAGCCCAGTGTACATCTGCATGACATGCTGCTTTTCAAACAAAAGCATCTGCCTTCTGTGGTATCCTATGTCTCCAAGAAGACGGCTGCATGCAAAGCCTACACTCTCTACTCCTAACCCATCAGCTTGCCTCATTACAGTCAAATTACCTTAAAGTATATAAAGCTATTTATTTTTCCCCTAAGGCTGTTGCACAGCAGCTTAAAAAAAAAAATAAAAAATAAAAAAAAAAAAAAAGTTACTCTTCTGATATAATATATGAGTTCTTAGCTGAATAGTTCTATTTTCAAATAGTTCATTTCATATATATCTAATAAGCAGACATCTACATGACCTGCTACATTCCACAAATTCCAGAGGAACACAGGGGCAATGCCTTTGGCTGATCAAAGATGTTTTATGAAAAGTCTCAGAGCCTGATTGACAGTTACAAGTGGACARACAGTTACAAATACAGTAAAACTGAGTGCAGTTGCTTTGTCAGTTGTCTTTAGATAAATAAAATACCCCTTCACACATATCCAACTGTTGGAATATCTTTTCAGCTACTCTTACAAAGAAAGAATTTATTGTGCTTGTATGTTTGATGATCTATGCTTGCATACATATGATACATATTCCATATGTGCACGCACTTCTTCCTAAACATGACAGGAATAAATACATTTTAACCTGCAGGTAATAAAGTGGGAAGAAATATTAAAACATCAAGGGACATAGAAAAATTGTGGTGTAAGAGAATCTTAACTTCATGTAAGATTAATTTGAATAAATGTAATTTTCTATAGCCACCTTGTCACCATGACTCATCATTCTCCCATAATTAATTTACAGTAATAAAATCWAGATAGGGCTAGGTTATGAAGAACAGAAGTATATTTCCTTCTTCTAAGAAGGGCAGTTATAGGGAATCTTATGAACATAAACAAAGTGCGTCACGCTTCCTGAAAGACAGATTATTTGAWAGTGTCAAGTGGGGGGAAATGCAGAAGAGGATTAGGCATTTTCCTTTGGAGCATAAAAAGATTCTCCATAATTTTGCAACAGCAAAAACACAGCAATACAAATAATCTGCTGCAAGTGCGGTGGAAAAGAATGCGAATAACCTTGAGTCAGCCTTGCATAACGCTGCCAAAGGTCTATCAACACCTTCTTATTAGAGCTGTAGCAATAGCTCTCAGGAGATTTAAGTCCCTCTAAATTTGTGAGCTCACTGAAATCACCAATAAGATCCCCACTGATGAGGGACCATGAAACTGTACCACTGGGCAGCTCATTCATCAGACACTTCCAAAGCGCTCAAGGCAGGAAAGTTTAACGAGCTGATGAAAACAGATGCTGTACAAAAGATTGCTGTATTAAAGCATCCTAAAATCAAAATGTGATTCCTTTTGGCAGGGGACCACARAGAGGTACAGAGAATAACAGATGAGAACTGAGGGAGAGGAGGTGAATAGATGATTTGGCTAAGACCAGGTAGACCTYAAGTTTGCTTTCTTTTGCTCTTGATGTAAATATACTATATGGGAAGGATAACAGAGATAACACCAGAAACTAAATTTCTTCTTACTACTTAGGAAGAGCTATATTCTAGCTAATGCTGATTATGTCCAGAATCAGTCAGTATGTAAAAAAAAACATCGAAATTGCTGAAAAAAAAAAAAAAAACTAATGAAAAATACTTTTAAATTTCATTGTAACTTGTCTAATACTTCTTTATTAAAACATCGATTTTTGGCAAATTTTTTTGTATCTAGTCCAGAATTATTTATGGATGAAATATATTTTTGTGACTTCTCTAATCAATGGAGATAAATACGAAACTCTCAGTTTGTTCCATCTTATAAAAAACAAATAAAACAGTTCAGCCAAACCCATTACATGTTCATTTCTTCCCATTAGCTGTAAAGATTTTGATAGTGACCAACTTAGATGTAAATGCCTGCATGATGGATGYCTAAAAGTAGGTAAGGGATCATCTCATCTGTCAGGACAGGCATAAAAATTCCCTTTCCTCTTTATCAGAACAAACACTGCAAAGTCAAAATTTACATCTYGGGCAAAAATGGTGCAGCAACCTTAGTCTTGCTCTCTGGCTTTTCTTATGCACATTTATAATAAAATAAGGGGAATTAATGTTTTCAATAAATCAGCATTTTAAACAGAACATCTTTATTCACAGTACCACTGTTACTAATGCTTCTTAAATCTTCCACTGTCACTATATTTAAGCCCACCAGGCTCAACATGGTCCGAATTAGAGGAGTAGCTGTAATCCTCTGCTGTGGATTGATCAGCAGGGAAGTTATCTTCTCTCTGGTCTCTCTGGGCAAAATTTGCTTTCAGAATTTTCTCTGCATGKCAAATGCTCTTAGGAGAAGCAGCATCAAACCACTCCACAACTGTATAGAAAAATCTTCAGGCTACTTCAGGTCTAGGGATGTTTCTGGACGTCTCTCCATTTAGCTACCCTTCCTATGGTTCAATGGGAAATCTGGGCATATCTTTCACAAAGGAGATGGAAAGAAAAGCTGCCCATCTGTCTGTGTGTTGTTGCCATCTCTGGATTTTTTTTTGTCCATTCATAAGCAAGTTTGAAATACTCAGATACTGGAAGTTCCCACTCATTTTATATGAATGAGCTCCTGGTTACAGCCACAGCCCTAATCAGCATTTCCTTGAAGGAAGAGCCTTTGTAATCCAGTAATTTGCTTGTTTCAGGAGGGAGCAGCCATCTGGCCAGTGAGCACACATATATGTTTGGACAGTCAGCACATGTGCAGCTGTAAATCTGCTGCAGCATATGCTGCTGCTTGTCCAGCCAAGTGCGTGGAAGATGCAGAAGGAGAGAAGGTGGCAAGGAGTGTGCAGAAAATTGCCTGCAATATTGCCAAGGGGGTTAAGGAAAGTGRAAACAATTCTTCATAATTCTTGTTGCTGATGAAAGAGCCATATATGTTTTCATACAGTTACCCTTCATGGCTCCACAAGTGAAGCTTTAACCCTTTTCAGAAATGTCACGGGTCCTCTGTGCTCTACTTATTTTTCACCTTTTCCATTTCTGTTCTTCTTAARAAAACAATGTCTGTTAAGATTTGTGAGTGGGGATTTGGAGGCTTACTTGTGACAAAAAGGAGGAAGTGTGCATTAGCATTATCATGAAAACATTATAGAGGAGCATTGCAGAATCCAGCTGACACCASACTTCCTCATAGAGGGCAGTGAACTTGAATATTCTAAGTGCTTAAAATGCATGAAGCAAATATATGAAGTATTTGAAAACAGATTATATTTTATCGCCAGGCACATGGTGAAGGTTGCTTCAGAAAGTTGCTTAAAAAAGAAAAGGTTTGAAGACCAATGTCTTTCATCTTTTTTAATAAGCTGTTTTAGACAAAACTGATACTCARAGGGTGAAAGGGAAGACTTTCTGCATTGCTAAGAAATGAGCTACATTTCTGTATATTCAGCTGGATATTCAATAGGAAAGCAAGCTTGTCAGGCTGTCAGAGGAGCACCAGACTGTTCATGCAGCCTGTTAGCCTTCATGTAAGCTGCTTAACTACCTTCTCTGCAGCACTGTACATTGGAGATTAATGGTAGGCACAGCAAACTGAAAGGGAAGATTTACCAATGAACTGAAATACTGAATGAAATACCCCATAAACAAAATTATATTCTGTAAATCTTCAAATTCCTGGAAGGCCTACACAAATGCCAGGGAGAAAAAGAATCAAAGTGAGCAGCTAAGAAGGTAATTACATTCTTTCATAAGCAATTKCTCAATCAATGTAATTTTTTTTATGTATGTGTTAAATTAGAAATGAGAACTTTTTTTTTTTTTTGAAGAAAACAACATAGAGATTTAAAATAAAAAATCCTTGAAGAAAAACAATCTTGTCTTTCTGAAAGACCAAAAGTCTGGGCCTGAAAATTTCAATAACCCAGCAGAAATAATTCAAACCTATGCCATGACAAAAACTTAGATTGGCTAACAATCTGTATCCTTTTAGGTAGAGTCCAAAATCTTAGTTCTTAAGCTTCCAGCTGCCTCAGCAATCAGCTGAAAAGCTGAAAGACATATATATTTACATATTTAGGAAAGTGACTCCCACTTGCTTTGTCAAATCTTGCTTGGATCTGAACCAAACTTCCACAAGTGAAGTTACCCAGCACTTGTTTATGTGTGGAGTTACCCTCTTCGAGGCAATAATGTACACTTAGGTTCCTTTCTTGCTCCTAAGCCCTGCCCTTCATTGATCTTGCCTGGAAATCATAGTCTTCTTGGTGTGCTTTCCTGACACCAAGAGTAGCACACTAATAGGATAGTTGTTACTCTTTTACTTCTTTACGTGTTAGTAGCTAGCATATTCAGTTAGGAAAAGAGGAATCAAATCCTTCCTTTGAGCTGATTTTAATTGAAAAATCCAAATCTTTAGATCATCCTGCTATATGGCTATTCCAGTGGACACCATTCCATTTTATATATAAAAAATTTATATATTTCATAATTCCCTGAGCTATGGTGTTTAGGAAGCTCAATGAAGGTGTGAGGTAATGTATTTTCTAGTTAGTAGAAAGCATTGAACATGGTCTTTTTTAATCCTGGGTGTTACAACCCTTGAAGGAAGACAGTGAGAGATATAGGAGAAAAAAGGACAAGACTAGGCCTGACAAAGTGATTTAGGACAGTGAAGAGAGCCCTGAGTGAGCCCAAACTGCATCGYTGTTGAGGAGGAACAAGAGACGGAAAACCTGAGGAGATCCTGCACACAGWAACATTATGAAGTGCACAGTAGTGTTGTCTTAGTGGTGATATACAAATGTGTCTTATTGTTCCTTTCTCCATTGCTCTAAAACACGCCTGAATGCATGTTAAGGGCTGACACTATATTTTTTAGCCACTTGCTGCTCACAGAAATTTACTTGTGATGGAATATTTAGTGCAGAAATCAATGTAATTTAGCCAAAGGCTCTTCAACCTTCATCAGAGCAACACCTCAAACCCCTGAACCTGAAGGAAACATTGTGTTAGGAGAACCCACTTCTGGTGCTGTCCTCCAAAGCCCATGCAGCCTTTTCCTGATCAGAAGGTCAGCTGGGCTTCTGTTGATCCTCCTCATTAAGTGGCATCTAAAATCCCATGCTCTGTGTAGGCAGCTCAGGAGTTTTGTTGGAAGCTGCAATGAATAATAGGTGCCAAATTACCCATATCATTTGTGTCTTTGAGGTTTCTCTTATGACAAAGTGAACTGTCTCATCTAGAATCTGCAAAAACAAAAGCAAATTAATAGATTTTCACTTTTATATTTCTTGGTAAGTTTGCATTGCTGGGCTTCCAGCTGTAGTATAAACCCGAGTGTAATTTAAAGCATAGCAGCTGAAAAGTGTACAGGGCACAGTGCAAAAATGTCTCTAGTGAACATAATCTTTCCAACATATGAGATTTTATCCAGAAAACAACAAAAAGAAAAGATTTTCTTATAAAGAYGTCCTTTTTTGGTTGTATTTGAAGAATTTTGTGTTGAATGCAGTATGTTGTGCAGCAATAAGTACAAACACTTTCAGTGTGTCAGACACTGGATTACACTCAATGCTTGACACGGTGCTGGCCCTCTGCTTCACTGGAGAGCAGTCATAAAACTACTTAGAAGATTAAAGCTTGCCTAAATATTTGTGTAAGGGTGGATTGTTAAGAAAKGAAATGTAAACTGCTCCATATGCAAACCCATTGTTTATCTGTTTACTTTTGTATTTTCCAGTGTGGGATGGGTTTCCCTGAAGATTTCTGGAATAGCCATGACTCATGAAATATTTGATGAAATCTTATCAGTATTGGGCTACTCTTCCCAAGTATATTATTTCCTGCACAAGAGAAACAGTGGCTAGAACAACATTGAAGGTTTCATGGCAATATGAATGGTTTGCAAGATAAAAGACCATGAGTAAGAGACCCTGAAGGAATTCTCTCATTTTCAGCACAGAGAAGGACTGCTGGGAAACATATGTCAAATGGTGTCACCCTTCTAAGTGCACAACAAACATAACCTACTCTTGTTTGTCTCTGGAGTGTGCTATCAAGAGGAATAACCTTAATTAACCCTCGCTAATAATGCAACTCTTTTTTTTTTTTTTTCTAAATCCAGCATTATGTGCAAGTTCAGTTTGACAGATATGTTTTTAAAATATTAAGATAAAATGAAAAGAAAGTAAAAAAGAAAAAGGATTTTYTTTTTCTTGGAGGCTGGTAGTACTCCAGATTAGGGTGTCTTTCACTGATTGTGTCTTTGTGTTTTGTGGGAATGGATCTCCTTATGTGGATTTCTGGCAAAAGCAATGGAGAGCACATGAATATAAGCCACAGGATTGGGGTTTTGTCTATGTTTGTTAAATCATAAGATTTCACTAGCTAATATGCTTATTATGTCAGAAGATTTTGCTAACAAACAATGTAATCAGTACCTCAGAAGAATTGAGTAATTTTTACAGAATTTACATGAGAGAACATTTTCATGAAACAACATATATTCAACTATAATAGCTGTTGTTATCTTTGGAAAAAAAATTGCTATCTGTGAAAATTTTAAATTCAGTGGAACTACAGTTATCATGGAAATTATTTCAGCCACCTTTAAAATATCTAAAGTTTTCTTTACTGGCAAATATTGTTAGAATTTTTTTTGGCAAAAATTCTACTTTTTTTTTTCTTTATTAAACAGGCTTATTGCCAAGTCTGAAACTGATTATAATGTTTGATTTGACTTATTAATTTTAACACTCCATATACAAATTGGGAAAACAAATACATTTTTTTTCAGCTGTTGTGGTGATATACTTTTTATAAGAAATAAACCAAATTTTGTTTGAGCATTTGTTTATGCTAATTATATTAAAGGAAGAAGTGCTCTAACTACGTAGTCAATGTTTCAGAACTGTCAAATGAAACAATACTTGATAAAGTGAATTGATATTTTCCTGGATATTTTGGCTCACCAAAACTGTAATCCTTCACTGTTTCAGGAAAGSGAACAGCTCTGTTGGTCCCACAGACAGTGGGATCGAGTGCACCCTCAGCAGGTTTGTCAGTGACACGGAGCTGTGTGRTGTTGGTGACACTCTGGAGGGAAGGGGTGCCATCCACAGAGACCTGGGCAGGATGGAGAGATGGGGCACTTGGGAACGTCATGAAGTTCAACAAAGCCAAGTGTAAGGTCCTATAACTGGTTTGGGGCAATCCCAAAACCAAATACAGATTGGATAGATGAGAATGGATTGGGAGTGCCTGTCAGGAGAAGGAGCTGGGGCTGTTGGTGGATGAAAAGTTCAACATAACCTGGAAAATGCACTCACAGTCCAGAAAGCCAATTTCATCCTGTGCTGCATCAAGGGAAACATGGGCAGCAGGGCAAAGGAGGTGATTCTGCCCCTCAACTCTACTCTTGCAAAACCCCCTTGGAATGCTGCATCCAGCTCTGGAACTTTCACCRTTAAAAATACAAGGACCTGTTAAATTTAATTCAGAGGGGGCTGCAAAGATGGCCAGAGGAATGGAGAAACTCTCCTATGAGGAGAGGCTGAGATCGCTGGAGTTGTGCAGCTTGGAGAAGAGCAGGCTTCAGCAAGAACTTCTAACATYTTTCAGGACCCAAAGTGGCAATTATAAGAAAACTGTATAGGGCTTTTTTTTACATGGGCATGTAGTGACAAAACAAGGGAGAATAGCTTTAAACTAAAAGAAAGTAGATTTAAATTGGATATTAGAATGAAATTCACTTTGAAGGTGGTGGGGCGCAGGCAGTGTTCAAGGCCAGGTTGGATGGGGCTTTTAGCAACCTGGTCTTGTGGAAGTTGTCACTTCCCATGACARGGGTGTTGGAATTAGATGATCTTTAAGAACTCTTTCAGCCCAAACTGTGATTGGGCTCTTCTGTGATTCTATGAGCATTATTAACATTTCAGTCTGGATATCAGTTTCCAGCAGAGTGCTTCTGATAAATTATCAGAAGTGAAGAGCAGGACAGACATTTCACAGGCACCAGAGAGCAATGCTGAAGGCAGGAGCCTGAGGAATCCCAAGCCTGTGCTCTCCTCTCCTGATGGCCCTGTCAGAGCAAACAGGAGTCAGCGCTGGCCTGAGTAGCTCCTCACAGTGCAGCTGCTCATACCCTTTGTTCCTCTGCTCACCTGTCTCATTTTTATGAAATGTCACTTTCAAGTKACAATTTGATGTGTCTTCAGTCTCTACATTGCAGCAAAGTCCTTATGGTTCATGTCTTGATGTAGCTTTAATGGTGTGTCAGTGGCAAGCTCCTTAATTTTACTGACTTTGATCTTTTATCTAAATAAAATATCTGTTTCTGAGACCTTTTAATGATTTGAGATCTAAATATTTTATATTAAGGTGAGTTTAAAAAGTCAACATTGCTGAAGTAATTTATACAAATTATGAATTATGTTGCTTATATTTTTGCTTCTTTTTTTCTGTTAAAATACATTTTTTTCATCTGCTAAAAGATATATAACTATTTCAAGATKTAAAAAGATAAAAATTGAAATCAGTGGTCTACTTAATACAGTCCTTTCAGGTTCCATTAAATAGCACTGAAAGAAATGCTGAGGAAACACGAAATGTATACAAGTAAGAAACTGTAAATATACTCAAGTATACAGTGGCTTAGGCATTGAAAACAGGCCAGCACTTCTCTCAAAGCTGGTGTGCAGTGCATATACAGTCAGTAGGCTTCCACTGGGGACTTACAGCAGCTAGAGCCTGTTTTTAWCTCTGGTGTCTCTAAGGCATACAATAGCACAGCTGCAACATTCTCAGGTATGGGGGGAGCCCTCTGGCTGTACCTTACAAGGTTTGAGYGAGTAAATATTTTAAATCAGCTATTATTGGTTTCTTAAATCTTGCTGGTCATGTGTTTCTTCACTATGGGACCTCAGAATAAATGTCAGGAATAATTAGCCGACATTTGGTCAAAATCCCCAAAGAAAGAAATGTTATTCTGTAAATCTCTAAGCAGGAATTTTAGAAATATTTCATTGTATTGCCCTTTTATTACACACAACTGAGACTGACACTATTCACCCTTAAACTGAGGTCTCTGGATTTCTCTTTTCTTTTCTTTTTTCTCTTCTTTTCTTTTCTTTTCTTTTCTTTTCTTTTCTTTTCTTTTCTTTTCTTTTCTTTTCTTTTCTTTTCTTTTCTTTTCTTTTCTTTTCTTTTCTT
>NW_026623374.1:1176132-1199391 GCF_030028575.1 Malurus melanocephalus | reverse complement strand
CCTCTCCTCTCCGAACCTCTCCGAACCTCTCCGAACCTCTCCGAACCTCTCCTCTCCTCTCCACAGAAGATATATTTTACTGAGGTTTTCATTTATTTTCTTCTGACAATGGACCAATTTCTCTTCCCACAAAAGTCGCTGGCAGATGAGCATTGGTCTCAGAGATAGGTAGACTGAACTGGATCATTTGGTAAGTCTTTGTAGCTGACTCGTATTTTGTGTGAAAACAAATATTTTGCCTTCATCACAAGTGCATCTAAACAAAAATATCCTCCATGGCTGTTTCTTCAGTGATTCAAAGTGAGGAATGAGAAAAATAAACCGTTGGTAAAATTCTATCAAAGAAATCCCATGCCTGTGTAGATTTTACCTCAATGCTGAACATGACAATAATCCAAATTCTTGACTGACAGGGGAGTAAAGAATCACAGAGCAGATGCAAGACCAAGGCTCAGATCYACCTGTAGGGAGCCAAATCTAAACCATCTCATAACGCTGCCTCAGCAGAGCCCAGCCCCTGCATGACACTGATCTGGAAAGAAGGTGTTTCATTTGTTTGGGTTTAATATCTTTCCAATGTAAAGAAAGAATTAAACACATCTTGGAGAAGAGATTAAAAATCTGAAGGTAAGTGGCCTGAACATGAAGCTTATGGTTTTGCACTCATCCAGAACTCATCCTAATTGTTTTGGACAAGCTCAAGCACTGTTTAAGTGCCAAAACTCTCTGCTTGATGCTGGGAGAGCCTGGGAACTCAGACCTGCAGCACAAAAAACAAGATATGTAAAAATGACTCTCCAGACTGGTATTTCAGCCTGATTTTGTATACAAGGAGTTATTGGTCTGAGGCTTGTTTTGGTAAATAAACAAGGAACAGGCAAATACACTACCACATGAAAGGGAGACTTCTGGCAGATTTATAAATCATATTTTGACATCCTTAGTTTTTTAAAACAAACAGCTGAAATGGAAAACTTTATTCTGAAATTTACTTTGCATTTATTTGTGCATTTCTTAKTTTTTGAAGAAAAAAATTGTTTAGATCATGTCATATTCATTTTTACATTTGATATTTGATATCAAATCAATTGGTATTGATATTTGCTTTTGATCCACTTTGCAAATCCCTCTGTTATTTACTCAGTCCTATCTCATTCTGTATGAACTTAAACATATGAGGTTTAACATATGCTTTGTACTTATCAGGCCTTTGCATAGAAACAAATTTCACTGACAGCTAAAGTAAAAAATGCAACTTATGCAAAATTCCACTCTCAGCACACAGAAATTAAAAAAAAAGAAAGTATAAGAGCCATTAAGAAATACTAACAATAACATTGAAAATTATGCTAGAAGATAATGATCTGATTTGAGAGGAAAAAGAAAATTTCTGTGACATTATGAGCTCTAAATAATTAATTTTAATCAAATGTTAATGCTTTTAAGTGTATGAAACTGTAGTTTTTGTAGACATGTAGTTATAAACCTAAGATATGAGTCTATAAACATTTTGGATAGCTCTAAAATCTTCCAAATTCAAAATCTCCATGTTTTTATTAAAAACATGCCATCTTCACCTTTAAAATAATAACAACCCTTGGAAATGTGTGATTCTGCAATGAGCTGCAAATGTTTGCTGAAGAGAGCTGATTTATAAAATAACCATCATGGATAGGGCAGCCAATAAACTCATTCCCAGATCTGTTTCAGGCATTAAAGTTCAGTCAAAAGCAAACCCCTTAATATAATTTTAAGTACCCAAGTTAGGAGGCTAATTACGATTTTTTTTTCCTTCCAAGAGTGCATTTCTCTCCTTCTTTCTGACATATTTCATATTTTGTGTATCTGTGGCTGTATATATGGTTGACTGGGATATTATTAATTTGTTTACACCTCAAACAATGATGATCTTAAGCCATTAGCAGGTAGCTGACCTATTCAGTATCTGCAAACACACATAAAACAGGGCACCATGGAATTGCTGAAGGGAACACCTGCATAGACTGAGAAGAGATGCAAATTATACCTTTGCATTTGTTTTGACATGTCTTAGAAAGCTGGAGAGACCAACATTTACTGGGAGGTGGGGAATATCTGCAGAGAATCTCTGCCACTTCTATGACATGTATGTTTTGCCTCTGGGATGCAAATGACACACTTACCTCTTCCAGGTGGCTATTTTTACATTGCGGTAATTTTCCTTTTACTTTTCCTTTTTTCCTTTTCCTTTTCCTTTTCCTTTTCCTTTTCCTTTTCCTTTTCCTTTCCTTTTCCCCTTCCCTTTTATTAATTTATTTTTTCCTTTCCTTTTTCCTTCCCCTTCTTTTTTTTATCTTCTTTTCTTTAATGCCCTCTTCCAGTGTCTGCAATTGCAAACTCAGAGTATTTATCACAATTCAGAAATTCCCCAGGGAAATATATATAAAAAAAAACATTAGGTGTGTGTGTCCAAGTGACATACTTGGTATTTTTTTCCTAATGTCCAGTGAGAAATGCAGAATACACGTCAGCTGTGAGAAAAAGGGGTTGGTGGTGCTCTGCTAGGTCACCATGGTCAGACATCATCAAAATGAGAACCACGTTTAATGTGTAAATTTGGTGTAGGCTATGTGGCAAATTTAATGGTGTCAGTAGCACTCTAAAGAGGAACAATTGCTGCTCGGCTGGGAGCTGTCACCATTTTTCACAGGGAGGCCCCTGCCCTGCACTCGCCTGTGGCTCAAGGCTGGGTTATTTCTTGCTTCTGCTGCACTCTGTGGTTTCCTCAACCACTCAGTGCTTTAAAGGAACACAACCAGGGAACAAAAATCCTGACAAAAATTTGTGTTTTACCTAGAGAATCTAGACAACCCAGCTCACTTCTTGAGGTTTTNGTGGAGAATGGGTGATGTTAAAATATGGCACTCATTCCTCCCAATTTTCATACTGTGGGCATCAGCAGGGTATGTTTTCTGTATGTACTGTTATGTGAATATTTTCCATTGTGCAAGATTCTTCCTTCCAAAAAAGAACAAAACAGGAAAAGCCATGCCCACCTAATGTCAGAGATTAAATGAGTAATTACAAGAACTTACTGATGTAAGAATCTCATTTAAAATCTTTGTTTTGATCCTTCTGGTGTGTGTGGAAATTTTCCTTCCAGATGATGAGGCAAGAGTCTTAACACTCAATCTCTCCCAAGCACAAACACTCCTAAATGATTTGCCAGTACCTGCTCAGGCTTTACACATATTTGATGCTATTTATTTATTAGTAATAATGAACAAGATTACTTGATAATATCCTACTTCAGCCACACGTAGTATAATACAATTACATTGTTTCTTCCTCTCCTTCTTCTACTCACTGACCTATTTTAAGAGTTTTTAGAAAAAAAATGGAATATGATTGATTCTTTTTATGCCAGAATTTCAAAGACTCATTTTTAGAGGAAGAAAATACAAACTATTAAATAAAAAAGTTACAAATAYATATTCCCAATATTTTGTATTTCTATAAATGAGAACAAATTAAGTGCCAAAAGTGGAACATTTTAGAAAATACCATTTCAAATACCATTTCAAATGAGAATAAAAAACAATCATCTTATTTCTCAACAGTGTGGTGAAAGAAAGGAATAAAGCCAAATAGGAAGTACATTGAAAATACAGCATATCTAAATTTGAAGTTTTTCTTCCTCTTAGAATAGCCTACAGAATAAYAACCTAAGTTTTAGTTTCTTTTCTGTGGTATTTCAAATAATAAATATCATTAGGGAAAAAAAAAGTATATGATGAGAACAGGCACAACCTGAAAATATTCATTTTCCACAATGTAATTAGGAAAATGCTCAAGTAAGTAACCTGGCAAGAAGAACAGTTAAGTGTCATGCCAGGGATCATGCTAAACAAGCAGAACCATAATTGAAATCCTGTGAAAAATTTGGTCATGACAGCCTCAGCATACCTTCCCTCTTGTAATTTGTCATGAATAGTTCCAGGCTGCTCTGGTATTTCTAGCAGAAAGCCATCTGACAACTGAAGGTGCTATGCCTTGTGCCTATAAAGCAGGAGATTATGGTGGAAAATTTAATAAAATGACAGCAGAGAAATGAAGCAAGCTGAGAGGCTCTTACTGGCTCATCCTCCCAATCAGACAGTGGCAAATGAGAAGGAAGGAATGTCCCAACAATTTAAAGATGTTATGGGGTATTCTAAGTAAGGATTCTAACATCTGTAATGAAGGTGGACATTTGCAACATGCATACTGGTATGGAAAAAGGAAAAACTGGGTAATATGTCCCAGCCATATTTCTGGTATTTTGGATCCTGGAGAACAAGGGTCCCATGAGATGCATTCTTTCCTTGATACTCAGCTGTGACTCCAATTGTACGTAATTATTTGGACAAAATTCATGCCCATTTTTGAAACTTGAAATTTTTGAGGGTTTTATCAATTTGCCTGTCTTTTCCAGATGGTCAAAAATTCTGTAAGATCTATATTTAGCCTGAGAAATCCTGGATTTTATTCCCCACACATGTGCASATTGGCTCTACATGATGGTCAGAATTCCAACCCACCCTGCAGGCCCTATGAATTCACAGCAAACCTCACAATTTCCTGGATGTTGAGCTTATTTTTTTCATGCACAGATTAATAAAATAGTAGATAGCTTTAGGTCCAACAGGTTCTTGATTCAGCTGACATTCTGCAAAAGTTTTGCACAGAAAAGTTGATGTTTGTGTGAATCTGCACTCCTGAGCTGCAGGTCTGTTCAGTGCAGGCTTAGAAGGTACAATACTCCATGGTGTGCCTAAATCAATCAGAAACAGCTTTTCACCTTTTTTTTTTTTTTTTTTTTTTTTTTTTTTTTTTTTTTTTTTTCAGAAAGGTGGCTCTTCAGTGGTCTCATGGACTCTCTCTCACACAGCCTTTTGTGTGAAGCCATAGTCAGGACAAGACAGAGCCAATACTTCTAATACAGCATTTTCAGAGGTCTTGAAATTTTTAGCTTCCCTGAAGCAGCCAGGAGGAATCAGGAGCAAACCTTAGCTATAAATTAGAACCAGAAACATTCCAGTTAGGGTCTGAAGAGGAAGAGCTGGAGCAGTGAGGGGTGGTGGTGAAGTGGTGGAATGTGTGTYTGTGTGTGTGCAYCCCCAGACTGGGGAGTGTTGGTGCAAAGGTTCCTGCAGAGAGTCGGGAATGGAGCCAGATCTCACGAGGAGATACAACTACRGTTTTATTTAAAATGGAGTCTCATGGAGTGCTCCTGTTACTCAATCTTCCTTCAGTGTCACTTCTTWGTTGAGTAACTGCAGTCACCAGTGTGGTAATGTGGTGCTCAGACTGGGAATTTCAAAAAAGCCCAAGGGAATTAGATGCTTTTGAACTAAGTTATCTCCCCTAGGCTCTCCTTCAAACCTCAGGCTTAATCTTTTGTTTCTTTAATGATGTCTAATATTTTTCCCCCTCACTTATGGGCATCAAAGAGATTCCTTCCCTCTAGTCCAGAAAATTGACAACATTTAATCACTGGTAAAATACAAATGTTCCTTAAACTCATCACTTGGGAGCCCCTGCTCATCCAGAGCCCCATATACACTTCAGTGACAGCTATTATTGACTTTCATTTGCATTGGGGAAATACTGAATTACATGGAAACATTGAATGTGAATGCTTATCAGGTACTTAGCTTGGCATCATTTTTTGTGCTCTGCCAGAGCTGATGTGTGCTGTTTATATCTAACAACTATATTATTATGGTTATTGAGCAAAACAGCTGCAGAGTGAATGTTCATTTATTTTCAGTTGGTTTTCCACAGATCAGGTGATGCTAAATTACAACGTCTGCAGTTTTGATCATAGTGCAAAATGTAGCATGATTTAAAATCCATAATTTTAATTCTTCTATTTAAATTTTTCCTTTAGAGAAAAACAGTCCAAAGATAAAAAAAACTGATACAGAGTACCATACTGYTCACTGACAAAGTGTCACCTTATGATAGTAAGTTAAATTAAATTTTCAAGGAGAAGACTAAATATGTTAGACCAAGCATCTGGTTTTACAGGCATTTGCTGCAGAAACCAGGAGACTGGAGGAGGGGTTCATGAATCATGTTCTGAAACATTTTCATCCAAGTGTTTTATGGAGAAGCAAAAAGAGGGCCTTTAGAGATTCCTCCACTTTGCAGCCACCATCAGAACCAGTTCAGTTTGTCTCCTGGTGGCTCGAGGCTGTTCATCTGGAAGTTTTCTTTATAGTGTGATCAAAGGGAGTAATCATGCATCAGCCTCCCCAGTGCCTGCTTAGAGGCACCAGAGACACTGTGRGACCAGCAAACTCTGCTCTCTTAATTTCACTGACCCCACTGAACCCTAAGGCTTCCCCCCACAGCCGCCCAATCCAGCACTGCCATATTTGTGTCACATCTAGCCTGGAGGTGCCAGCCCCATGTGACACCATAATGCATATTTCCTGAGTGCAGGAATTAAGAAAGCCTGATTTCCCATGGTTTTGTGCCTTACAGCTCTACCTCTTGATGCTAGAGAAAGAATAAAGTGCTCCTCTAAAGATGGGATATCCAAAGGAGATCTTAGGAGGGTGGATTCTCCTGTCACCAGCAGGGAAACACTGCTAAAAAATCCTTTTGCCTTTTGTTGACCTTTGTTTTTAGGAAGTCTGGAGGAGCAAGAGCTTTGGTCTTGTTATAAATTAACCCAACATGTAAAAAATGGGCAATGAAAAAACGGAATAATTGGCGCATGCAAATGCACGGCCAGAGCAGAATGCTGGAAGACTAATTTTAAAAAGAAAATACAGTTAAAAAAAACCCCATGATTTGAATGAAGATTTTGTTTGTGGGTGGAGAAAAGAGTTTCTTATTGATTCTTCCTGCCCCTCCATGTATCACCCCCTCATCATCTTCTACAACTACTTTGCCATTTCTGAAGGTCAGGCTAAATCTCAACATATGCTTTTAATTTGAGGTCTTAAAGCAACATTTCCCAAACTAGGAAATCTGGAAGGAAGCCTGGAAGCAGATATAGGAGTGGAGTCGTGAATGGAAAACTTTGGCAGCTGTGGTGTAAAGCTTACTCATTCCACTCAACCAGATTTTCAGCAAGATGGGTTCGATTTACAACTGAATTAAGCAGCTCCTTGCATCGATGGCCTTCAGAAAAGGCAGYTTGTAGGGCATTCTGCCTGTTATGCTCTCCAAGCTGCAGCCTTCTTAATAAAAAATATTTTAAGCAATGTTTAGTTTTTCTGATGCAATAGTTCCTTTAACGTAAATCTCTGCAGAAGTTCTGCTATTAAAACAAAAACCCTCTTCCCTTCCCCTCTCTCCTGTGAGCACTGGCTCTCTCACAAAATGGCCTCATGTATAAAGGCAAGTGCAAGGCTGTCACTGTGTGATCTGATGAAAGATGGAACCCTGCTGCTGGGGATGTTGAAATTATCTTATAATTATTGGCTGAAGTCCTGTCCTTGCAGGCAATGGCAAAAATTCCCTGGCAGACCGTGTGGGAGACAGGGATTTCCCTCTTGTCAGAGGCTGCGGAGGGTGAATTTCTCAGTATGGGGTTGTTTGGGGTTGGTGTTGCWGCAGTTGCATTGTGAATGGTTCTAACAAATTCCTCATCCCCAAATTTCAGTGTAATGGATAAAATTATTCACTGGTTGTAACTCAGTCCTCTCAWCAGTGGTTGTATGATTTTGGGCATCAAAGCAGAAACTTTTGGCAGGGATTTTTGTGAGGAAATGGAAGGACAGAAAAAGAGTATGATCCGTGGACTGTTTCCAGGGAGTGTTTCATGTGTAATCTTTGTATTTTAAATTTCTTTATTTATTTATTTAACTTCCCTTTTGTTTTTTAAATTAATGTTTACTCCCATTTACCTCCACTGGCAACTGTCCTCATAGAAAATTAAAAAAAAAAGGAAAAAAACCCCATGCCTGTTATATTTAAGCAGACCAGGAGTAAATGACTGATATGCTTTAGTGATTTGAGACCTTTATCATAACTCTGCCTACTGTTGTGACATTTAAGTCTTGAATGGTTCCGTTTTCAATCAGGTACCCAACTTGAAATGTTTTCATACCACTGCTGTGCACACAGATCCTGTGGATAATTGCTGTAATCGCCTCACATTTGCAAATGCTCTTTGGGGACTTGAACCCAGGTCTTGCTCCTGCTCTATTACAGGGGAAGTAGAAGGAGCAGCTCTCCTGGTTCACAGCAGCGTTGGCAAGGAGTAGTTAACCTGAGCTCTCAATTACGTGCAGAAAATCTGCACATCCTGCCCAATTAAGATTTCTTTTTCCCATGGAGCAGGTTCTAAATTTTTAAATAGTTTGATTGGAATTCTAAAAACAGCAAGAGAGAAGATTAATCTTGTTAATAATTAGAAAGCTGAATGCTAACATTTTTCCCYCATAGGAGCTGCCTCAATGTTATTACTCTCACAGCTAAGAGCAGCTATAGTCTGTGTGTGAAGAACCTGATATACATGTAAATTGACCAACAGTTTGTTTAAAGTGCAGAGTTTAATTGTGTCTGCCTCTTGACTTGCACTACAAAATGGAAGTATTCAGGGACAAGATAAACYAATTGATCCTGTGACTGACATGGTCAGCGTCCCTCTTTTCTTTCCTTGTGCTGTAAGGAAATGTTGCTTCTGAGCCACATCCTCTTGTAAACCAAAGAAGGGAAATAGGCACAGCACCTCTGACAGCTGAGGATGAATTGGATGCTGTTCAAACACACCTTTTGCACTCTCTGCTTTCTGAATAAGTCTATCACTGCTCAGTGCAGGCAGAGTAACCCAGAGCATGAGGCAAAAATCCCTTTTGTTGGGTTCTTCCTGTATGGTGATTCTCCAATATGGTCCATTTTTCAGGATCACATTTTCTCTTCCTCGAGGTCTTTGGTAAAGGATTTCAGAGGTCTTCTACATAGCAATTGCCATCTAAAGATCAGTTAAAAAAATAGTTCTTATTTCTATAAAAATGGAGATCATGTAACTTGTTACATTCTTGTCAGGGTACCAAGAGAGCAGAGCATGGGATGACTGCAAGACTRGTTGTCAGGTGGTGACTTTTTGGATTTTATTTTGTGTAGACTGTTGAACTGAAGTCYTCCCCTTATAAGCATACTGACCTCTAATATGACTTTATCCCTCTTTTTCTTTCTCTCCACTTGCCATATTTAATTGAATGCAAGGARAGAACACTGCCAACACAGATGGCTGGCGGAGATAATGCACCAGTCCACCTTTGCTGCTGCCATGTGCAATGAATGAGAAAGGAATTAAGAATTCATTTTTAAGGTGGAGGTTTAAAAAAAATACTGTATCATAATGCCAAAAGGTGATTACAATGTAGCACGCTAACAATAATGGGGTTATTTCTTTTTATTTCTGTGCTTAACTRCTTGAATAATTGTATTTACATATACATCACCAATAATAAGTGTTTCTATGCATATATTAAATTTATTTAAAAGATTATTCAAAGTTAGATCAGGAAAAAAAGTCTTATTTTCTTACCTACAAAGGACTTTTAAGAACAAAAAAACATTTRCCAGGTTTCTCCCTCGTTTAAAAGCCACTGTGGTTCACTATTCATGTTCAATAACATACATTGAGTGTATTTATGTAAAGTATGAATACATCAATTTCTCCCCTGAAAGTATAACTATAAAAAACAGAGGATTCTGAACTGAGATCAAAATTTAAGTCTCCTCTTTCTGACCAATTTATACTAAAAYAACCTTACCTTTGGAAGTGGAATTTAATAAAATTAGAATTAAAAAAAATATTTTTACAAGTTGACTTTTGGTTTATATTATAAATTAAGAAATTAATCACAACAGATCCATTACTGTTTTCCCAGCAGCCTGATTTCTCAAAAAAGAGAATTTTTGTTTTCCATTGAAAATATCCCAACTTCTTACTAAACATCAAAACAATTTAAAATTATGCAATATTCCATCCATCATCTATATAATTTCTTTGCTCCATTAGTGGAGCTTGAATTATGAAATATTAGAATTGCAGAAAAATATTTGTGATGAGTAGTAAGATACAGTAGAAGGAAAATGTGAAAAGGAACATGAGGTATAACTCCTCCATTTTGAAGCCTTGGTTTTTCTTGCACCTAAAGAAAGGAATTTCTTTTTATGTAAATTTCAGTCTGAGATAATGTTCAGGTGAATTCATTGGTAAAACTGAAGGAGACAATTTAAAAGTTATTAAAGTCTTGCATAACTCTGTGTCTTTTTCTGGTCTACATATCTCTTCAAGAATGGGGAGAGGTAATAAATCATGCACTGTATTTCAGAGAAACTTGCATCATGTCTAGAACTTTCCTATTTTTTCTGGCTTTTTCCAAGGATCAGGATTGGCTTCTGTAGTTATGAATGAATATGACCTCAGACTTAGGTTTTTTTTTTCTTTCATACAAGAGGTTTTAGATCCATGTCTTTTTTTGAGCAAAACTATCACAATGACTGAATTTATGCTTAATTTATTTATTTATTTATTTTTTTAATTTCAACATACAATTATAAGGGAAAAAGTCTCYATAGCCTGATGATATTTCTGTTCACTGAATATTAAGATCTTTCTAATAGGAAAAAAAAAAATCCATATGAGGACTTGAGAAGAAGAATATCCATAAAGAGTAACTTTTACATTCTATAAGTAAATCCAAGAGGTGCTCTTGTGATGGGCAGAACTAAGAATTACATGATCAGTCATCAATGGTGATCATGACAGGACAGTAASTTTTACATCAGCATTCAGTTTTTGAACTTGTAGAACAGTTTTGAATATCTAGCAGCTGCCATACTGTATTTTAAAAATATAACAAAAATTATAGCTATGAATTACCATCATCAAATATAATTGTACATGATCATCTCTATCATAGCGCTGCAAGTTAATGTCTCATATTAACAGTTAATCACATACCTTAAATGGGTCCATGATGCACTTTTATGAACTCTTTAATGTGCATTGGTGAAGAATGCAAATTGTGGACAGGGAAAGAGCTTAAGCAAAAATTATTTTTGTTGTTMATTTCAATATTGAAAGCCAAAAATCTGAAAGTGGTCAGGGAATTTAAGCAGACATTAAACATTCATTAGAGTACAGAGGTTTTATTTCCTAGAGTGGGTGCTGCACAAAGAGAAGTGCTTCAAAAGTGCACAAAGAGAAGTGCTTCAGAAAAACAAGGTGGGAAATTCAAAACTTATATGGAAATGGCTTCAGGGTAACAATTCATGAGACACCTCATGAAAGAACATGAAGTAATTTCTCACACAGAAATTKGTAGCTTCAATAGGTGATTTTTATACTGTGTACATTTTTCATTCTTTGTAGCCAAGATTCAAAGACTGAAAAAGGAAAAGACAATTTACTTCAGTACTATAGAAGTAGTAATTTCACAACTGATTAAAATTTTGCCTTTAATAAGAAAGYCTCAGTTTGTGTGTCTATACATATATCTATATTATTTGTAACAGACAATTGGACATTTTTGAAATATTTTTTTTGAACAAGACATGGAACATTTTCCGTCCWTTCTAAGGTGGATTAAGCTTTGTTATTAACTCGGACAGATGTGCTGAAGGAGGACAGAGCAGTGCAAGCGTGATGGTGTCTCTGGTCTGCAGGATTCAGTCCAGTGCAGCACCTGGACAGCAGCAGAGGGAGAAGAGAAGGTCATGGCACCACAGGGAGCATGGGAGGGAGGGAGATTAACCACAGAGACTCTGTARGGCCAAGAATCCCAGTCCCAGGTTGTGCAGAAGGAAGGACAGACACTGGCTGTAGGCAGGTCAAGGGAGAACAGGGACTCCAGCCATAGCAGGAACTGGAAGAGGGTGAGTTTTGGCACAAAAAAGGATGTTTCTCCTTACAAGTGTTTGGTTGGAATGGTGGATCTGGAAGCAGGGGAGGAATAGGTGCTGCTGGGGAAGTGTCCAAACTGATTGTGCCTGATCCAGGTGATGTAGCCAGTGCCTCAGGCAGGAAGGGTAAAGGATGATGGAAGTCATCTGCCAACCAGATTTGCTGTCTTGGGACACTTGCTGCTCACGTGGGGCGTAAATCTGTAATCCTGTGCAGACTTTGCTGAGTTTCATGTGGGACTCAGGCTCCTGCTGATTGCTGCTTATCCACGTGGGTGTTGTGACACTGCCAGCAGAGACCTTGAGCAGACCAATGGTCACCGCCTGAATTTAGAATGATGGGTAAAGAGAAACTGTCAGTGTTCTCCTCAAACCTGTTGGTCAAGGAGAAGTAGCTGGAGAGGAACTGTGGATCCTGTGGATCAGCCCTTRGCTGTGTAGGGAGCAGGGATCTGTCTTCTATCAGCATGGGAAGTTTTTAATGGCTAGAAAACAGTTACGAATGTTACAGCTGTTTTCAAAATAAACAAGATGAAAGATCCAGGGAATAGCAGCCCTGTCAGATCTACATCACTCCTGTGGAGGACTATGGAAAGACTTCTTAAAGTCATTTCCAGACAGGTGAAGGATAAGGAGACTGGGAGAACCCAATTGCACCAATTAAGGACAAATCATGCCTGACCAACCTGATTGCCTTCTGTGTTGAAATGACTGGGGGTGTGTTTGACTGAAGCCAAGCTTTTGTCAATATGTCCAGTGGCATCCTTGGAGTCAAACTGATATTTATGAGCTAGATGATGGACTGTAAGGGACTGAGACTGGCTGTATTGCAATGTTCAAAGAATGTTGGTCAATTTTGGAAGTATGACTGGCTGATGGGTGTGGGAGGGTCTCCTCAGGGGTTGATGTTGAGGCAKTTAGTGTTTAATATCTTCATTCAACGGACTGGATGATTAAATGGGATCCTTCAGATTTACAGAACTGCCACTGAGAGGGACCTTGACAAGCTGGAGTAGCAGCTGCAGGAGTCTTGCAAAGCTGAATGAAAACAAATGCAAAGCTCATGGGGATGGACAGACTGGGGAGCAGCTCTGCAGCAAGTCCTAAGGGACTGTGATTGAGCACAAGACAATGGSATGGCATCACAGAAACCAGGACTATGTGTGCATTTGTGCACTGGGACACACTAATAAGCCATAAGTAGCCAGCAGGCCAAGAGAATAGATTACTGCTCTCTATTCAGCTTTCATGAGGCTCCATCTGAAGTATTGTGTCCAGTTTTGTCAGGTTTCCCAAGGGTTAGAACTACAATGACAAATTGGAGAACATCCAGCAGTGGTCCAATGAGATGGGAAGTTGTGTGAAGCCCTAGGAATAGGTGGGGACTCTGAAGGTTCCATGTTTTTTTAGCCTGGGAAAGAAAAAGGAGTGTGACTTCTTCCTGTGATAACTTGGTGGTTATAGACAGGACTCCTGGGCTCATCTCAGATCCACAATGAAATGATAAGAACAACATCTGTAATTTGTAAAATTGAAATTCTGCCTAGATATAAGGAAAAAAAATATGAGAGTGGTTAATCACCAGAACAGGTTGCTCAAAGAGACTGTGGGATCTACAGCTTTAGAAATAATCAAATTTTGTCTGGAAAAATCACTGAGTTACTTGATTTGATTTTGAGGATGCACCTGTTTTTAGYAGAGGGTTGCACTAAATGACCTCCAAAAATCCCTTCCAAAAATTATTCTATTCTCTATTCAATGTATAGCTATGCACTCCTGAATGCATCCTTTGTATCCTTCTCCAGTCTAGGAATGAAACTTATGACCACAAATAATTARTACTCTAATTAGGATGAAAGAACTTTCTGCATCTGAGTCTCTCAGACTTGTTGACTAGCAGATAATTTTATGTGCATTAGAGAATCCTCTCATGCATGAAAGCTTCCAACAATGCAAATGTTTATGATCTTGATACAGAGAAACCATATGTAAGCAGATGATTCATGAGATTCAGGCTTCTGTTCCCTGTTTCAATCATGTCTGATTTTTGAAAKGTAAACAGTGGATCCAAACCCATCCTAGTTGTCGGCGGTCCTTGTGAGGCACTAAATATCACCAATTTCAAACTGTTTAAAAATCTTTCAAAACTGCTCAGCATGCAACTGCTTTTATAGTTACATGAGCTTTTAAAATGCACATTTCCTGAAAGGCAAGCAAGCGGGAATAATTACTATTCATTTTTTTCCTCTCAGCTTAGAGAGTTAAATTGTACTCAACAGTTATTTCTCCCTAGTGCATGATACAGCAGAAATCCTTCCAGGGCAAATGCACTGCAATCACAGAGTTGGCTTCAACAGCAGAAGCACTAAAAGAAGTAATTCAGATTAATGAATGGATGATGTAGATGCACTCTGTCAGCACTGTTTGCTACAGGGAACTCCTAAAGCTCTGGAAATGAAGACTTCCTCTGGAAAGTTTGTTTGCTCAGCCTGTGGTAGGTACTGAGAATCAGTTCTTTTAAGGACCCTATTTCTCCACTGATTTTAGAAAGCTTACCTTTCTTTTTTGAGCATGAAAAGTCTGGACTTTGCAAACAACAAAAYTCAAGTGTCAAAAGACTTCATCACTGTCAGCAAGAAGCTCGTGATGTTTTCTCAAGACACAGCCCACACATTCATCTGTCTTTAATAAAGGTAGATCTGCCTGTCTGTATCAGCTGATGTGCTGTGCTTGCTTTGGAATAAGAATCATTTGTTTTTTGTTTTGTTTTTTTTTTTTCAGTGGGAGGGTTTTCAAGATTTATGGGTGTGCTGAGAAACCACGGGAGGAATCTGCCTGGGGGACTGATGGATCTCCATGGAGTGAAAGATGTACTCAATGAAGTGCATTTATACGTACTGTCCTTGGCTCTCAGTGCAGCTTTCCAAGGCTAGGCCTCGCCCAACCTCTTGAGAAACAACTTATTTAATAGTTTCYTCTTCATATGATTAGTTAATTTATGGGAACAGAAATGTTGAGACTTGTTACAGAAATGCGAGTAATCCTATTAATGTACGTGGCTCTGAAATGGGAGTTTGTGGGAAACAAGATCTTGGAGTTGTGAAACACATATATTYATATACTTTAACATGCTTAAATGTTCCAGAAGTTAGGTAAGGTGTTATAAGAATGTCCTACAGCATTTAATAGCAAATTCTTGAGAAATGAAAAACAAAAGAAAATGACACTTTGTAAATGTTCAGACTAATTAGGTACAATGAAGAAACTCTTCATAGACTATGTCATCAATAAATAACAGGATAGAGTAAAAATAGGAAAATCAAACTGGGCCAAAAGGAAAAGTTTGGTATAATAGAAGCAATTAGATGTTTAACCACAAACACAAAACACTGGTCTAATCTCATTCCTGGAACTAAACTATAAAATGTGCATGTCCTTCTAAGAGAGAGCTGCATATGACTTTTTTGGTCCCATCATTCYTTAATCCTGCCCTCTGACCTCAATAATCTAGTCATTAGTAGAGTCATTTAAGATCATGACATATATTCAAATCTCTTCTGTCATGCAAAGTAGCAGAGATTTAACCTCTGGGACTCCAGCCTTCTGTGCTAGCTCAGAAAGTAGTGTAGTTTCTTTCTTTTCTCTTAAATACCCTGTGTTTGCATAAAATGTTCACACTTTTGCTAAAATAAGAAAGAATGATAGCTATTAACATCAAGAGTATGACTAAAAGGTCCCTTATTTTTCCCACATAAGTATTTTGTACCTGGTATCCACTGCCTAAGTGTTCTAGTAACTAAATGGGAATATAAAAAGGAAGCATCACATCCTCATGACACCACAAAATTCATCGCACTTTTTGAAGGAACCTTTCTATTCACAGAGTTTTTAGAGAGGCTGCAAGTCAGATAACAATGGCTAAAATCATTGCTAATTACAAAGTAATTCACTGCCATCATTAGCTGCATTAAACTGATTATTAGTGCTCAACCATCAGCTTATGGAGAAATTTTTAGAGGTTCCCTAGCCAAACTAGGAATTTTGACATTAGCAGGACTGAAGATCACAGCTGACACATCTGCATTTAGTGGTAGATATGGCAGGGAGTTAGGAAGCTTGGGTTGCTAGAAGCATTTCTAGCAGATTTATCATATTCTTTATCACAAAGAACCAGGGACCAGGTTTATGCACAGGTCTGAAACAGGATTTTATCTCATTCTGGCTGTTACAATAACAATTACAATGTTTAATAGTGCATAATACCTATTCTCTGCACACARAGTACATGCTAGTGGGCATCTTTAGTTCTATACTTGCTAGCAATGAAAATAAATTGGATTATAACCTTATGATCTTAATTACAATCCCTCTCCCATCTGAAGGGGATCTTTCTTAATCTTAWTATCTTCTATAGTTCTTTCAAAATGTACAGGTGGATTCCTACCTGCAATTATCATAATACCTTGTTTCCAGCTGTACCGCTCCAGTAACACTTCATGTTGTAGCTTTATTTTATTGCCTTGCTTGTTGTGTAATTAACCAACACACAACATAAACTTAGAGGCTATAAACTCCCTCTGTATCTATTACTATGCCTGTTTTCTTATAACCCTGACTTTTAAAATAGGTAAGTTATTGACCTTATTGACTTCAACATTTCCACTGCAACTACTGTTAGATAAAGAAGTTGGAGAAAAAAATAGCTAGATCTTTATGGGAAAAGCATTTAGCTGAGTGTTTCCGATCTAAAGCTGATATTCAGTGATGATGGATAGGAAAAAGTCTTCCAATCTAAGCTGTAGGTAGGATATTTCCAGATGTCAGCAGCACAGAGACCTACCAGTGCCCCATTCATAAAACATCAGGGAGTCTACTTCAGAGTTCAGGAAATTTGTGAATTTATGTCTGCTTACACCAGCTCGATTAGTGAACCCTGGCTTTAACTCAAATTAAGGATGAATTCAGTTGTGTGTTTTCCAATGGAACAAAACTTTTGCTCAGAGGCAACGCAAAGAGAAAGCRCAGCTCAGATGTGTCTGAGAAATTGAGTGTAGTCAAATCTGTACAAGAGCCAGCAACTGCTGTAGGTCCTTCWTGTAGCAGCACATAACACTGTCGATGCCTACACACCCTGCAGAGGTTACAAAATCTGTGGAGAAAGCTGCAGGAYGGGTTTTACACACATCTCCAGACTGGATTGGCATCTGTCATGGAAAGTATTGACCTTCAAGAAGCATCCCATGGGGATCATGATATGTGGGAAAACAGCTCAATGTTTAACACTCAGGAATTTGAGCATTGCTTGTTTATAAGCACATGAGGTGCTTCAAATGCTGATTATTGTGTGCTAATTCTCTCATACCATTCTTTTATTTTGTTGATTCTTGTGCAGAATGTCCTTAGGTTTATTTCTCCTAATTTTGAAGTGTCCATGGACACTGGTCTCTGACCGCCTGTGGAGCCCACATATTAAYGGGATGTCAGCCCAGAGAACATCCTCATTTTATTCTCATTTTCTGAAGCCAATGTACACCCTAATGCCAGCCAGAAATGAAGACTTTTGTGCTGCATTCCAGACAGTGGGAAGATGGTCAGATACAATCATTTAGGCACAGAAGAGAGGGAAAAATAAATAACGGTTCTCAAGTTCACCAGGAGGAATCACTGTTTCTTGTCCCACACTGGTGGGAAGACAACCAGTCTCAATATGAAGAAATTGAGTTCTCCTACCTTCCCTGTGTTTAATTCTGCTCTCTTATGGCACTACTTAATGGACTTAAAGAAAGGGGGAGTGAAGAAGGAGTGACTAGATCTGTTCAGAGTTAAGAAGACATTTAAATGAGTATTAATTTCCTMATGTGAAAGGCATTTTTCTCACTCTATAGACAACATAGAGACCAAGACAAATTTTGCAAATTTATGAATACATCTTCAGAGCATGTGAATCTGATAATTTCGCATGATCTTTGAAGTAGCCATTGAGCATGCAGGGATGAGGGAGGCAGCAGATTTTTCAGAGGCCCAGAGAGAACTGGAGGGATGGAATGATGCTTTTCATGGGCACACCTCCTCTCCAACACCTTTGTACTCGACTATACCAGTGCAGCAAGAGCTGGTTAAGCAGGTTCATTAACACACCACAGTTCTTTCACATGTAGTAGATCCTGTCTGCATGAAGCTCCCTCTATTTTCCAATCTCAGAAGGTACAGAAAGAAATAACTTACTTTAAATAATTTTCTCTGAAAGGAAATTTCCTTGCAGAACATTTCACACGTTTCATATTTGCACATGATTTCTTTTGCCTTTTCCTTTTTTTTTTTTTTCNTTTTTTTTTTTTTTTTTTTTTTTGGCAAATATCTTCCTCATCTTGTTGGTAAATGTTTAGGCAAGAAGTAAGATCCAACCAGTCTGACATTTAAAACCAAATGTCTCAAGGTAAGAATAAGACCAGCTGTCAGTAGGAATTAGCAGGAGCCAGCACTCGAGATGARGTTGGTATTTGACAGTGTTCATGAATACATTTCACACTGAAGATGTTACCTTTCAAACTTTAGGTTTCCCTTCTCTTTTTAAGCAATGTCTGACCTTACTCACCATTTTAATRTTATGAAGTGGAACAATATTTTATACATGACAAGCATGAGGGAAGAACCCTATTATCATTCTCCCATGTACGTGTTGTAACGTGAATTAATGCAAGGAGGGAAATATTCATCCATTTCATGAGGACAGCTGAAACATTTGCTGCCAAAATTCCTTGCCTGTCATTTATTACTGACATTGAGAACATTTTTTACGCACTTGTGAAAGAGCTTTCCAAAAAACATTGGAGTTTATGAATTGCTTGCAAATTTGCAGCTGATAAAGTTGAATTTTCAATGCCTTGCAGAGCTTACACTTCTCTGTGGCTTTGAAAGGTAACCTGTGCATTTAAATTACCTTACATGGCAATTTAGGTTTGCTCATCATGTGCTACAAGCTTGGTGACGTTCTCCTGGTGCTGTAATTCCAGTCAGCAGTGATGTCAGTGCATTCTTATGTCTCCCGCAGAGCAGCTCTGCTSAGAAGGGGGAAATCCTTTGAAATTCATCAAGGTTTCCAAATTCCTTTTGTAAGAAGAGCAAATATTTTGTGGTTCTCTAATGCAACCTACTGTTAAAGTACAGGGAATACTTGTCAGGACACAGTACAATTACCATATTCACAGTGGTAATTAAGTCTGCAGTGAACTAAACTATTTTGACAAATTTTCTCTGACTCAAAGGGAAACTGAGGATCTTCTGCATTTTCTCAAGGTTGCTTAGTAGCCTATAGAATTTGAAATTGCATTAGAGAAATATTTTRGAAAAACTGAATATGACTTTTTAATAACCTATTATTTTATTAAATCCCTTTATTCCTAGCGTGTTCCAGGCAGTTTTAACAGTAAAAAAAAGCCATCCAGAACATCAGTGAAGTAAGTAGAGATCAATATGCATTTATGTCAGGGGGTAAATCAAAACAGAATTTTGTCCTTGAAGAAGGACTTAAAGACAAAAATCAGGAATTTKCTGCAAGAAAACCTTTCCACCTGCACCAGGGAAACTTATCAGAACTGAAGCTTTCCAAAGGAACATATAAAATTTGACAAAATTATCACATGGATGTTCTGGTAGAAGTCATAAAGAAAGTGAGGGAGAGAAAAAGAAAGAGAGAGAAAGAGAGAGATATGACTTGAACCAGAATAACCAAGACCACTCCCATTCCCTAGCCCTGAAGAACAACTGCATAACTTTTTGGTGTCTAATCAAATGCACTTCACTGAAAACAGCAAAATGTGTACAAATTATCTGCTGGACACCAAACCATGCTTGGACACTCTGTGAGTATGAATTTTAAGCAAAACCAACATGGTGAGTGTCCTATTAACTGAATGTTAAAGATGAAAATGGAGCTCTTGYTGTTAAAGGATTAAAAAGGATTAACTATCCTCACAATATGTTTTATATTTTATTTACAAACACAACATAAATGTTGTTTTCCGAGTATGCACCTGTATGTAGAAATATGCTTTGTAGTTCTCACCAGACTGTGAACAAGAGAAAAATAAAATGCAAAGCTATAAATCTTTAAGTCTTTCTCTCTTTTTCCTGCCTAAGCACTAGACTGGTTTACAGCTTTCCTGACTGTTTGATATGAAAGAGCTCAACAATTACATCAAATCAGAATTATATGCATGTTATTGGAGGTGATGTAGATTTCTTACATTTTCTCCAAAATATCTCAGAGCCAGTACTGCCTTACCTCACACAGACCTCAAGGGAGCAAAGATACAGAGACACATGTATGTGAATCCCCAGGTACTTCCAARTATATCCATCCTTGTTTTAGTGTATTGCTCTTTGCAACTATCTGTTCCTTGCCTTCTTTGTTCTGGCACAGTTTCTGCCAGATAAAAATATCTATTGAAATTGGTTCTCTCTCACTTTTATAGTTTCTCACTGTTCAGCTTTTACCTCTCACTAACAGCTGTGGGCAGTTTCTCATAAAGTTGGATGCTCCAAAGTGTTTTCTGAGAATTTCAGTTGGAAAAGATGGGAAAGGTGAGTCTTGGGGGGAGCAAGGCAGTGCCACTTTAGTGACAGTACCAAAAGTAGTGAGTACATTGTGGTATTGCTTTAAATTACTTTTAGTTCTCATGTGTTATTTATCAGAAATACACATTCTGATCCAGCAGCATGAAAGTAAGAATCTGTTTTGGTAGAACCCGATGTCTGGCTGAGTTCATTTCAGCGATTGAACATGTCTACCTGTCTTCAGCATGACTAATGGATATTCTCAAAGTTTGATTGTGGCTGAAGTTCTTAGCTGAAAGGAGATTTGGATTATTCTGCTGAATTAGCCTGTTATGGCTGGTCAGTCAACAGCAAATCTGTTTTACGCAGATTTAAAAAAAAATCACCATTTTATACTTGATTCATTCAGCATTTACAGGCACATTTAATGGGGTGTTGTACTTAGATGAGAAATAAGAATAGTCTATAACTTCTTTGGACCTTAAAATGCATTCTTGAATTAAGGTTACATATTAAAAAAATGTTATATTTTCCCAGGACATTCTGCATGTCTTGGTTTCTGTGGCTGTAGTACCATGACATGAAAAAATTAAGTTTTTTTTGCTTCTCTCTCTGACCCATCTCTGGTCAGCATTTTCCTGCTTCCTGCCAACAGTTTGCTGCCCTTCAGCTGTGATGTGACAAACCTTTGGGAAGGGAGGATGCCATAGATAGGAYCACTAAAACCTCTGACTTAAACTTCCAGGAACAATAAATGTACTGATAAGGAATGCAATAAGTTGGCCTTGCACAAAAGCTGCCAATCTCTTGAAACTATATTTTTACTCAAATAAATCAGAACATAAGAACATGTTGCACAGATAATGCTTCAAGGCTTATTAAGGATAACCGGTGCTTTGAAGAACATTTAGGGCATAAAAGCAACCAAATGTTCTTGAATAGTAAATTCTGTGTAAAATGTGGAAAAAAAAAAAAAAAAAAGTGATGTGACCAAAGGGGTGTGAAAAAAAAAAAAAAAAAGGAAAAGAAAGAAACAGCTCATGAAGAACACATGGTAAAGCAAGCAGAAAGACACTGATTCCTCCAGAGCAGCCCAGCTGCAGAACTCCTGAGCACACTCTGGCTGGGATGCTAAAATTCATGTGTTGAAAAAAAAAAAAAAAAAAAAAAAAGGAAGGGAAGTCTCCAAGAATCAAAAGAGAGGAAAAAGATGTGTGAAATCTCTACTTTTCATTCTTTTTCTGACAGTTTGTCTTTCTTAAGGTCATATCCTCCCATAAAGTTGAAAGATGCATGGAAATATTCTTACAAAAACATTTTCTAAATAAACGATGCTATTTTTTCCCACTGTGAGTGTTTTTCAAGGTGAAACTGATATGCTTATACATTTTCAATAGGAAAAAGAAATTAACTGTAAACATGTCCTTTACTGAGTGCAGCATAAGCATAATTTCTACAGTAATTTCTGATAAGAATATACATCAGTGCATATTTGACATCACTGTAGATTCAAATATTTAAGTAACCCTCTGGGAAAGGTCATGGTTTTCCAAAATACAGATCCAGAACTCTCTCTCACCCTCACAGCGACAGCAAATACTCCTCAGTAGACGTTTTGGCATGCCCTCCTCCCTCCCATCTCTTTAGTGATTTACAGCAACCAAAGGGCCCCCTGGTTGTTAGAGCAGTATTTCTGTCCTTTCAGCCTGCCAGAGTGATGGGGCTGGCACTGACGAGGTCGGTGTAAGGTTCAGGGTCTCCAGCTTGCCGAGCATCCCTCCCCTGCCRCGTGCGGCCCCATCCCCGTTGCCATGGCAGCACCCAGGGCTGATCTGACAGACTGGGAGATGCTGGGGGCACCATTCATCATCTGACAGAGACATAGCAGTGCTCTCCTGTAAACCTACACAAGGTACCATTTCACCCACACTGAATGGTTCTACATCCTTCGCTTCCTGGAAACCACGAGGGTTATGGTTTTTGCCTCCTTTGAGGRTGTTCAAGGAGGGATTTTGTGCATCTGGATCTGATTCCCTCTAAGTTTCGCTGTTCCATACACCTGAGGCTGGTTTTCCTSTTGTATGTATTCTACCTGCTTTTCCATGTTTTCCAGTGGGAGGTGAGACAAGGCAAAGGAGGGTGAGATGGATGACCTCCCTCTGAACCCTCCTGTCAGCCCCCAAAATCAGCCCCTACTYGGGATGCTGTGAGCCCAGGAATGAGTCCTGCTCCTGGCCAGCCCTGGCAGCTGCTGCAGTTCAGATGCTGCAGTCTTTCAGAGTGGGGGAGATGATACACCACTATAGTGACACGACACTTTTCAGACCATTGCTGAGGTCATAAACAGAAAGGGACCAATTTGCTGAATCCTAATCCTTCAGTGAATGCTCTAAACTCAGTTCTCCAAAAGAAGATTAAGCTCGTTAAAGGGTATTCCTTAAAAATCTATACACGCCAAACTGAGGAATTATTTTCTCAATATCATAGGTAGGATTTAGTTCACAGGTTAAAATGGTCAGATAGAAATGYTTATATGTGAGTCAGGTATCTGAGCTATATTTATTGAAGATGTCATAYGTATCCTTTTTCCAATGTTATAAAGATCAAGAATAAGGTAATACTCTTATTCTGCTGTAAAGGATTTGTTGAATAGCAATTTTTTATAGAAGCGGCCTCATTCTATTAATCTATCTTAAAATTCRATATTTAGATTAAGACTGATTTTGGGGCTGCTACAGAGAGGCCTTTCTTAAGCACAATCAAGAGTGTGAACCCATAAAAATAAAGACTTGTGTCAACAGGATG
>NW_026623374.1:1166951-1176070 GCF_030028575.1 Malurus melanocephalus | reverse complement strand
GTTTTTTTTTGTATAAATGAACCTGACCAAAAGCCTGGGTATTTCCACCTTGTAATTATAGAGACAGAAAATTTTAGATTATCAGAATTACCAATCTTTTATACAAAAGTTTTGCTGTTTAGGTTCCTCTACAGATCTTACTCCTATCATGAGAAGAAATCCTACACTGTGCTCCTTATGGGGGAGAAATAACATTATGCAGTAGTAGTGTTTTTATATAATAATAATAATTTGAAGGGCTGAGGAGCAGGTGACATTTTAGCTTGCAKGAAAATAAAATAATTTGCATTAAATCAATAATTCATTTCTTTTTGCCTACCAAATGACGTCCCATAATTTAGTGTCAAAATAGTGGCTTCTGTGGAATGGAGGTGATTTACAGCTGAGAAATTCCTCTTGAAGCACCCACCACATAACGAGATTTCATTGGGAGTCATTCTCATACAAATCTGGCTTAAAGCCAGAACAGTTGGAATCTGTGGGGTTTGTTGAAGATTGGGTTGGATTTCTTGGTAGTTTTTCTTTCTGGCTTTCAGAAGGGACTTCCAGCAGCAATGAAATCTGGAATTGCTTCAGCTCTCAGCATCTCAGTGCTTCCCAAAATAAAAAGGGCATCTGTTTGTAGATATCCCCTTACATTTTTTTATTATTACTGCAACACTTGCATGTAGACTTATTCATGAACTGAGTTATTTTTTCGGTTGTGGCACAGCATGTGATTYAAAAAAAAAGCCAAAACCACCCAAAACCACGTACAAAAAACTAACTGGATGGAAGAAAGTTTGGCAAGTAAAGTACATTTTCTGCATTTTCTCTTTTAGAAGATTATCATTACATGTAATCTCACACCTCTGAGCAGATGCTATCTGTTTTCCCTTCCAGAACTTTAGGCTGTAACCAACAGGAGACATAAAGGAGACAGAGAAAGCTGTGAGAGACTGAAAGTCTTTCTTAATATGGGGTTTAAGAAAAAATGAAACAAGAAAAGGAAAAAAAAAAAAAAAAAAAAAAAAAAAAAAAAAAAAAAGAAGCATGAGAAGGTCCATTTCTGCACTAGTTAAAATGGTAGATGTTAGCATGAAAATGTGAAATTGAATTTTACTGAAAATTGCTGAACAAATTCCACCTAAAAGGATTACAATATTTACTTTTTGCCTTCCCTACTGTGTGCATTATTCTTGTTGAGACTCACACACCTTTGATCATTGTAGCACGTCTGTTATAACTGATGGCAATGACACTGTTATTTCTGTGGTACAAATCGATGRCAGTGGATATCAGAGTGAGTGCATTTTCCTGTGTGCTTGGTGGCCTATATAAAACTCATAAATCTGTAACCATACATGAAAATATCTTATAGATTCATGGCTTCTTACATGCCCCTTTCTCTGTGTAATGAGCTGAGGGTGAAAGTCTGTGTCAAGGCTTTGCYAGAAAGACAGTGCTCTAAGAATGAGAAAAAAATTCACAAGATGTTAATGAAGAAAGGAACAAAGGAAACAAAAGGATTAATGAAGAGAATATCAACAAAAGGAGATGGTAGAAATTCTTCTATGAAGAACATTTCTGGGTTAAGGTTTTGTGTAGGAGACCTTTAATGCACAGTTCTTCCTGGCAGAGACATATTCATACACAACCTTCAACCATTTAGAAAATGCATCGATATTAATAGAGAGGATAATCAGAACCAGTATGAGTATTGGTCTGAGTATTCCCGTCTGATATTCTTCTTTTTCTGTGAGCAAATAAATATTCAATTGATGCCTTCCAARTTTCACTTTCTAATGCAAGAGCCTATGCATAAGTCAGTAACTGGAAAGAACATTTTGAGTGTAAAAGCTCCAATAGGAGGAARAGAAAATTGGTCCCATCAAAAAGTRGGAATGATCTGATAATTCAAAAATTCCCTTGAGAAGGCTAATCACTCCTTTGAATCTCCTGGCTGTAGCAGTAACCAGACATTCACAGTGATGATCCCTTTCTCCGATGCAATGAGTGAGTTATTTTCTCTCTGGGCTAAGTAAAATTTGAATGTTTTACACAGAATGGAACCACAGCAAGGAAAACAGTTTTTCTGTTGCGGTGTAGGAGATGTGAGTCCACATTTTTTAGCCAGAGTTTTGGGTGAATCTGAGTCTTCAAGTACCAGGAGTTTTGTCTGCTGGTGATGCAATGATGGACACTTATCAGGATATGTTCTTCAAATGGTRCTGGCACCAACTGATTTACCAGTTAATTAATTTAGAAATTTAAAATATGTTGTGTGAAAAGTCAAAAATAATCTTTTCATTAAATACAAATTTATTGAAATACTTATATAATTTTACCAATTAAYGAACTAACTCTGTCATGAAAAAATTATCAGAGGAGTGGTTGTTATTGTCAGTAAAATATATTCTCCATTTCTTCATGTTTTGTTTTTTTTTTTACACGAATGTTATGATTGTGAATGGCTGAACTAAGGCCTGTGGTTTGTGATTTATACAAACAGTATAAATCAGATCCTCAGACTCTCACTATTATTTTCCATAGTACTTCAGATTGTTTTGCCTTTGACACCACCACTAAAGCATATTTTTCTTTTTCTAGAGACTTCATATCATCTTTGTTTTATCTCCAACCATTTCTAATTAGAAACTTTCTAATATAGAAACTTACTTAAAAGAAATCATGATCTTAACTGACTCAGTGGAATGTTTTCTACAGATCAACAGCTAATATACATTTTTCTATTCTGAAATAACCCATGTTTGAGTAGTCTGTTGTTTCGTTCAGCTTATTCCTTACCATCTGATGCCAGACTTCGTAGAAAGAATACGTATTTGTATTTATTGCAGTTTATATATTTTTTTCATTTAAAGAGAGCTGAGAAATAATACTTTTTTTTTTTTTTTTTTTTTTTTTTTTTTTTTTTTTTTTTTTTTTTTTTTTTTTTTTTTTTTTTTTTTTTTTTTTTTTTTTTTTTTTTTCCAGTGACTAGCATGTCATGGCTCTAAGGGACTATTGATTTGAAATGTGACCTTTTTAACAGTCAGAAAAAAAGACAGGAAAAAGAAATGTAACAGCATGTCAACAGCAGTTTTCACCACTGAAATCAGCAGAAGTACTGAAGTACTGTTTTGTCCTGTATATTGTTTCGTAGATTCTCCATGGTGGTCTCCATAGTTTTTTTTTTGTATTTGTTTGTTTCCCTTTTTTTCACTTAATCTTATTTTGAAAAGTATTTGGATATTTCTGTTATATTCTCTGATGGTTTTGGTATATTTCATTTAGGTTTGGGTGGCCCAGTGGTGAATTTATTGTGTTTTCTGCTTTTTTTTTCTTGTAGTATTTTTTGAATTACCATTGTTATAACAATTATAGAGTACATATATCTATATATATACATATATATAAGCTGGTAGTGTTTGGCATGTGTTCCCACCTGTTATACCTGCTGTGGTAATGGCAAAAACTCCCAAAATTCTCCGTTGCAGATGTGAGTCCTCATGAATTTTCCTGCAGGTGTCCATTTCACCTTTAATGTCTTTATTTTTCAAATTTTCTAGYTCAATAAAATGTGTTATTAGGTTAAAAGGATAATATTTTTCTTCTTCAGAGTTGTCATTAATTTTTAATATTTTATTGCAATTTTTTTCTCAAAGTGTCTCAAGTGTCTCTGGGATCATTGCTTAGTTCTAGAAAGATAATTTTATAAAATGTTKTTTAATGGTCTGTGATAAAATACTAAAACATAAAATCCATTTAAGTCTCAATTAAAACTTTGTCTTGCTGCGTGTCCAAAATGATATATCACTTTTGTATTATTATTAATACAATCCAAAATAAAAGATATATTTTTGATTATTCTGAGTTCCATTTTCRTTGCATGTTTCCTTGCATTAATGCACAAAAATTAAGCTTTATTGAAAGATTTCTCTCTTTTTTTAATGAAATAACTTTTTCAAGAGCCTTTTTCATGGCTACCTGATTACATAAGGTATATTCCAGACATTGCTTAGGAATAGAAKTAAGTTTTCATGTGTTAATTTCACTTTTAACCTGTGAAAGCCAGTATCACTTGCTGAAAAACAGGGCACCTTTTTATTTTATTTTTTTTTTCTCAGAAAGAACATCTATGATTCATTCTTATATTTAATAGTTATTTCAAGAATAAGGTAAAATGAACAAAGGTACTCAGGGGCAGTCATAATATCATTGAAATTTGGAAATTCTAATGAAAGTGTTCAATAAAATAATCATCATATGATTAGCTATAATAATAGCAATAGTACTAATATTGAAATATGATTCAATAACAGAGTAAGCCAAAGGAAAGTGTAGTCTTTAAAATGAAGAGTTTATTCTGTCTCTTTTACTTTCATACCTCACATATTCCATTTAAGCAATATAATAGCATGATTAGTCATGGGTTCTTTGGTGATACTGTGAGACTTTATATATAAGCATGGAGTGATAACCAGTGTAGTAATTTGTATTTTCACATGGGAAAATTGTAGTACCTATTATTAGATTTATTGTGACACCCAGTGATGAAATTCTTGCCTCATTAAAATAAGTAGACTATTTGCTAGTTACTGCAGTAGAGCCACAGTTTCAGCCCACAACCCCAGCTCATAATTCAGTATGTCTCCACTGAGTTCATTGGTTCCAGGCCAAAACACACATGCTAAAGTTCCCAGGCACTATTTTTGAAATACCCTCAAGAAGCAGGAGACATTATCTTCCAAACAACACACAGAAGGTTAGTTCCTTGTATTTTTCAAAGGACTGTGACACACCTTTCTAAGGCATGCATCATCCACACAGATCCATACAAAGGATATCCTTAAGTAGTCCTTGGTAAATTGTAGCCCTCAGTAAAAAACCTTGTTCTGTGTTTCACCTGTTCAAACTGTTTTATAAAAGGTGGACTTGACTAGCTCTTGGAAATCCATCCAGGACAACACAAGGAATACAGAAAACAGTGTTTGCACCAGTCCTTGTCCGTGTCATCCTGATTTGAGCAGTGCTCCCTTACTCAGATCTTCGGGGACAGTTCATTGTAGAAGCTGCTCTTCATATGAAATTTGGTACTAAAACTGTGGCTGGTGTCTGTTACAGAGTAGGGATTTAAATTCTAAGTGGCTTGGCTGAATTMCAGTATGAATAACTTCCTTCTGCCCACGTAAGAAATTCTACTGTAATTTCATGAATGGCACTGTGGGTCCTGCATCAGAAACAGTCTGGGCAAGAGGTTTGCTTTGGTGCATTGTCATATTAATTCTCATTGCAGACAGAAGGTGCTGCAGATGTGTGCATACTGGCACTCAGGTACAAAGCTATCAAGTTCCCTCTTTTTTTTTTTTTTTATTATTATTATTATTATTTTGGTTTTGTTTAAGCCTTTCCTCACCTCTCCCAGTTTTTAACTTCCTGATGAACTCTTGCTGGCAACCACTGCATTTTACTTCCAGCTGGCAGGTCAGACAAACACCCTCTTTGAGAGCTGATGGTAATGCACAAGCAGACCAGGACATGTGTAATGTTATGGAGCAACCCAGCCAGCTCCTCTGTGCTCTTCTCTCTGCCCTCCCAGACACTTATTGAAACTGCATTCCTAGGAAGGGCTGGACAGATAATCCAGCCTTGTACCTCTCACATGGAAACAATCTACAACGCTTTGTGYCAAAACATCTATTATGCTCCCAGTAAGCATGTAGGTTTCCAGGATGCTGATCTGTTTCAGCATGAATTTAGACAATATTGTTTTCTCCATCTCCCAATCACTCTCTAGGGTTCTTTATAAAAGTTTATTTTTTTTAAGACACTTGTTTTGTATGAAGTAAAGTCTGAAAAATCACACAGATAAAAAATCTTATCCAGCTCAAGAAAACTGCTTAAAGAAACTTCTGTCTTCTGTGTAATAGAATTTCTGCTGAGGCCTTCCCAGATGGCAAAATTGAGCAACCTCCACTCTGATGACAGAAGTATAAGTTTCCAGCCTCTTCATGGAGCAGACACTGCCATTGTTGCCATCTGTTATGGATGTTAGATTGGACAGGTTGCACTCAAAGTCAGTTCACTTTGTGGCYACCATGTAATAAATGTGCTGCATCAAATGCCCCTGCAGGCCTGGCTTCCTTCAGCAGGACCCCTGCTTCACTCATGAGACAGGACAAAACCCCCCATTAATATATATYCAGAATTTAAAGTAAATTATCTGTGCACCAAATGAGCTGGATCTTGTTGAAATGCAATCATGTCATCTAAGTAATACTACTGTAATGTGCCTTTTTTATAAGCCTATTTAGCTATACATCCTACTGAATTATATGAGTATGTGCTCTAGTACAATGAATTTCAGAGCCCATGTAATCATCATACTCATCTAGTAAAACACACTTTTTAATGTACATTTAACAAAATAATTATTTGAATAGTTGACTACTCCATTTTAATGAGACAGACTGATGTGTCCATATTTCTAACAAATAAGAAAATCTCTGGCTGTGGGAAATAAACACATAWCTCTTCAAGGGGAGTGATTTGTTCTGAATGCAATTCCTCTCAGGGATTCTCACAGACCAGCAGTATGACCTACGGTACATTGTTTCATCTGCAGCATTTTGCTGGCTTCATATATTTTAATTTCAGCCCCAATGTCTTTCAATGTTCTTTTTATTGGAAGTAGTGAAACACTAATGAGCCAGTGTTCAAGCCAAGAGATGGGGAAACATAGGGGATTTTTATCTTTGCAAAGGCAATTCTATAGACCAAACAAGTGATTTACTAATACCTTGACATGTCCTATTAATGGAGAAGTTGTTTTTTTTAAAAAAATAAATGGTAAACTATTGACTACTGTAATTAGAAACAGACCTTTACAAGGTTCTTTTCTGATCAGATTGACAATATGTACTTTAAAAGGTGTTTGGTAGATAGAGTTTAGAAGACAAACTGATTATCTTTGTAATTCTTAAGGAGAGTCATTGGCTGCAGTGTTATATCACTCAATTGTTACGGACTCAAGGAAACCATGACACACGGCCTCATCGAACGGCTTTTATTTGACAACTGCTAACAGGACAGGTGTGCCCTTGGCCCTTCCTGTTTGTTATGAGCTTGTTTCATTCTCTTTTTGCCCCAGTGTCTGTTACTCACCGAGAGCACATTAATCATGTCTCCTGTCCTGCACTAACTGCGCAGCAGATTGAGGCAGCTGCTACGAGATAAGTGCTCTGAGAGGGGTCATGGACCCAGCAGGCTGCAAGGGTCAGACATCCTAACTGAAAAGGGCTCTCAGAAGCCAGAAATTACTTAAGGAGGTAAAAAAAAAAAAAAAAAAAAAAAAAAAAAAAAAAAAAAGAGAAAAAATAAGGGGTATGTGAAGGAAGGTTTACTGAATACAAGCACTGTGACCACCAACCACTTCTCCAATAAAAGTTTACTTTACAGCCTATTTGAAGCCCTATATGGAGGAGTGTTAGGAGGATGTTATTACAGGATGGTTTAAAGCTTGCAGAAATTTCTCAGCAACTCTGGAAGCTGCATAACAGAATCATTCTTTTGTGACACCAATCATTCCAGGCAGAACATGATGATAAGGCTGATATGTYGTCTCAGGTATTCAGGCTGGATAGGAATGGTTTCAGCTCTAGCTAGGWCAGATATCCATGCACTGACACACATAACAGCCTCCTCTGAAAAGGAGTCTCAGTGCATTACATTGATCAAAAGCAAAATAACAAAGCACAGAAATGTGGAGCAAATATTTAAAATACGGGTGCTGTCAGGGAACCATTTCCACTCTACACAGAGCTTTGAGTGATTGTATTCAAAAGTTCTGTAACAGATGAAGCTGGCAAAAATAAAAGGAAAAACATGGATTGGCAGGAGTATACAAGCTATTAATATATTTCAGCAAAATATGCTGGAAGAAAGGACGTACTTTCTCTCTGGAGCTTTGGTGTGCTGAAGATTAGCAGTTGGGCAGCCACTTGAGTACAGGAACTGCTGTTCTGCTCCATTTCTCCACTACAACAGGAGAAAAGGCCAGCCAACAGAGCTCAGTAATGGAACATAAAAAGGACTTACTTGTCACATAACAAGAAAGAAAAGGGAGAAAATTATAGTGAGATGACTTTCAGTGTGGGAGTATGAAACATGTAAGCAGTATCAAGATTTGCTACAAGTCTTGCTTGAATTTTCATGTTGTGTTTTCATGATGTGTATGTAGTAAAAGTGTGGGAGTGACAGGACATCATGTCCCTTCCCTTCTGTCATGGTTTAACTCTACGTTATCTGTCAGCTGAACAGGGAAGTGCTGGTTTAACAGAGGGAATATTCACGGGGTGATATTTGAGGATACCCTTAGATTTCTGATATATTAGGGTTTGTAACTTCCAGAAGCCATCAATGAGACAAATCTATGAACAAAATTACTGTCCTTGAACCATTTCTCYGTACCTTCACAGGAGACTGTGAAAATACATTGCACATTCCCTAGTCTAATACTTTTGCAAGTAGATGGAAATCCTTTCCAAGGCACTTTAGAACTTCATTCCTTATTTGTCCAAGTGACCCTCTTTCTTTCCCTGATGTGCTTGTACTAACCAGCTTATACAGACCAATTCTTCTTGTTATTAATGCCCATTGATTTAGTAATAGTCTTTCCAAACCATTTGAGATCCTGCTACTGRTGAGTGAGTCAGTCTGTCCTGACAACTCTGTAATAACAGCAGATGGGATTTCTCAATATAATCCAGGTGACCCAGAAAGTAACTTACAGAAGATTGTCTATTTTGTCAGGCAAATAATAGAAGGTTTCTTTTGGCTTTTTCTCTATGTTTGTTGCTGCTCCCTCCATTATCTAGAATAAAATGCCCATTGACTTCCAAGACACAGAATTAATTTTTAAGTGTTAATGACACTGCTTCTGGCCCTGGGGTATTTTGACATTGCCTTTCTTTTGCCAACATGCTGCATAGAACATAAATATAGGGAGTGGAAGCCATGACAAGCCAGATCCTGATCTCAGAGTATACTACCAGGAATATTTAGAAAAACTATTCTCACTTGGAAATACTGATACATAAAAATAAAACCTTTTTTTTTTTTTTTTTTTTTTTTTTTTTTTT
>NW_026623374.1:1157102-1165793 GCF_030028575.1 Malurus melanocephalus | reverse complement strand
AAAAAAAAAAAAAAAGGAGATATAAAATATAACAAAGGGTAAAATGTCACTCTGTTTGTTCGGCACTATTCAATTAAGACCATCTCATATCTCTCCAGATTAATGYGTTTGCCCATACTTAAATGTATTCATGTTGTTGGGAAGATATTATTGTGATAGATAGGGATCATCAAAGAAGGACACACCCTGCTAATTTCTCCAYATCACAATTACATATAGCTTAGGAGGTCCTTTAAGAGCATCCCACTTCAGAGTCCAGGACAGGCACAAAAAGTGAGATACCTTTCCGTAGTTCCARTTCTTCCTTCAGATTCAGAGGGTAAGCCTTTCAAAAGGAATGTACAATATAAAAGATAAAAATAGGCATTCCAATATGCTATATCAGAAYGTGATTTTTTTTTGGCCTTTCACAGTGAGCTGTAACTTAGATATCTTTTATACTCTCAACTATAAATAACACTATTTACCTGCAGCCATGTGAAGCTGTTCCAAAAAATCCTGTATACAAACCCAACTTTGTTATTGTAGAAAGAGAGTATTCTACTCCCATTATATGAATATTATCATTACCTGAATAACTGGCAAACAATTAAACTAATTCTTGGCTAGCTCCCAGTTTTGTTAATTTTTCTGAACAGTTTAAATAGTGGGCTGTGAAGCTGTGTGTGTACAGAGGCAGTGATGCTGGTCAGTGCAAACTACAGACACCACCACTTGAAAACTGTAAATTAAATCCTTATTAGCAAGGCTCAAACAAGTAGAGCATTTCTGCATTTTTCTTTTAAGAGGTGGTGCAAAAATGCTGTCTTCCTCTTATGTGCTCATAATGTTCAGTCCCACCGTGCTTGTTTGCTCTGGCACCATTCATGAGAGTGCCCTTCTGTCCCTCGAAACAGGAAAGTGCAGCTTCCTGCTGCATGGTAAGGCCAAAAACTGTGTGATGAAGCTTTTGAAATGCTGCTTATTTTCTCCAGAATGAGAGTTCTATGGGCTCATTTTGCCCCAAACTACAGAAATACCTGTTTTAAGCACACGCTTATTTATTACCAAAACACAAGCCCAGGGAACAGCAAATAAAAGATAGGTGAACAGATGTGGTAATGCTGCATATTAGAATCCAATTAACTGATATGCCAGCATAGCATTTTTCTTGTTCCTCTCTCAATATATTTTTCCATGGCATCAGGGCTTGCTTCAAGTGACAAACTGCTGCAGCAGCATAGCTGCTTTGGCCATATGGCATGTGGTCAATAAAACACACTTGTAGAAATGCCAAAAATGGAAGCACTCTACTCTTCCCCAAGCATGTTTCTTCCTGAAATTTGTCTCATCTGTAATAAATACTAAATTGCAGCTGAAACAGGAAAATCTAACTATGGAATCATTATTAACTAAATCATTATTAAAAAGATAAACATCTACTTTTAAGATAAAATTAGCATGTCACATCCTTTTACTCATAAGCAAGGAAATTCACCAGATTCCACATACAGCTGTTTCTTAACTCTTGTTTGAAAAGAAATTTTTGGAGGGTCAATATTTAGGTCTCTTTACACTTTTTCTACATTTGAGTTTGTAACTGTTGAGGAYAGAACACAGAAAAAAAAWTATTCCATGATCAAAAACGGTAAGAAAAATATGTGGGTTTTATCTAGTTTTTAGGAACTCCTGAAACTAGCTCTGAAACYACTCAGTTAACTATTACTTGGGATCAAAAATTTATAATAGTTATAAACTTTATTCCAGTTTACAAGCACATATTGCAAAGTTTCCATAAGGTCAAACCAGAATATATGCACCCTGATTTTCAGGCAGCAAAGGTAAGGGGGAACTCCACAAACAAGAAATGTCASTGTTCCCCAAGAGACTCAAGAGTGACAAGAGATCATTCTCCCACTCACACCTGGAGATTTAGATTACTCAGTAGGAGTTCTGTGGCTCTGATGAACTTTTCATTTGACCTTTCTTGTGAAAAACATGCATTTTGAGATGTGTGTAACACCACCCTTATGACAGACTACTCTAAAGTTCTGTCTATCAAAACYCAAAAGAAACTCACATTCAGAAGAAGTGATGTACCACCAGAAAGAATGYGGAATAACCAACATCATGCAGATAATCACATTACATAAAGTACTCTCTTAGTATGATCTAAATAAAAGCATGACCTATTGTGACCAGCCTATCTCATCTAACATTTCTAATTTCCTATTCAAACAGAGAGAATGGCAATGTCTGGCATTTAGAAAAACACATTAAAAGGAAAGATAATGATGTGGCTTGGGGTTGTCTTCTGACACTCATCTGACACCAGCTGCCACCTATCCTAATTTCAGTCACCTAAAAGTTTGATGCTCCATGTTGGATTGGCCTCCAACCTTGTTATGCAGCYCATGGAAGATGATTCACACGCCATGGGAGGGAAGTTCTTCTCTTGGATGTGGCAYAGGGTGATGGTGAATCACCAACCTGAGCTCCTTACACCACTCACAAGGAGTTCTCCCAGTATCTGTGAAGAAATAAGCCAACTGCTCTAAATCAACACTCAGTTTAGATGCATTAATGAAATTAACCTTTACCCATTAAATARCAACCGTAATTTAGCAGGTAAATCCTTTGAAAGGAGTGGCTACTTTACGTAGCAAAATTTTGTTTCTCATTGTGGATTTCATCAGATGGGTTCTGAAACTGTAAGACTATGCTGGAATATAGTAAGGAATTGTGGTAACTCCGAGGAAATAAAAAAATTGCAATCATTCCCTTTAAAACCTTGTTTAACATTGGAGGCAACCATAACTGTTATGGTAATATTTGTCCAAGAAATAAAAAAATTCTGTAAAGGAAGGGAAAAACTGCAAAACAAGTRATTTCCTACAGGAATTACAAGTACTGTCAAAAAACCTAAGGGGAAAATATCTGCTCATAGACATGAAATGTCTTCTTGCATTTCAACCTCAAAAAACCCCAAACCACCTCCAAATAAAAGGAAAAAAAACCACACCCCAAACAACACCCCCCCTCCAAAAAAAAAAAAAGGAAGAACCAACATTCACAGCTAAGATGACAGTAATTTTCTCTGTTCTTTCCTGAAAGCTGTGGCATTTTTAGAGCTAGCTCTCATCAAAGAATTACTCAGAAAGGCTAGAAATCCATTTAAAACTGTGGTGTGTTATATACGTGCCTACACCTGCAGTAGSGTTTGTAAACACTAATTGTCTTTGATTTTACCAAATTCTCGATATGTTGATTCAATAGCCCATTACAAGTATTTTTGTCATAGAATATTGATTTTTTTTTTTTTAATCTTTCTCTGTAACCACCTTTATTTAAAATAATTTCTTGGAATTTACCTATCTGGTCTCAAAACTGTTATTTTAAATGACAAACCCATAAAAGGCATAAGAAATACCAGTAGCAATGATCTAAAAGTTAACCTGAAATGGTCAATTTCTTATTTCCTTGGGGATAACTTTGAAGCAAGACCAAAGGGTTGTACTGACTATTATGCAATATGGGATTTTTACAAGTGCAAATCCAGTCTGGAATACTCATAATCTTCCCACCTCCTCTAACTGGGATTTGAGCTGCATCTCCCATTTCCTTTTCCTTCCCTCCCTCTCAAAAATATTTTCTTCTCCTGCAGGACCTTAAAACCTCTCAATAAATCCATTACTGTAAAACAAAGACCAGCTGTTAATGTTTTATGAGACTGACAAATATCTCTCCCAACTTTGGCAAGGTAAAACAAAAGCAAATGTTTATGGTATAATAATTAACATCTTTGGAGTTGATTCCAAAAAGATGTAGGTAAGTCTTGACTAGGGATGTCAAAAAAAAAGGAAAAGAGACTTTTCTTTTCAAGACTGACATGAAGTCATGGTTGTCATATATGAGATCTATGAATATTTAATGCAGTGTGGAAATTAATATTTAATATACTCAAGTCCTATATAAAAAAGTACTTGGCACATTTCTTTCAAAATAAAATAATAAAAATGTTTGACTACACTCTATGATTTTGACCCTGAAACCTTTATGTTTTGCAGTTCTGAGAGAATGCCAAACTCTATCCTACAGCATTAGCATAATAATTTCAGAAATTRCACATGTAAATCTACATGCCAGAAACAAAATAAAAGCAGCCTGTCTTTCAAAGCTGTTATGATACATGGAATCCCTTCATGTATTGACCATTACCTGGAGAATTTATTACAAATTATCTTAAAAGGAAAAACACAAGCAACAAGGTTGTTCACAGTTTGATTCTCAATTGTGTTTTTTTTTTCTTTACTTAATATGATATGCAATATATGTGTTTGAATAAACCAAACAGTTAGTGTTGAATAATTTATAACATGACAACAATGAGGTTAAAAAGCATTTACAATGACAATGACTGCACCTCAAGTCAGTGAAGAGGTAGCTCAACATTGTCCTGATAAATGAGATTTAAAATACATACTGTGAGTATTAAAGCCCTGGTTACCTTTTTCAGTACAGTATCTTTTTCAGCACATTACCAGATTTATTGATCCAGAAGGTTCTTTGTGGGCATTCGTAACTGGCCAGAAAATTCATCATTTCACTGTACACCAGGCCCATTTTTTCACATACATAAAATGTGTGTATTACATAAACTTGTTCTCTCCACCAGCAAATGGCTGAGGRTTGGTTTGTGTCAAGGCAAGGGCAGACAGCACAGTTGGCTCAGTCTTTTTCAACCTTGCTTTGGTGGGAACTGTTCAACATAGATGAAATGAATTCCATTCTTTTCCCATGCCCAGTGAAAATTACCCAAAACATTGGCAAGCRCAACTAATGTCTGAATTTGTAATGAAATCTCAAATGAGCCAGTAACTTTTCTTTCTGCAATTCTAACTGAAATGTGCTAATTTAAATCTCTAGGATATGACACAGCAYTTCAACACTCCAGAATTATTTCACCAAGCAGAAAGCCTTAACATTCTACATGCATGTTGGCAAAGAAAAAYAATAAGAAGAATAATAGGAATACACTTTTCACTTTAAATGATTTATTTAATGAAATCATATCTTGTTGATACTTTGTATAGCATTTAGGTCCTTCTAAATATTTACTGGAGTTTTTGTACATACCTTTTTCAGTTTTATGTAGTAATAAAAGTCACATGATTTTTGTTCTACATTCTAATTATCAGCTTAATTTCATTACCGAATTCAAACAATTAGGCACATTTTTAAAGCTGCCTGCAGTGCCTTTAGAATCAAGATAAAATTTGATTCAGAAGGAGAGGTTAAGTATTTATTTGATTTAATTTAGCTTGGGTTCAAGTTTTTAAAATGCATTCTATTGCCTTGTTCTAAGAAAAAGAGGGAAGATTTATTTTGCCCAAATTGTATAACACTTTCTAGCACTGAACAATTCATTGAAACATTTACAGGTAATATTTTAAAAACTAAGTTTCCAGACATAATTCTGAAATTCATGAAAAAACCTCAAAATAAATCAAAAGATAAGTAGCTAAGAAATGACATTTTTTTCAAGGAGAATAATTTCTTAGACATTAATAAACCCTTTAAAATAAATKTTTGGAAAATGTACCACATTTGTCAGTGGTTATCCTCTATTTATTACAGCATGTAATTTTTTGTGTTGTGCTTTTTTTAAATTTAGATGAATTCAAAATATGAAAATAGGTGTGTATTGTGAAAATCAGGTCTCTCAAGTAATCTAAAATGCAATGAGAATAATAGCTGAGAACTAACACAAAGTTAATATTTGTCTTGAATWATAATTCCTTGGTCAGCAGTCACCTAGATTCCCATTTTAACGACCTCTGATTTATTAAGCTAAAGTTTGTCTATTTGTCCAAAACTCATTCATTACATAATTATTGTTTGTCTCTTTGTTGTTGTTTGTTTGCTCTTTGGCTAAACATCTATTTCTTCTATTCCATATAAACATTTTGCTGCCTTACTTAAAAAACTAAAAGACATTTAAATCCATCTGAGAGGTTTAAAAAAAACTGTTTTTGGAAAAAAATGCCACCTAATTTTAAATTCCTTTGGTCTTTCATCCTGATGCACATCTCGCATTGACAAAATGATTCTTCAGAAAGACCTGTCTTATCAAGCTGAATGTCAGCAAATTCATCTTCTTCCATTACTGAGCAATCACCAAATTCTTCAAAGTTACGTCATGGGCACAGATAGTGGGAAGAATTGGACTATATCTCATGAAGTCAGCAAGACAATGTTGATAAAAGCATTTAAAACACAAGATATAGAAGCCATGCCTGCATTCATTCCAGAATATTTATCATCACCCTTTGCTAATAGGTGCATAAATCCTCAGGTGAGCTAGACTTCCCTATATTCCAAAATGTAGAGTAATGAGAAAAAGACATGAAGTTCACAGGACTTTTGTAATTCACCGTGAATCTAGAAAACCATTTCAGATTAAAAAAAAAAAAAAAAAATCCTTTTTGTCAACCCAAGATGTGAGTTTGCTTTTACGTCCTTAGTCTGGGCCTAGCTACAACCATATTAAACTATGTCCACTTAAATTAATGACTGTGAAGAGTTTAAAAAAATTTTCCAAGAGTTTTTTTGATTAGGACTAAATTCAACAGCATCTGTTATGTTATATTTCTGTAGTTTTCTCAGTGATTGAAATAGTGTGCTGCAAAACTTTCTAGATATTTTTATTGCCTATAAATATTCTTTGTTCATCTTTTTTACATTAAAATGTGTGAGAYGCATTTAAGTAAATCCCAGCTTTTCAGGAAATATTCTCAAATTTATTCAAATAAACTATTTCAGAATTTATTACAAAAGTGATGCAAAATAGAAATATTTTCACCTTATCTTAATTGATCTGTCTATTTTTCAACACATTTTTTCCAAATTTTATGCATCRTCATCACTTGCATAACTTGGAAACAAAAAGATTGAAAGACTGAGTGTWTCTAGGGAAAAGGAATAGGATTTTCTCCCTAGACCTGTTAACGATTTCTGTGAAATCTAGTCTTTCCTCCATATAGACATGAAGATAAAACAGAGGAAATAATAGAAAACTTTCATGAGATAAGAACTTGCTTAGCACATATGAGTTAAAAATCTTAAATTGACAAGATACTCTTTGTGAATTGTGTCTTGCTGTGTACATGAACTTACCCACTATGCACATGACCAATTTCTCCTTCTTGAATTTACCCATTATGCATGTGACCAATTTCTCCTTCTGGCCAAGGAAAWGGACACTGTTGGGACAGAGAGAGGCTGGACATTCCCTCAGGAACTGGCAAACAGGGTGCCCCAAGCAGTCAGTGCCTTTCCCAGTAGGACACAGTCCAACAGGGGCTGGTGACCAGGCCTTCCAACAGCTTCCAACAAGGCAGGAGATGGATCATGTTTTGAGCACATCCTAGAGGTTCAGTGAGGAGCAAAAGATGGAGCCAGAGATAAGGTTAGAAACAAACCTAACACAAACTATCTGCAGTTAGATGCAAAGGGATTTTTCAAAATTTTTCCCCAGGTGGAAACAAAGGAAGATCTGGGCAGTAAGAGCTAAGCTTCAGTGCCAAAGAGTTTATGCCTTTTTAGCTAAGGAATCTTGAAAATATTTGACAGCAAACAGCTATAAACTGTACATTAGTATATTATGAAGAGTCACCACAGACATTGGACTTGCATTTGCAATCTGTTATTTTCTTTTTGCTTAAAAGAAAATCCACAGTTAGGTTCCATTTACTTATTAATGTGTATAAATACCTGAAAGGAGAGTGCAAAGAGGATGGAGCCAGGCTCTGTTCAGCAGTGCCCTATGGCAGGACTGGAGGCAATGGGCACAAACTGGAACATAGGACGTTCCCTCTGAGCATCAAGGAACATCTTTTCACTGTGAGGGTGATGATCATGAAATCTCMATCTTTGGATTTATTCAAAAGATGTCTGGGTATGATCCTGGGCAACTGGTTCAAGGTGTCCTTGCTTGTTTAGGGGGTTTGAAACAAATACCCTTCACAGGTGCCTTCCAGTCTCAACCATCCTGTGATTCTGTGAACTGTAAAGATGTAAGGATTATGGCAAACACTGAGCCCAGCAATCTCACTGTGCTCAGAAGAGACATATGTGRTTTCCCATTATTTATGCCATTTTGCAAGGAACAAATGTGGCCTTATTCTGCCAGTGCCCAAGCTGTCTAAATGGGACTCTATAGCTTTGGATTGTGGAATAAGTGCAGYAATATTCTCAGGATAAAATGGTCCCTCTCTCTGTAGGGTATTTTAGGTACATTGGGAGAGTGAGACTCATTTAGCCAAAGTGWGATGTTCACACTCAGAGGGCTGGATTCCCACTCGGTGTACATTCAGTCCTGTTTGTACTGCATGTCTTGCCTTACTGATAGACAGGCAGGACTATTCCTCCTATGTATGTGTAAAAAAGACTTATTTAGTCTTGTACAGTTTTGTAAAGGGCTGGTTTTCACTTGCAGAATTTTTCACTGCAAAGCTACAGACATCAGTTAAAAATCTGCTTCTTTAAGTATTTTGCAGGGCAAAATGGGAAATGGCAGACTTGAGCTTAAAGTCTCATCTCATTCTTGTGGTTAGATGTGTCCTGTGAGCCTGTCTATGGAACTGTGGGTATGCATTTTACTGTTGCTCTTTCATGAASAACAAAGACATGTCTGGAGAGCAGCAAACAGCA
>NW_026623374.1:1133537-1156981 GCF_030028575.1 Malurus melanocephalus | reverse complement strand
TTTAGTTGGATCCAGAAGGCTTTTTACACTGCCAGTAAGGATCAGACCCTTGAACTAAAGAGACTTTCTGCCCACTCAAAATCTGCAAATATAAAAGGCAGGAACCCAATGAGTGGACTAGTGCCAATATTCTCACAATGGTGCAAAATTGCTTTGTCAGTATCAGTCTGACTGCACTGGGTAACTTCTGCCAGAGTTTAACAYAAAAAGCTTCCTGAGCCAGGAAGATAGACCAGTCTATGAAAGCTTGAATCAACATTTGGGTAGCTTCATGTTACTGGCTCTGCTTTTGTGTTACTATKCATCTGCTTTAGTCATTTCCCAATTCCCGACTTTGTTTTTTAAAATCCTTTCTGATCACATTACATACAATTAAATTACTTCACTGAGCAAATCATGTTCATAAATTTGTCTTATTGATTGTCCAGAGCACAGTGCTTCAAGAACCCAGTGTGCTGCATGGCTCCTGTACAGATCTGCAAGACAATAAAATGATTTATTCTAATGGATGACCTATTTATGATGGAAAAACAAATCTAATTTCAATTACTGCTCTAATTAGGATGACTCATGAAAACTGGAACTTTTGTTTTAGTRTAGGTCAAAAAACAATGGCGAATGATTATTATTCATTATACAGACTCCTTCTATCTGTTATTTACCAGTATAAATAATACATTTCAGTTTGTGTTTTTGTTGACAATAAATTTTTTAAGACAGAAAGGATCTGTAAGAGACTTTTGTTATTCTTTTAGGGGTGCCTGCAAAAGGACATCAATATTGTGACTGATAATAACACATGCTATAGACATTCATAGTGAAAGAAAAGGATTATCTGCTACATCAGGGCTCTGTTTATTAGAAAGATTTTTAAGCTGAGTAAAGACCAAAGAGGCAGCAGCAGGGCCAGCACTGTTGGAGCAGGAAAGGTTGACTGTCTGCTCTGCCATTGTTGCTGATGTCCAGAAAAGCCACATGAGGACACATGGGCCATCAGCAAGGGGTGRTGGTGGCACAATAGAGCAATGTTTCTCCTAGGCACAGTAATTATGTGCCCGCTCCTTTCACATGGAAGAAGTARAAGTGCAGCTCCCCAAGGACATGTCCCTGACCGTATCTGAGGTTTCCAGTCCAGATCTGCCCTGTTTGGTACCATCCTTCTCTGAGAAACTCCTAGATCTGGGTAGATTCCAGCCTGTGATCCTTGGTGTGATCCTTCATTGCTTAAAATTCTGAAAAGCAGAGAGTTTTGTAAGCTTGAGCTGCTGTTGCCATTGARGATCCCAGTGAAAGCAGCACCTTTCATGAAGTAAGGTCAGTTCTTGTCAGTATGAATTGCATGAACAGCTAGGGTGGCTCTTGATATCTCTGTAATGACAGATKTTGAGAACTAATGTCACAAAACAACATATAAAATCCATCAGTTTTGTAGCCTCTGATAATATAAGAGTACACATATTAAGGTTGTTTTATTTTGCAGTAAATATTCAGAGTCCTTTGAGATTTTGAGTGGCTGATGTGTGGACAAGCAAGCTCCAGAGAAAGTTTGTATTTCCATCACAATTCATAGCTGAATATATTTTTTCCTAATAAATGGTGAATGATACAAGGACTTGCCTAACAACTCAAAGTTTCTAAAGCCCTCTGAGAGGCTGATGTGYATTTCCAGTTCTTGTTTTCAATACTGGTTTGGAGAAAAGGAATAACTGGCAAATTAGTTTTGTGTCAGATTAACTCTCATTTGTGTTTTCCATTTGTGAACAAAACACTTCAGGATATGTGAATTCCCAGAGGAAACTCATTTGTATTGAAAAGCTGAAGCATCAGAGGACAATCTTTGAGAAGGRATGCCTCCCAGCATTTAATGAAAGTGAAGCAAATTAACCCAACCCCTAAGTGGGCACTGTGTCTAGAAGTCTGAAATAAAGACCTTTTTTCAAGTTCAAGGGAATAAATAAACCCTTTAAGCAGTGAAGCAACAGGAAAAACACATCAGTGTCAGCGGCCACATAATTTATAAATATAACCTTTCAAGTGTGTTGGTCAAGTCAGTGAGATGGCAGAAAAAGAAAAAAAGAACAGATGTACTTTCCTTTCTCCAAATCCTTTAGGTCAGCCATACTAAGCATGCTTGTAAGATAGTCCTTTCCCAGTAGGAAATATAGTTAAGAGTAAGCTTGTACTTCTCTGCTGCTAAATATTGGAAGATTTCTACRTAGAACATACATCTAAGTGAGAGATTTTGAATACAATTTTTGCATGATAGTCAGGAGGGAAACTCCAAATCCAGAAATCTTGGTGAGTGTGCAGTATTTCAGTTAGCAAACAAACCCAAAACAGGCCTTTCAGAGAAGTTAAGAAATGAGTTTGCTCAAAGGCTGGTGTTCTGGGTTATGGAATAATCTTTTATTTTCTTGATTTGGTCAATTCTGTTTGGCAGAGTTTTTTGAGAATAATGGCATTAAAGGACTGAAGCAACATAAGAAATCAATTTCTACTATGTTTCTAGTATCTAACAATAAGTGATCTTGTAGGATTTCTCCGTTTCTATGCCATAGGAATATGAATATATTGGGACAGCTAATTTTTAAAAAGAGCTTTCTGAAACATTGTTTGAAAATCCATTCAAAGACAACAGGAGTCTGTTCAATAATTTGAGTAGGAAAAAATCCTGATTATTCCAGAAAGATGGGGGTTTGGCTGAACCTACCAAAGGAATGGAATTAAGCATAAAAAAAAGAAATACACTCTACAAGGATACTGCAATAATATATACAAGAACTTAAAGTTGGAACACCTCTTTTCCAAAGGGGTTCCTTGTCCATGTCTGTGTCACCCCAGATTTCTAACATCTTCTACTCTGTGTGTTAGTGAATCCCACAGTTTACTATCTGAGAGCAAAAGTGACTGCACTGAACCCATTTCAAAGTCTATAGACAATAAGTATGCTTGCTGGAAGTACAGAATAATAGCAGAAGTAAGGCATTATTGACATTTATTTAGAAAAAAGAAACCTGAAAACTTTGATCCCTGGTCTCTGGAATCACAGTTAAATTGAAGTTGTGTTCATAATGAACATGGTCTACGATGTGGTAGCTCATAACAACGAAATCTTTTTTTAATATGCGCAAACTTCCATTTGATGCCACTGGGAGGGCTGCACTTCTTCAAATTAACTAAAGAACGAATGTGAAATTCTAATATTAGTTTTATCTACAGGGAAGTTGATTTTCAAATAAATGTTCAGTTGATTTTCAAATAAATGTTTTCAGACTTCCAATGTACTCGGGCAGTAACTTGTACATTGATTTCTAAAATTAAACATATGCCTATCATATTGACCTTACGTGCTACAAATCCATAGTAAATAATTAGCATGAATGGTTTAACATGAGTCAAGCTATAGGCAATTTGRCATTTACTTAAGGGTTTCTGTGATAAAGAAATATCTCTGTCYTAGCTTGCTGGAAATCTATTTTTTATTCAACTCAGAAACACCATTCAGCCTTTGGTCAGCTGGAGATTTAGTTTTAACCCTTGTAGAACATTATTTGTTTGATTGCCTCATAATTTGCTGGTCTCCAAATGACTGAATCACTGCAAATTCTTACCTAGAACTGATGCCTTTTACATTTGTTAAAATATTCTCCCTTCTATTTCTGATCCTTCTGCTGTCTGGGCACAGACTCATCTTGAGAATGTTTTTTTTCCTCTTCCAGAGATAACACATACTTTTTTTTCCTTTAATTTTTTTTTCCTAATCAATCTTTCAGAAATATGGCAATACTCTCAAATAATTTCACTTCTCAAGGACTGCAAAAGTATAATTTCAAGAGCTTTTTGTCTGAACTAAATGTGTAGGAATTAATTCACCAATGCATTTCTTTAGTACTAGTCTGGAACTGTAAAAGGGAGTAAAATTGTAGTGGAAAATTGGTGCATACCAAAAATAGATGGAAAATATCCTTGTGACTAATCTTCTTCGAGTTTGCTTTCATATTTTTCTGATGCTTTGATAGAAACCAACAAGTTATTCCACTGAGTTCGGTGGGAATTGGTATAAGTTGTCAGTAACCCACCAACAAATTCCTCTGACTTTGGCACATAAAAAAGCAGTTTCTGTCCTCTTAGGGAAATCTGTGTTTCTGCAGAACAAAAAAAAACACAACAAAATTCCAACAGATTCTCAAGGGCCCAGGACTTGGCTCARGCCACTGCTAAGACCTTGGTATTAAGAACTTCAGTATGAACATRAATGCAGCACTAGAAGATATAGCAGCACACCTTTTCCAAGTGTTTGCCTATCTGACTGGCTGCAGTCAGATAAAGCTAGACCTCTGAACCCCCTTTAACCAGAACTCATAATTTTCTACCACAGTTGTCATAGTCTACGCCTCTGATATCTGCCACAGTGTGCAGTGCCGTTCCTACAGCTGCATTAATACTGAACAAATGAAAGTGCAACACAAAAGAAGATTGACTTTCTAGGGCCCTGTTTCAAAGCTTTTAATCACTGATTTTTCTGGTTCTATAATATTTTGTGCTTTGGTTTTCTCTTTCTTTGTCCCTAGAGGCTTTCGCCTGCAGTTATCTGAAGTCATTTGACCTACTTTCCTATATGCTTCCTTCAATATTTGTGGTCATTGGAAATCTGAAAATGCAGAAAAGTTATTAATTCAAAATATTTTCTAGCCTTCCTCCACATCAGAATGGTGGGTGCTAGCATACTATTAATATAATTTCCTTCAAGAGTTGCCAGAATTATAATAATGCTGAAACACCACCAAAAATATGAAATTAAATKAAATAAAAGATGAAATTTTTATTGTGGTAAAGTGTACCCTATGGAAGGATGGAAACAATAAGAAAAAATAAAGAAGGATATAGTAAAACTCCAAAGCATCAAGATTCATTTCAGCAAGACTGCTTCCAGGCAAACTCAAACTTCTTCACCATGAGTGGCTTCTATATATACTTAATAAATATTTYATTCCTACTGTTCAGTCTGTTCAATCCATCCCTCCATAATGAAACAGTTGTTTTTGAAAGCTCATCTATTTATATCCACCTGCTTCACATGCACGAGCAGACTGCTTGATATAGAGAGATGAGAGAGGCATAAATATAGATGTACATTAATCTCATTTTGACTGCAGTTACACTTGGTACAACTAGAGTAACTTTAAATCTAAAGATACATTAGTATAAAACCAGTGTATTTGAAATCAATGTAAATCAGGCATGAGTTGAATGATTGATTGGTCATACATGAGAAATCAGACATGAAGTTTTGTTGCTGATGTGTTTTTTTATCATACTGAATTTCCTCACAGAGAGAGCATTAAGAATACAATATGAAAGCTGTTAGAGAACAGTCAAGAATAGCATTCAGTATACTTTACTGAAAAATGCCTTTGGCATAAGGTTTTGGTGCTGTTGCAAGGTTTTGGTGTCCATGGCCTTTGAAGGAGCTCGGGTGGTCAAAGATAGCATCATTTTTCTTGAGCTGTTTTCTCTAGGCATGACTTCAGACATAAAATAATACAATGTCCAAGTCATTATCTAATCCTTTGTCCTTCTTATATTACATGATCAAAGACACTATGAAACCAATAATGAGAGTAAAATGAGATCTGCTTTATTTCACTTAAGCAGAGAAAATGCCTTTAATACTGTGTCAGGTTTCAAAGTCTGAGGAAGGTTGAGTTCAGTGTTTATAACTGTCTTGGTTTTCAAGAATAAAAAATTTTCCTCACTTGGCATGAAATTATCATCTGGACCTCAACACGTGATATGAACAGAGAAGCAAAGGGTTAAGTCTCCATTCAGAAATCCACTTCTAGAACCTGTGTTTGACAAAGTTCTTAAAAAGGAGATATAAATCTACCATCTGTCTAAATTCTTAAGCTCTATGGTGATAGACATTTCCCAGACATTTGCTATTCCTTGGCCTGTGTTAAGTAGAAAATCAGATCATAGTGGTGTCTCTTAACCTTAACATTTATTAATGTAGCTTAAAAATTAGAGATAATAACAGTAAAGATTATGGTCAGACCTTTTCCATGAAGTGGAATTGGAATATAGCGCTGTGGGGAAAAAAAAAAAAAAAAAAAAAAAAAAAAAAAAAAGTAAATGCAAATTTGCTGAAGCTCTGCAGAGCAGCACAATCAATCCCAGGTGTAATTCCCTGAGCGAGTGGAAGTGGGCAAAAGATGACATTTGCACACTGCTGTTATCTTTAGGARGAAAATTAGGAATAATTTAAGTGGRAAAATAAAAATAATTAACCAAAAAGAAATAAGCACAATAAAGTACAATAAAGTGCAACAGGGCCTAGAATATGAAAGGGATATTTGCAGAGCTGCCATTTCAGAAATCTGCTTGGCGCTTAGGTCACTCACCCAAGACAGTGAGATGTTGAGTATCAGACTCTGTTGCGTTTACATTTTACCTCAGATGACCAGCAGATAAAAAATATCAAGGGAGGAGATTGAAAACATTAAAAAAGCAGACCCCAAAATATCTGCCTAACGGTTTAGTCTAGTTTTCTCTTCAATTCAGCAAAAATCTCTTGCATTTTTGGAGGTCCCTTGTCTTTAGCCCTCTGCTARGAAGATGAGGGTCAAAGCAGGCTTAGGTGTATGAAGGATCATTCCAACTTCTTTCTCAAAGAGTGCACTATTTCCCCAAGAAAAGCAGCAGGAACATCTGTTCCAGCCAGATTTAGGCAGTACAGCACTTTTCATGACCCGAAATATGGCTCCATTGAAGATTTTGACTCCAGGAAGAACAGGAATATCTGAACCCTAGCTTCCCAGAATATAAGGAGAAAGAGGAATTCAGACAGACTTCTACTCCAGGTGTCCCTTTTTCCAAACCAGCATTCAGAGTTGTGTTTGGGGTTTGTGTGACACTTTCTAGAAGTGCCTGGCTCTCTGGGAGCCATGTGTGGGGGGGCCCTTCACCCAACTTTAGCTGTGTTTTGTGGAAACATCTGATCTACTCTGGTTTTTTTAGCTCCCTCTATAGTCAACTGAGATGGAGATGCTGCCAAAGGGTTCAYGGCTCATCCTTCTTCAGGCAGGGACATCTGGGACTGGATGATAAATCTTCCTGGCTTTGGTTGTTCCTGGCTGAAGAGGAGCCTTGTATATTCAATTGCAGTTCTAACTTTCAGATTACTTAAATGATGTGAAATATCTTTCAGCCCAAATTTGCATATTCCAAGAGCTATTCATCAAATTCTTGTGGTATCAGCATTGGATATCCCCAGATATACACACTGAACCTCACTTTAGCTGTCCTTAACCCCACAGCACCAATTAAATGTCTCACAGTAACACCTTACTGACATCTGCCTGAGTTGTCCACTTACAACTTGGACAGAAAAACTTTAAAATCACAATTCTTATTAGATTTGTATTCACCAAGTACCGTTTTTCTTTTTTTTTTTTGCCGTCAGAGTCATGCAATCGGCTTGAATGCCAGACTTATTAGCACAYGAATCTACATGCTTTAATAAAGTCAAATTTGCTCCAGCATCCTTTGACAATGTGATTAAGTGACCCACATTTCCCTGAGGGTGTAGGTTACGTGCCCCAAGTTCCAATCTTGAACATGTTCTCAATAAATGTGGCTGTAAATTGAACTCCAGCAAGCAGACTTGCCTTTCACCTTCAACACATTCCCATTTTTGGACTACACATATTTCAGACTTTATTTAAATGAAGACAAACAAAGAAATAATCTTTATTTCATAGGTTGTGTTTTCTATTCATGTGTTGGGTAAGGAATGCCTTATGGGAGAAAAGTACATGGTTTTTGTCTTCTTTCAACACTACAGAAGCAGAAACACCATCTCTTATAGAGCCAAAGGAAAAATTATTTTGGAATCTCAGATTTTGAATGTGTTTCTCTGCAGTTAAGTTCRAAAGTAATTATGTTAGGGACTTCAGGTTAGCTAAACAGGGTTTTTTTTCTTGTTTGTTTGTGTGCATGAGTGAGAAAGAGGTTACTATATATGGGGTTTCTCAGTTATTTTTGATACAAAACAAACTATGCAAAAGTCAAAAGTCTTATTTGCTTTCATGCCCGTGGGATCAGGGCCACAAACCCAAGAAAGCAGTGTGGTCAAGATCCAAGATTTTATTTAGAAGAATACAGCTGTCTTTGATGTCTAAATAGTTTAAATACCTAAACTTCTGAAAGGGTCTAAGACATTAAAATTAAAGTTTTATTTCTACATAGTTTTAATGATCTCTGAATTCCCTGACACCATCATCAGTCATCACTGTTCCGACATACTCCTAGCACAATAAATTATTTTATTTTATACACATTTATAAAGGAGGTGAGATTATCACCCTCCATCTTAAAAAAATTAAAACCTTAAACGGAAGAGCATGGATACTACTGCTGCTGCAATAAATTTATAACTTGTACTAATTAGAGACTGGGATAGTGCCAAGGGTGTTCAAATACTTTCCTACTCTGTTTTCTGCATTTCAATCTTCTTTTCAAATGGGCACAATACACTTCTTATTCAGATTGTTCCTATAAAAGTTGTGTTGAAGGCATTGATCATAATCTCAGTAGCTGAATCAATACATGATGTACATCAGAGTCTYCTTCTTGGAAAGCAACTTCTGATCCCAGCAACAGGGTTTCCAGAAATATTTGGATGCATCTCAAATCTGCAATAAATAATTTGTAGTTATCAGAGGAATCATCCCTTCCTTGTGCAATGTGTGTCATTCTGTTGGGCAATGTGTCATTATCCAGTGAAATTGGTCCCAAATGTAAAACCTGATAGAAATTTTAAAAAAGTACTGTAGTAATGCAAAAGACAGTTCCTTCTACCACTGCCGAAGGACATCATCAATTTCTTCCCACATTTTGACCATAGGTCACCATCTAATTCTGGCAAGAGTGTAGAATCACATTTCATATATGATTGACTCAACTGGACTATTGATTTTCAAGTAAACAATACAAAGAGAGCTATTGAGTTAGCAATCAGACACCTGTAAAGAAAGATATTTGGAAATCAAAATCACTTTTGAGGCAGTCTGGGAATTTGAATGCATGAAAGACAGTAACACTGAATCTTAATTTTTAACTACCAGTATCTAAAGAGATAATAACAAACTCACATAGCTGGATGTCTTCTTGAGAAGGAGAAACCTTGGATATTCATGTAATTAAATGATGGAACGCTTTGAGCATTAGCCACTATCAGCTGAGGCCTCCTGAAACAACTTTTAATTAAAACACAGGGTTTAAAGTTAAAAACTGAGCATGTTCCTTTTCAGCATTTTAATTAGATTAGGATGTAATGYCATTTAGTGACACACTGAATTGCAAAGAGAAGGATGCTCAGACCCTCACAGGGCCAGTTCTCAAGAGCCAATGCAGATGCTTCAATAGCTGCTCATCTCCTCCTGACACTGCTCACACGTSATTGAGTCACGGAGGAATTCTTACAGCCTGGGGACCAGATGCCCTTCAGATAGAAACTGAATGAAATTATGTTCTCCTGAGAGACTTCTGAACCCCACATTCCAATGGGCACATAGCATGCAGAATCAGACCAGATTCTGTGTGTGTGACCACACTGGAACAGATTGCCCAGAGAGAGCGTGGAGTCTCCCTCACTGGAGGTGTTCCAGACCCATCTTGATGCAATCCTGGGCTATAAACTCCAGGATGTTCTTGCTTAGGCAGAGAGGTTGGGCCAGGTGTCCACTGTGGTCYCCTTCAGCCTTACCCATTCTGTGACTCTGTGGAGTTTTTTGGTCTTATCAAGAAGTGTTTTATTCTCTAGGCCTGTGYTGGTGTAGTGTACCACGCTCTGCCATAAACATGCCACCACTCTGTGTCTGTGGACTGACCATAAAAGAAGATTTCCAATTAGATATAAAGTACTAAAGGGACTAGCTTTCTAATTTAAGATTCTCAGTGAAGTACCTTAAATGATTGCAATCATGTGGTTTGTATGTCATATTTTGAGGGAATCTGCAGARATTTTTACTGATATAAGAAAGGCCCTTGCTGGGAAGCCTGTTTATGTTGATGCCTTRGGATYTTTAGTTTCTCTATTTTCATGCATCTGTATTCTTGTACYTCCCTAGTACAGCACTAAAAAYTACYRTTCTCTCATCTTCAGACAAAAYAAYYYCWCTCTGAGCSTGAATCCAAGGAYACCTCGYTGCCTGAGAGSCCCAAAATATGTAAACAACAGCRAGTTGGRGGGASCAAGTTTGGGGTGGTTGACATCATCACCTGTAAAGATCATTGGAGRATTAAGACCCAATAKGTTAATAAGGYAGAASTTATAAAAGGTGAAGATCTCRTGACTCGGGGTCCATTTTGGGTGTAGCCTCAGGAGGAGGCTTTTGTCTGCCYTAATGTACCASYAGGCCTGTTAGGCCTGTATTAAAGATGTCTAYTCTCATTCTCTTAACTTTGTCTGGTCTCTATTTCAGATTAGCCTGATTGATAAGGCATCAATGTTGCCTGATGCATTGCATTAGAGATGGAGCCTMTTCTGAGCATGACACCTAAGGTGGCAAGTATTCCATATCCCTTGTGTTATTGACTCAGTTAAAATGTGTTTGGATTGCAAGGGGAAGATAAATATTGCCACTGCAGTACTGATATGTGCCAATTTCAAATCGGTGCCTTCACCAGAGAAACTGCAAAGCAGAGAAGAGACCTTACCTTTGTCACCCTTTAAATAGGTCTAATTACACTGATGCAACGCAATCCTTTGTTACACTGTTCATAAATATGTTTTCAAACAAAAACAAAACACAAAACATTGACCTGTGTTGCCTGATAATTTGTTTAAATCTCTTTCTGGACCAATATACTGGAAAACCTGATATATTATTAAAATTAAATATTAGATTTATTTTCATGCAGTTTTATTCTCTTTGAAATGCAGAACCCTTTCAATAATGTATTATGTGCTTAGGCCCTCTTTGTGCAGTCAGACTTGTGAAAATGACACCTTTGGAGCATACACAGGTGCAAATGTATTTCACTGCCACCCTTAAAATAAATATAACTYAGACTTCTTCTGAAGAAACCCTTTAATTATGCATTACTTTTTATCTCATTATTTGTTTAAACATTCAGAGTTTTTTTCAGAACTGACATTGAACCGACAGTTTGTGTTTTTGTGTCCCGAAGGCATTGGTAATTCCAAAACACTTGGGAGATTTATGAACTGTAGCAGACAAGTTTCCTGAGTATCCCTCGAAGACCACACCAATTTATTAGCATGCCATTTTGACTTTTTAAAAATTAAAGGCAAAATAATGAGTTTTCTCATCCATCTACTAAGACAGGAATTGCATTTTCCTCATCTCTCGTAATACTTTTTATGTCATATTCCTTTTATTGATCTTGGACTAGAATTACATGGGAGGTTTCTTAGCAGGATTTATGAAATATTCAAATAGGATATCATAATCTGTTATAAAAATCCATTCCCTTGCTTTCTTTGATTTACTGTTTTTATGTACACATGCTACTGTTGCTGGGCCCTACCCTCAGATGCTAAAAACCAAATAACCAAAGAAATGCAATAGAGAGGAAACAATAGCATTTTTTCATGTGCTGGTGACTCAATCTCATTTTCTCCTATTCTGAGATTTTGCCTCATGTGCACACCTGGCTGAGAATAGACATCCCCCCATTAGGATTGTTTGTCCCTTGTGAACTACTCACAGAAACCAAAATGGTTTTTTTGATAATAATTTTAACCTTGTTTGGGGTAAATTTCCATCTGTGATCGTATGGTGGGCCCTGCCTTGGCCACATGCAGGCTGAAATGACATTCAATTGTTTGGGTCAAACATATTTGATTTCCTTTCTGAATGAAGGGCCAGATCAGACAGATATAATATCAAGTTTAGTTTCTGTGAAATTAATTATTGTGGTATTATCTGTAATAATTGATTAGGAAAAGAACAAGTTCAATCTTGGCATTCTGAAGACAATAAGAATATTTCTACCTAGTGAACATTTCATTCTCAGATTAAAAGGGTTGTGAATACTCATTTCTTGATTAGTCAAGGATGCTAGTATCCAGATTTCTCTGGAACTTTGTGATCTTCTCTCTTTGTCTTTGGTGGCCATTTTTGTCATTTTCAGGTGTACACTTACACCAAGTCTGTGTTTTCATCGTCAGCTCTGAGTGGACTTTGCAATTTGACCCTGCAGTAAATTCCAAGTGCTGTGATTCCTTAAGAACAAATCCTTTTAATGAACTTATTGCAAAAGTGGGCAGAATAGGAAATGCTCTTCAAATTTATTAAATATTTATAAAGAAAATGCAAGAAATTAGTACATGGTAAGTTGGTTTTATAGTAAAATTTCCAGCAGAGTGCAAATTCTTGTAAGGATTGATTATAGGAACACTTTCAAAGGCAGCAAAAACAATTAGTTATCCAGTTCTCCTTGAAAATTAATGGGGCTTAGGTACATCAGTCTGCTTTGCACTGTCAAGGACTTCTTCAACATGGCATATTTTGGAATTTTCCATGTGTTTGTCATTTTTGAGTCAGTTAATGTTGCATTTTTTTCCTAGTCTCTTTTCCAGAAGAAATGTATTTGTGAGCTTTTAAAATTTAACTTCCTTTTTTCTTCCATTGTAACCTTTTCCTGAAGGCAATAGAAATAAAGAAAATAGAATTAAACAAATCAAATAAAAAAAAAGAAATATAAACATAACTATTTATCTTAAGAAATACTGATGATTTTTTGATGTCTTTCTTGATTTTAGGATGTCTTTCTTGATTTTCTCAATTCTTGTGCTCAACCACACTGCACTTTTTTTTTTCATTATGCAAAACTATTTTAATTTTCATGCAGCTTCAAGAGGAGTAAAGCAAGATTATCTGAATGAATGCAGCACGAGAAATAGAAAACACACATATAGATTAGCTCATACTGTTATCCCTGCTAATGCAGTTGGTCAGCACATCAGACCTYTTGGACATTTGGAAGGCTGCCATTCTGGGCCTGACACAGTAACATAAGTAGTTTATTCTGAAAATCTGTCACACAATATCTTTTGACTATCTTGTGACATCCTTAATAGAGATCAGTGTATCCATGTTATGGTTTTTGACAGTTTTTATTTTTTAAAATTACTTCAATGGTSTTCCAGCTCATCCCAAGCATGCCTGCTTCCCTGTTTTCTGTCAGCATGCCATGTCAAAATATCTATCAGAGCCATCCCTGCTCAGGCAGAAAGGCACTGCAAAGGTAAAACCCCACACCTGCTCCTTATGCATCTTTGCTTTCCAATAGCACACAAAACAATCTCAAAAATTATGTCAGGATGGAATTGGGAGCCTGAAGGAAGAATAGTGGGTACCATCATTCAATACTTCTGCTGCCAAATATGATCAGTGACTTTAAAAGACAGATCTCTGCATGCTTTTAGAACAYTTTAAATGCATTTATGTCAATTGCAGAGGGTGTATTTGGACMTCATATTTTCTCTATCTGAAAGTAATTTTGAACAGCTAAGTAAATATTTATCTGAGCAATGCTAAATGTTTCTTTTTGTATCCTGTGCAAATGGTCATTTGCTCAGTCAYTCTCACTGTACTAATGATTTTTAATTGCAGAATAACTTGATTAGGAAACAGAGGTCTAAGAAGCAATATCCTTGTGTTGTGGATTTATCCTCAAAATACCCACCATAATTCTCTTAAGTGTTTTTATTGGCTGTCRTTTGGTATTCATAATTATGGTTGTACTAATAAGTAAGAGGAGAAATTATTTTTAAGCATTAGCTTTTTCAGTGTTTGAGTCCAGGCATACTGAGACACCACACTTGCATATTATTTAATTATCTCAACTAGAGTGAACATGAAAAAAAGACTGAAAYATGTGAGACCCAGGAGAAATTCAGGGTATTTAAGTTCTGAAAAAGAATTTCAATAAAAATCGCTAAGCAATATCAGTGCGTGTTGGTTTACATTTTTTTGGGAAATCACTAATTTAGGTTTCCCAGGTTCTTCATATATTTAACAGAGAGATATAGGTACTTTTAAGCCATAATCCACTTGATCTACTTTATTTGTCTACTAAGAATGAACCAAACAGCATCCTGAAAATTAATGACTATTGTCTTCAAAATGCTCATATTTCCACTGATTATAAATGCTGAGTGAACCAGTTATAAGTTTTAATTAATCACATGTCAGTCAAATGACTCAATTCAGGTTTGTTTTTTTTTTTTTTTTTTTTTTTTTTTTTTTTTTTTTTTAATCTTATTACATTAAACAGAAGACATAAGGACATAGATTTGCAAACTGATGCATTGTCCTCACTAATTTTAGCCAACTGAATGCTGCATTCAGAACCCAATAGATCCCAGCATCTGCTCCATGTAATGTCATCTCCGGCACTCTGGTGGTGAATGTTCTTTTTCACTGGATATGGTGGGGGCTAGGTGATTCAGTTCGACTTAGACATTTAAAAGTTAGGTGGTTAAAATTGAACACCTAAGTGAGAAACATCYTTCAGGTACTAAATCAGTAGTTTTAAAAATACTTTTATGAAGATCTGAGCTATGATGATCAGCCAAAGATACTGCGTTAGAAGAGGTGATAARCCACTTCAGAGCGAGAGTCCCTACTATCTGATGATAATCCTGGTGATTTTAAGTTCAAAATGCTCAACTGGAAGGTTAGGATGTTCACACYTTTGATTTATTAGTGTCAGACACTGAGGTCAGTGGAAACATGAGGTGATACTGCACAAATTGAATTAARTGATGAAGTAACTTGTATCAGAACTGCAGTGATACAGTCTGGCAAGGATTGTCTGCCCTTCCTTCTTCCTTGGCCTCCTTCAAAGCAGCTTTTTTTCTGGTCATTGCCATATGAGTCTCCATCCCATATTTTTGGCCAGCAGCAATGATTCCTTATTAGATTCAAAWGTAGGTCCCTGGGTTTGGAATAAACGTTTCACCTTTGTACATCAAGTGATTAATGTTTCTGTGTAATTTCAGGAGAAGAAGCAAAAGGCCTTTATCTGCAGCAKGGCTAGAATGGCACTTCTGGTTCATGGAATACAAATCTAGCACAAATAAGAARGACAGCTCATTTAAGCAGAGGACATTTCAACACTATTTGATGCTGTTTTACTTTTTGGCACAACTACTTGGTAATGATGATGGGAAAACTTTCTGGTGCATTTCAAAGTTTCTGTTAAATAATAGTGTCTTCTGTATAGCAATTTCTAGACTAAAAAGTTTTCATAAGAAACCATTTCCATATGAAATTAATAAAAAACATCTCCCTTTTGTAAATTCATCTGCATTTACGTGTCTGCTGTTAKGAAATTCCTAACTTGTTTCATCTAGGCAAGCATGCTCAAAATTAACTGCAGATTCAGTTGAGGAAATGTTTGCAATAATTCTTACTATTTTCAAATCCTGTTTTGATGTCCTGAAAGTTCATGATTTAAAAATTGCTAGAATTTAATTAGGAAATTCTTTTAGTTGTCCAAGTGCGTCCTTCTGTTATGTAAATATCAATGGAAAAAATTATATTCTCTCGCTATTCAAATCAGGGAAATTTAGATCCACTGTAAACATGTATTTACAGAAGAAATAGAAAAAAATGGGAAGTAAATAGTTTGTTGGTATGTTTGTGGCACTTTTTRCAAGAAACTGAACATTCAGTGAAGAGATTTACTTTGATCTATGTTTCTTAACTGATTTGGATATTATTTCATAGCTATAAAAATACATTTATGGGCTGAAATCATYATAGTAACTTTCAATTTCATGGAAAGACAAGAAAGGAACATTTACTAGTCAATATAAACTGGAAACATATACTTTGTGGAATTGTCTAAATAACAGCTATTGTGTCCCAAATATAAAACTTTCACAAAGTGGAGTTTGACAGCTCCTATTCAGTTCCAGATCTGTAAAGTGGACTGGAATTATTATTGTTACTGATATAGACTATTTGAATGGAAATACATATATTTTCCCATAAATCTATTAACTCTTTACAGACAAATGTTAAATACAGAAAATTTAGATAAATCTTCTTCCTTTTCAGTCAAAACCTCAAATTCTYCATTCCAAAATTTTGTTGCTGTACTTTGATGTACCTAAGTGTGCTGAGAAAGTTGCAGATCGTGTTTCTGATGCCTCCAACTCCTCTTTTGGGACTGAGTTTGTGTGTCTTTTTTACCCCATCACCTGATGAAGCACATTGAAAATCTTGTCAAGTCATGGAGAATATCCATGCTGAAGAAGTTGGGAACAAGCTAAGCAATTAAATCTTCAGAAAARCTCTAGTGCAGCATACAGACYTACCTATTTTAGTTATTTATTTTGGAAAACAGCATTGTTTATRTTATTTTTGTTKTGTTTTGTTTCTTCAAAAAGATGAAYCTCACTGAAGATTGCAAAGGCATTTGTGAATRTTTCCAGTCTAAATTAATCAAATGGGGRAAAGTTAAGCTACACAGCAATCTTTTCTTACAGGAGGCACACAGAATTTTCCCAAAAGCATTCTATTTTTTTTTTTTTTTTTTTTTACAGGACAGCTTGTTGAAAACAGAAGATAAAACACCTTGTTTGGGGCAAACTTTCAGAGATTTCTGACTGTCACTCTGGCAGCTTCCTGGAGGTAGATTACAATACAGCAGCCCTTGGACTTTTTAGATGTAGTTTCCATACAATAAGGAGCGTAAAGGCCCTTGAAGTGTTAGTCAGACTTCAGGGAATTTTGGATTCTGATGGTGCTTGGTGTTTTCAGGGACTAGATCAGCCTTTAAAGTTTTTGCTCCAGAGACAGGTTTCAGAGGTTTGCACTTGGGGAATAAGGTTACAGTACTTTCATTGAAAGGCTTTTTTAGTTTTGAGGTTAGCTGTTTGCACAGCCTGGAGCATTGACAGTGGCAGCAGAGGAGGTCCTTCTAAAAGCAAAGTCAATGATAGTTCCGTTTTTACAGTAAATAACAATAGAAGCATGACAATTTTTATCTGAACAAAAATATTRAGCTGATGATAATGAACAGTGGCAGCTTTTGGGACCTTAATGCAYAATGTTCTGAGGCAATGATAGTCTTTTAATCAACTTCAGAAGAACTTTAATTAAGACTTCAAATGTTATTTGAAATAATCTGCTATATCATAATGTCTTCCCTCCTTCAAAACATCTCACTACTTGTCCAATGTCATTACTAAATGGAAAGGGAGACACCTTTTAAAAGAATGCTCATCTACTGTCCATGTCAATAGTATCTGTTTCTGACACTCTTAATTCTGCTATCTTCACACTTTGCATACAATTATAATATACTTGTGCATTTTTGTGAAAAATATCACAACTGTGAAAKACCTCACTAAGAAAAATCTCTTTTACTTCCTTTAGAAAACACATTCAGAAAGTATTTATTGTCCTATCCTTTGTCTAAAACCACTTGCAAGCATGGTACCTACACAGAAACATGGTTATCTGGAGCTGGATCCACAGCAAGACTGAAGCAAGAAGGGCTTTCTGAAGTGTCTTACAACATGCACTTCTTTCTTCAAACCCCACTTGAATTTACATTGGTATGAAATAATAAATAGTCACTGGCTGGCAAAATGAGGAGAGAGGGAAGGAATGGTGCCAGAAGAGGCAGAAAGTATGTAACTGTATAACCTAAGGGTAAGTTATTAACAAGATGAAATGTTCAGATTCTTGTACCAATGAACATTTAATCTGGTATATGGTGTGGAAAAAATCCAACTAGAGACACTTCAGGGGTAGAAGAGCATGATTTGATTCATACTCTGCAGATTAAATTGCTAGTGTAGGACATCTGAAACTGAGGCTCAAATTACTATTTTGAGGAGGGTGAAATGAGGTTTGGAAGTACAAGACAATTTTGAAATTCCTCCTTGGTGATTTCTGTTCCTCTTATCAACAATTAAATGCCCTGAAATGTGAGGGGGCAGGCAGGTGGTGTTTTTTGTTTTCTGTCAGAGTGATTGACTTGAAGTTCCCAATGGAAGCAAAAGTTCATAACTGATGGTCCTAAACAAAGAAATGAGGTAATATTTACCTTCGTCTTCCCTTCAGATCTCCCCTCCATCTGTGAAGAAAAAGAATTGGGGAATTCAAAGCTGTTACACGAATGAGACTTTGGAAAGTTTTCTGTGAGACGTGCAAGAGACTTCCTTCACTGGAGGGAGTCCTTTAATTCAGTTTTGCCTCTGGATTCTGAAGGACAGAYTGTTCAAACACCATTTCTGAGTTTAGCACTTTCCAAAACAGTACTGGGCAGCAACTTCTCATAATCTCACTATATTGTAAGTACACAGTGTTCTTGAAAAGCAAACTTCTGTCTTAGTGTCTTTGTTCTTTCAAAACATTGGCTTATATTGCCATGGGATATTTTAAAGGCARTACTAGGAGCATATAAAGCTCAATGTTTTTATTTTGGTTTAGTTAATCTGTAATCTATAGATTTCTGATTTTAAAATTGTGTTCTCGAGAAAATAAAAGTTTGTCTTTGCAAGAAATAATCCCCTCTTGAAGTATTGACTAACCTTACTGCATAAAGGAAAGACTCTCAAGGTTTTTGCAGGGGTATTACTCAGAAATTAGGAACTTTGCCAAAGGCTGGGATAAACTAAAGAATGCAACCATCAATCTCCAGGGTCAAGTACAGGGAGTGTTTTATTTTGAACATGATTCAGACAATCTCTCAGCRTGTTTCTTTGTTCTTCAGCTCTTTAAAGCCCAAGCTATCAGTAATTCAAAGTATGTTCCTAGTGTGTACTTACACCCCCCCATATTCAGAAGGTGTAACATAGTAGATTTTCTTAGCTGTTTGAGCTGTTGATACTTTAAARTAAACAATAAAAGTTCACATTCTTGCTCTTGCATGGAACAACTGTTAGGTGTTAAATTACCCTCAAGCATTTTTGCCTTAACAATACAATTAATAGACCATTTTTCTCCCTCTAATAAAAAAAAAAAAAGTTCTTTAATCTTGAGAAATATAGGCAGAGATGCTGCCAATATTCCTTCTCTCACATGAATATGCATTTTGATAATGCACAAAGTCAAACTGGAGTGTGGAATAAAGACAAGTTGCAAAGTTGTTCTTTCAGAGGGGCAGGTATGGATCTGGCAGTCTCTTCATTCCCTACAGGGCAAGTGACACACCTTGACTCATAATATGCTGCTAACAGACCCAGTCCCTGTCTCCCAAAATGGAAAATCAGAAATTGATTTTGTTGAGCTTCATGAATATACTGCCAGGAACCCTGTTATACCACCAACAGACACAGGATGAGGCTTAAGTCAAAATCCAATGCATGGAATCACARAATCAGAGAATATTYTGCATTGGAAGGAGTCCACAAGGTCGCCAAGTCCAGCTCTTAATGCATGGCCCATGCAGGGTTCAAACCCATGACCTTGTGGTTATTAGCATCATGTTCTGGCCTCATGAAACAGTTTAAATACTTACTGGTTCCTATACAATGTTTGTGGGAAAATCCAGAACAGAAATTATCAGTGCTCTTTTATGTCCAAGACTTCATAAACACTCAAATATTTAATTTAAATARCATTCATGTTTGGGCAATAATRATAGTGATAATAATATGGGCAAGGGAGGAAAATGTCCCTGTTTTTGCAAGTMAAACCGATGTATATTCAATCTTTGCTTCCATGTGTGCTAAGGTACAGACAGAATTTGATCTACTGAATATTTCATTAGGGTGTTGACAGCTAAGCGTCTAAGATACAACTGCCGAGATTATACATGAAACATGCCAGCAGAGACTAAATAACAGACTACTCAATCTTTTCCTCTATTTTTGGCCTCTTTGTCTCCCTCTTTCTCATTTTAACTGCATACAGTGTAAAAACTGACTCACACATGTTCCTGCAAAGAAAAGAGCTGAGGTTCTGATTGCTCTGCGAGATTGTGGCAGCCATTACTCATACAGAACTGCCTCTGTAGTTAAGAAAAAGCCCTGAATCATACACTCAAAYGCAAATAAATCTTTCCATGGGAAAACTAACTCCAAGGGTCTTTATCTGACCCAGTGACTTCTTTCTAGCTTTAAAAGATCTCATGGAGGAAACAACAATCTATGGAGCGAAACACAATCTCTGTAGACAAAATGAGCAGCTGCACTCACCAAAGGCACTAACTCGCAAGAATTGTTATTCAAGAGTTTGCAAGCAACTGGTCAGGCCAATAAGCATTTTTTAGAAAGATTTAATGAACAGAAATCATTCTTTTTCTTTAAACAGTTCTTTAAGTMTGTGTTGCTATATTTTTCTATTTGAGTACATCATCTTAAAATTAGTATAACAAAAAGGGGAATTAGGCCTTGTTCRTATATTTTACAAATTAGGACTAGTGTCTTTATGATTAATTAATAGGAAAAGGGATGCATTTGCAACTAAATATTTCTACAATGAATAATTTATCCAAGTTTACTTTTAGCATATTGKTAAAGCAGGCTTCAGTTCACATACTGCACAGTAAAATCTCTCTAAAGAAATTCATGAGACCAAAAAATAACCAACATAAAAATCAATTGCTCTTTTCCATTTAAAAGTTGGGTTAGAACCATATACAGTAGATTTAGGATATCCTCATAATATATGTGATTGTCTAGAAAAGATATAGGTTCTRTTATTCCCAGACAGAAAAGAAAATTGTTAATTTCCCTAGAAACAAGTTCTTTGTGTTAATTTATTCCTTCACATATTTCTCATTCCCATGAAAACACTTCATTGTGAAAATGGAGAAAAATATACAGTAAATTAAACTTAGTACAATGATTTAAAGTAGCAGATATCCTGTAAAGGGGGGAAAAGATAAGTCATCTTAATTTATGAGCCTTACAGTTGTGAGTCATGTCCTGTTATGGTTATTATATTTATGAGGTCTAAATGACTGCTGAAATAAATAACAGATCTATGATAATCCAAAATGTATGAGGAGAATCCTAAAAGACCCCTTCAAAACATACTAAGATCACAGTAAAACATTTAATTGAATGTAGTTCACTCAGAAATTTTAAATATCAAAAATGAAATATATAAATAAGCAACACTGATTTCACAGAAAGCCTTAACTGTAGTGTTAAGAATTTAGAGTTATTATTCTCWGAAGTTCAAATAATTTGTTGTAATGTTCCTCTCTGGTGATAACAGGAACCKAGATGCTGATTAGAAGAGAGGCAGAAGGACTGACATGTCACCAACTGTTCAGGGATGTGACACTGTCACAAAAAGAGGCAATGGAAGTGAGCCCTTTATGCATCTGGCTGTTTATGTAGCACAGAGTATCAGTCACTGATGAGAAAATGCACTGTGTTTCAAAGCCAAACCCTTTATTGTACATTAGCCATAGAAACAATAGTAGAAAATTATTTTCCATCAGAAGTTAGAAAAGCTCTTTTGGCTCTGATGTCCTAATGTGAATTGACAGTGAAGTGTATCCCTGGAGATCTGAAGCACTATGCTCTAAGTGAAGTAAAGACAGCACAGTTCCATTTATACTGACATAAATGCCAGCTTATGGATTTCAATAAGCATCAGGAATTTTTTCAAGGCTTCTGCAAGGATATTTACTAATGCAGATGTAGATTTTGACAAGGTCTTCTTCTCTTTTTCCTGTTTTGTTTTTTTTTGTTTGTTTGTTAGTTTGTTTTTTTCTCTAATAAAAACACTGATATAATAATTGCTATATCACATTTCATTACCTGAAAAGACAGAAAATGGACCACTCTGATCCGAATTTGCTGTCAATATAGACTGCTAAACTTTGACACACTTGTGCCTCTACCATACTTTTTCAGCCATTTCCACCATTCAGTGGCAGAATCTTTGAAGGGAGCCACAGCCCCTAGTTTGGTTTCTCACACCATTTGAAGATTGGCTGATTGGTTGAGGAGTCTTGGTTTTATTACATGGTTCTCTTTTTCTTTTTGTCAATTGCATTATATTTTTATAGACTGAAGTTTTCAGGTTTCCACTAAAGGGTGAAAAAATTAGCTTTTACATGACTGCACAGTAAACAGCACATGCAAATGCTGTGATGGTGTATGGATTCAATAATTCAAGATATGAAGGAAGCAGGAAAACATAAGGCATTTTTTCTAAGCTCATTACTTATTGCAAAGAAAACAAGATGAAAGAATTGTGCTGAACAAAGGCAATTTCCCAGCTGCTGTGCCATACATTTAAAAGGCAGAGGTCCTTTTATATTTMAAATTCTCCCGAWAGGTYTGATCTGTTGGTAGCCCTGGGCTGRCGACCAACACTATCCAGGAATTTATTCTCCATTATGCAGAGTGTGGCAATTGTAATGACCACCAGCACTGGCTGAAWGTTCAAGGGAGAAGGCTGATTCCTCACTACCTCCCTCACTCTTTTTGTCCTGTGTTGCAATCAAATAATCAAAGTTTGACTTTCATACAGGGTTCTTACGCCTGCAACATTTGCGTCACAGCACGCTGCATTGTCAAATTTGTAAGATAAGAAACTTTAAATTAGTCACACTTGCTAAACAAATATTTTATTGTGGTGTTCATAATAMAGGGAAGGTTATAATCTTGTAGCAAGTTCTGTACTATGGTAAGATCTGAGCAAAGTACAAGGTGTCCTGCAGAAATTAAAATTAAGGAATTTTTATTGCCCGGTGTTTTGGCATTTATTCCCAGSCTGTATTTGGAAGGCAGAAGCTTGACAGGCTGACACATGGATAACCTTTATGTTGTGGGGGTGTTTGGGGTACTAAGATTGCCACAGCCAAGCTCCCTCTTCTTTTGACACATGAATTGGGAAAAAGGTCACGACTGCAGGAGAACTTGGTTGTCAATTTTGCCAGAATAAACCTACTGGGATCMCTTTATAGTCCAGCACTCCTTGACTACTATCATTTTTCCCAACTTCACATCACCTAAGRGAGCTTTTGTCCATGGTTAAGTCTTACACCCATGTAAAATGGAAATGCAGATATTACAGGGCACTGTGATCTTACAGGTCAGGAATTCACCTCCTTAGTGTTCTATGCTACCTAAAATACACCTTTCCCAAATTATTTTCTAAAAGTGTTTCAATAAGCCTTTCACAGCCTCACACTCACAGATGCAAAATCTTAACAACATGGAAGCATTCTCAGGCTTTTTGTTGCAAAGGAAAAGATGCAATTTGATATTCTCAAATGAGAAGAAGCTCAACAGGCCCTTGGACTCAGCTCAGCTCAATAAGTAAATTGATGTAGTTTTTGTGGGTTCACTGCAGTTATACTACTTTACACAATCTGGCCGTGCTAATACACTTGTTCTTTTGTTTGTATCCACTGAGTTCCCCAGCATGAGAATTTCAGTATTTTAAAATTTTATTATTTAATTATGCCTTTAAGGTTTTTAGTTT
>NW_026623374.1:1126045-1133496 GCF_030028575.1 Malurus melanocephalus | reverse complement strand
TCACTGATTGCATTATTTTTTAAAACTTATTTCAAAAGGGAGTGATTTCTAAAATATACAAAAATAAATAAGGATGCATAAAAGAGAGCATATTTTTCCAAATTCACATATCTTAAACAGTTAAAATTATTTCTCTTTCTCTTTTAACTTTTTATAAAGATTATGTTTGGGCTCAACAAGGTAAGGAAACTCTCAGCTGCAAAGGGCACATTTTCATAAAATTATGAACAAATGAAAATGGAAGGCTAGGGAAAAATRTTATAAGCATAATGTTTGTATAACTATTGATGCCATAAATGCCATTATACTTTCACTAGATATGATTTCAAACATTAGCTACTGGCCTGCTSGGTTAAATATTTATTTTCCAGGAGTCCCATCTGTTTCAAGCTACCAGCCAAGAGAACTAAATAATAAAATGTACAATATACACAGTTATAAGGTACAGAACAATATTTTTCAGGATGTTTGCACTTCTGTTAACAAGAACAGATAAACAGACCCACCACTGGCCAATAAGCTTTTTACTGGTGGAAATTTCATCCAATAATTTTCTGTCTGTTTTGCTGTGCTAATGAGTGCTATAAAAGTTATCTTTCCCATTGTCAATTTTTAAATGGCCAAATCTTTGTGGATTTTAACACTCCCTTTCTTGTTGTGACTAAGGTGTTCCAGTAAATAATAAATTACAATGGTGGGAGGGGTGGGGAAGCAGAAAGTGGAACTATAGCTTAAAAMCCAAAGATATATTCCTGCCTCTTCCATAATGAAATAAAATTTTCTTGGTTCATATATTTTGGTTTTCTTGGATCTTTTTATTAAGAGTARAGCTGCCTTAATAAAAAGAGTTTARTCCAGTAATCTCTTACATAGGAAAAAGTGTGGTATTTACTCTTTTTGATTTTGTTTTTAGTCTGATATGACATAGATCATGATTTCTGGCAAACTATATGCAAACTATAAATTCYACAATATTTCAGCTCTTTTTCAGAGAACCACTTTTCTGCAATTATGTATGCAAATCTTAATCCAGTAACTGTTTAAGATTAAGCTATGGCTGTAACCAGAATGTAGCACAACTGGGAAGCTGCACACGTGCAGTTTTTATCCTTATATTCTTGACAGTCTGGAAAATTCTGTTTAAATCAAAAGGCAAGGCAGTGCTCCAAAGGAAATTAATTTGCATTCAYACATACAGCCATGCAATGCCCCTCTCTACACTGCTACAATTCCAAGATATCACAGATAAAAAGACCTCTTGAAACAGAATCTCTGAATAGMTAGACTGCTTAGAGTTTAGAAATTGTGAGAAAAATATAGCTTATATTATGCTGTATGAAGATAATTTCAGAATCCATAACCTCAATGCACTGCAGGCATGAAATAATGCATTGTTATATTTCCTGGTGATGCTAAAAGGGAATATTATATTTCTTATATAAATGCTTCCCCTTTTTTTATAGTTTCCTGCTTTATCAACCTCATGTAAAGATCTCTGCTTTAGTAATTTTGAGTCATARTCACAAACCGAGCTGTCTTCAGTGCTTTGGCAGTGACAATGTGTCTGGGTTTCCGTAGTGATGTACCAAACAGATTAATCTTCCTCCTCCTGCACAGAGCACATCCTTCTGATGGCATTCCTGTTGTGTGGGAGGGCGGCTGTGCTCCATTCACACTCTCACAGATGTGGCCTCCTGGGCTTACTCCTGAGGAGCTTTCCAGCAGCCAAACATTTGTAGCCTCAAGGCCACTCTGCAGTCTTGTAGTAAGCAGGCAGAGCATCACAGCTCAGGCTTTGTTTGTTCCTCCTACTGATGTGTTGGGTAGGATTTTATCCTGTGGAGCTGAGAATTTCCCTTTGGAAAGAAAGGAAARGAAGGAAGGGAAGAGAAAGAGGGGAAGGAAGAAAAGAAAAAGGGAGAAAGTGGGAAAGGGGTAAAGGAAGAAAAAAAGGGAGGGAGGAGAAGGAGACGGAGAAGGAAAAGGAAAAGGAGAAGGAAAAGGAAAAGGAAAAGGAAAAGGAAAAGGAAAAGGAAAAGGAAAAGGAAAAGGAAAAGGAAAAGGAAAAGGAAAAGGAAAAGGAAAAGATAATTTAGAAAAGTAACCATCTTTGGTATATTATAAAACAGTCATGGAGAAAAGCCCTGTTCCATTCATAAGTGCTGTTTTACAAATAATTTTAGCTATGTTCCTATGAAGCAATGCAGAAATTTTGACTCCTGTGAACAAAAAATTTGCTTGAAAACAGTGATTTGATCAAGAAATGCCACAGAATGTGTGGTAATCTGATCTCCTCTCAGACAGTTAGTGGCATACATGAATGACAGAAAGTAATACATTTAAATCATCTTATTTCTTTGAAAAATCTTTCCACAGCAAGCATTTTGTCACAACAGCTGTAGCTGCTGCCTCTGCCAATAGGATATTTGTATGACTGTATAGATCAGCACAGGCCATTTCCTGCAGGAATATTTTCTTCTATAATTAAATCAGGAAGAAACACACCTGGAACACTGCTGAAGGATGTAGGGACAGGGTTATTTTGAACCAGATTTTAGTCCGTAGTGTACTTCCTGGTAGCTTGGTAATGGAGCTTTCTGGTGTATGGCAATACAGCACAGGAACTGGAATGGCCTCATGAACAGAAAAAGCCCCCAGAAAGCTGTGCCTAGGGAGGATGGGAAGTGTTGGTGCTAAACTGGTACTGCATGAGGGAAGATGAGGTCATTACTTCTGCATGAAAAGCAATATCCCAGATATAAGCAAAAAAAGAGAACTTGATTCCCCCAAAGCATCTTAACATATTCTTTGCCTGGAGAAGACAAAGAGAAATTCAGTGCAGAACAGGGCTATTTCCATTTTCAGCTTGACAGTAGTGTCACAACAAAGCATGGGGAGAGAGRGAAATGAAAGGATTTCCCTACATTTGATTGTGATCGTACTCTCTCTACCAATAAATCCTCCTTGGTTCATAAAGATTCTTCTAAAGAGCAATTTGATTTGCCTTTGAAAAGCACTGGAGTGCATCCAATGTCATTAGTTCTTTAAATATGTCCATAGACTACTGCAGGCTTGAAGCTTTGTGCAAAGTCCGTTGTCACTCCTGGCCTTACTTTTCCTTTGTAGGAATCCAAATTAAATTGTCTTCTGCGTGTTTCAGTAGCACACGGATTGAAGGGCTTTAACATCCTCTATATGAGTGGCAAGGCATATTGGGTGAAGCTACAGGATTGGGTTAAATTTCATGATTGTATTTTAATAGACTTTTCCAAAGAAGGCAAATCTTGATGCAATAGCTTGGAACTACACAACTAATCAAAATTATTCATATTAAATCAGTGATATCATCTTCTCATTGGACTCTTTTTTGGTATACTTACTTAGCTAGAACTCTTATTTGTGCTTACTATTAAGATCTGATTATTCAAACTATTAGAAAGATGCCTCTGCCCAAATTAAAGTGAAAAAGAGACCACATGCCAAAGTCAGAATTAAATGTGACGCAGGAAGAGTGAGGCAGAAACAAATTTTAAAAAGTGTGGGGAGAGAGAAAGAGAGTGACAGAGCAACAGGTAAAGTAGAAAAATATCACCACTCCGTGGATTCCAGTAGCATCTTATTCATCCTCTTCTGGTCTTCTCAGTAAAACATAGAGTTTGATGGGTTAATGTGCACTCAGTCTGGCTGGGGTGGGAGTTTTGTACTGTCTTTGCATGACTGGATCTGTTGCTACACTTGGATCACTTGCAGTCCTCTGAAGAGGCCTCAGCCATGGGTCTGGGGGGGTTTTGGGGCACCATCCCACTCAGCAGGATTGGCCTCTTATCAGCCTCAAAGCCCAGTTGGTGTCTTCCTGTCTGTGCAATTCCACAACACACTCCCAAAAACACACCTGCTCCCTGCTGAGAGAAACAAACCTGGCCTCAGCAAAGCACCCTGGCACCTACAGGATTGTTTTGAATTATTAACCATTAACAGTCCAGTCCATCACACCTAACTGCTGAATACTTCAAAAAATCTGAGGCTCCCTAACTTTAGCATTACATTTTTCGCTTCCCTCAACACCTTCACTGACTCTTTTTCTGTCCCCACTCTGGATTCAGTCCTTAGGCTCTCCATCTTTCCAGTAAAGATAATTATTTTCCTACATCTTCACCTTCTTTTATAACTTGAGAAGTCAGCTGTTTTTCTGTGCTGAATAATGCAAGCCCTGCAACCCCATCTTTAATCCTCTGTCTGTATCCATTCCCCGATGCATCTACTACATATCACTCGATAGATTTTGTGTATTCCATCCCCCTSTACTTCCTTTCTCCTGGATGCTCCGTTAGGAAATGATTGCTCTGGTCTTACAAAAACATTGATCATTCATGACTGCCTTATTCGACTGCCTTTGTCGAAATGGTGCTGCTTTTGAAGACCTACAAGAGGAAATCCCAACAGCTGGGTCTGGTTCCAAAACTAAAATCCACATTCCTTAGGAACTGATGTGCCTGTCCTGACTGAGACAGGCTTAAACCACAGGCTGTTAGACGAAATTTAGGCAACATGTGTATTTAACATTAGTCACTTGTGTAGAAAAGCCTGTCAATCATATTGATTTGTGTCAAATTAAGTGCAAAGGGTTTCTTTTTTTTTCTTTTTTTTTTTTTTTTTAATCCATGTGGACAGCTTGGAGGCAGGAAATTAAACAAACCTTTTTCAATAATCATCTTGGCTGAAAGTAAACTGTGGTCTTAATAATCAGAGAGGGACAATCATGTTATAAAAAGCTATCCCTCAGGTAAGGAATGCTTGCCAAAATTAAAGTCTCATAAAAGCTGCAATAAGAGAGGCAACTTAACAGGCATGATCTTGATTTTACAAACAATACTCTAAAATTAAGGGATAATTCATTGGCTTCAAATGAAATTTCTCATCACCTTACACTACTGACATTATTTTGATAGTTCTCTTGTGAAACAGGGAAATATCCTAATTTAAAAAAAAATACATATGCACTAATTTTATAGGTTTTGCAAGTCTATCAAGTTCTCACTTCAGTACTAAATTATTTAAAMATCCTTTATGACTTAAAAAAAAAMCCAAAACAAAMCAAAAACAATTCTCTGCTATTCAATATTGCTTTAAATGAGGGCAAAGTGAGAAGTAAAATTGTGTATCTGCACGAAATTAGCGGTGACTTAAAGGAAGTGGATACATATGTACATCTGCAACACAGAGCTTTTGGGACTCAAAAAAGCACACCCTGTATAGGTGATGACAAGGACAATTCAAACTTAAAGTACATTACCACCAAAATTATCATTGGGAAGTGTTATGGATAGCTGCATTCCTCCTTTCCCTGTTCTGAGCTACCCAGTTCAGATTCTGGCTGCTACATGAGTGATGGCTAGTTTTGATACCCAGAGCAGAGAGCAGTGCATCATTTGTATGAGCTCTGAGGGCTGCCGAAATCCCCACTTGCAGTGATTGGAGAGAACTCAAAGGAATCTTGTCCTGCCCAACTTATTGGGATGTAGAACGGCAACACTTTTCAAAGCCTCTCTTGTTAAGGTGATAGAAAAGGAAAGCTAAATCACAGCTAATCAAGTATGTTCCAATTCAGAAATTGTAATGAACTTTTCCATCTATCTCTCCTTTCTAGGAAAGAACATAAGTGGCAGAACTTTGCATGTGCTCCTCATTAATAAAAGTGACCTGCACCCAATTTCACTTAAAAGCAAATAGAAGGGACAAAAGAACACAAGAAGTTCCTCACAAAAATAATCCTGAGGGTAGAGAACCAAGGCTTCAAGAGATGCCTCAATATATGCTGCCAAGAAGGATTTTTCTGAGCTTTGCACATTTACATGGAGATGATGACACTATAAGCTCATTWGATAGTAAATTTGTTCAATCTAATGTGTTTTGGGTATTTTCTTTGAGATAGACACATTGTGTCTCAGACACAATTTATTCTCTTGACCTGATGTTCAATGACAGCAAGGAGAGCTCAGGGTGACTGTATCACACATCTGCTCAGGTAAATCCCATCTTGGCTTGCTGCTGATGTCAGCACACATATATAAAATACATCAGAGAGATGYTCTTCCTTCTTGTGTTGCCCATAGCTCTCTGCCTGTGGCCACACAGTCCACAGTGAAAGTGGAAGCCAAGAACAGCCTTGAACATTAAATCAGTTTTGTGTGGTGCATGGCATTTCCTAATTGTCACAGCTGAAATCCTTTAGAGTTTGTTTTTTGACCAGTATGAACAGGTATGGGAGTTTCCCTGGTACCTCCCTCCACTCACAATACACTCAGGGAAAATAAGGAACAATTCCAGAGGGACAATAAGGAACAATTCCAGAGGGACAAGGACACTTCCTAATGTTCCCTCCCTGGATGACAGACTGCTGTCTCAGTCCCTGCCATCAGCACTTGACTTGTCACCATTTTTTATTTGAAAGACATTGAGATACCTTGCTGTTGTAAATATTGTCTGAACTGCAGGGTTGTTTTTTTTTTGCTATCTTTTTTGCTATTGTTTTTGGTGCATCATGTAGACGCATAAATGACCTATCTTTGTGTGTGTATCTATACCCATGAAGGACTAATTCCCATGTTGCGTTATTGAGAATTTTGTCAGATATAGTTTCTACAACAGGATTTTCATGTTTAATTTCAAGAACATATTACATATACTCTATTCACAATTAACCTTTTGGAAGTTATGCTTAGATGGATATAATTAAAGGCTCTTTGGTGACTTTGTCTGGTTATTGCTTCGTATACACTTCATTTGAAAATGTTASTGAAATATCCAACTTTTTTTTTGTTTGTAGTGTCTGAGGGTTTACTTAACTTCAGCCTAACTCTTCATGACTTATGTCTTAGAATATAATTTCTTTCCCCTTAAAAAATATTTATATATTTGTGTTTATCATTAAATACATATTTTTATATATTTGTATATGTTTCATACAGAAGGTGTATGTATCAGACATTCTCGATTGTAGCCTTCCTAATCTGCCGTTTAGTGTGCATTTATGTTAATGCAGATCATACAATGTGTTTCTCCAACAAATTTCTAAACTGCATTTTCTAATAATTAAAAAAATCAAAATGTCATGTTGGTCTCGTATACATTTTATTTTCTTGAAATTGATTTTGATCTGATTCTCTCTGCAAAGTAATCATAACTCCACTGATTTCATGTAGCACCTCTGCTGACGCAGGATAAGAAAACAGATTTCTCTGTGTTGTGGCCTTTTGTGAAATACATAAAACTCTGATCATGAATCTTCCTGATGATGATATTGATACCTTTATCTTTTAAGGAAAACTGTGCCACAAGCTAATGATATTTGCTAATGACACATGAATAAAACTCACCCAGTTAATATCTGGCTTTACTAACACACTGTCAATAGACTATAATAGCTATTCCTTTTCTGGGTTTTTTTTTTT
>NW_026623374.1:1105971-1126019 GCF_030028575.1 Malurus melanocephalus | reverse complement strand
CTCCTGAGTGTCAAATGCATTTAGTGCTCCTTGTGCCCAATGCCACATGTGATGAAATAATGTCAATAGGTGGGTGATATAAAGTTGTGTAAGATGTTTTAGAAGACCTGGAGATGTTTTGTCTCTGCCCTGAGCCCGTGTAAGAGGCCTCTTGTTTTGAGCAAACCACACAGGTCACAGAAAGCATTTACCCCTTTAGGGTAAGACCAGTTGCAGTCACCCAGCATTTCTCGTTGCTCCAGAGAGGTTGATTTTTTGCTCAGCCTTCCACCTCCCTGCTGCAGAAATACTCCAAGTTCTTCCATATCCCATCCCAATGCCTTAACCCAGCCAAAGTTAGGGGTCCCCTCTGCTAAGGCACAGTCTGGCTAACATGGAGTAAAAGCCCTTCTACCACTATTCCCAGTATCAAAAACCAAGTGCAGCAGAGAGGAGGATTTGTCCCTGAAATAATTTTCTCTTTTAATCAAATGCCCAACTTATTTTCTTCACAACTTTGTAAATAAATCCTAACAAATAGAAAGTTTGTTTTAAAATTCTGCATGCAAACTTATTTTGTTTAAATCCTTTGCAATGTTTTCCTTAAGGGTTTAGTTATGGTCTCTCTATTGTGTACATCATRAGCAGTTTACCTGCACTTATAACAGTTTATATTTCAATAGAAACAATCTCAGTTCAGATCCTTTTAATCTTTAATCTCATCCAGATCTACACTAACACTTTAAAAATAATAAGTTCAKGTCTATGCAAATGACTTCTGTTCCTAGCCCAGCTAACATTGAGAAAGACTGAAGTGCTCAACAGCAACAGTTTCAGCCCTAAGCCATCTGTAGGCTTATTTTTAGGATTTGAAATTTTAAACTGAGTACTTTGCTAATCAAAAAAAACCCTTGAACACTCTCCAATATTACCAGGTCTTGCACTTTTACCACAAAAATAGAAACATTGCAGTGAAGTCAAAATTTTGTGTTGACTTCCACAGGGCCTAGCACTTGATTTTAGTGTTGTCATTTTTCTACAGCTGCAGATTTCGGCAGTATGAAACTGTAAATGAAACTCAGCTTTTATTTTTTTAATGTCATTTTTTACAGACACAATTCTTGCAATGAAATCCAAATGACCAAAAYAAATAAAAACAAATAAAAACAAAACAACAAGCAACCATCTCAACACCAAAACAAAAGAAAAACCACTCCTCAAACAAAAAAAAGAATGCATTTGAGGGGATTAAAGGTTCTTTAAATTTTGTCAATCTTATATTTAGGGGCTGACAGAAAATACAGGAACACTATTAGTTTTCAAAACTGTATTTTGAAATATGTTTTTAATCTTACATTTTATTTTATTCTTATTCTTATTTTGAAGTAGACATTTCATGTTATTGATGTGCTTAAGGTATTTATTATATCTCTCCAGCCTTTTCTTTTCTAAGCAATTTTGATTTTTATTGCCTTCTTACATTTTTATTGATTTCCCTGTTCCTCTTTTCATAAATTTTTTTCTGTTTATGGTTGACTCTTTGTTCACATGACATTGGTTTATAAAGTAAAAAAGATGAGAGGTGATAACAGRGCTTTCCAGTGGTCACCTCATCTAAGCTCATTTGCTGTCGGCACAAATAGATCACTAACAGCATATTGACTGAAGTGTTTAAGCTTCAGGAGTTTTATCTTGCACCACTGACATTAATGGAAGTTTGCAACTGACACAGTAGATGGTGAATGAGAGTTTGGATTGCTGCTGTGTTGTACCAAACTAAACCAGGCTTCAATTGCTGCTCTATTTCTGATAGTCCTAAYCTGCTTGATTATTTTTCTGCAATTATTTCAATATATTTTTTACACCTTCATCAGTTTTTGTATAATATTTTTTCAAAGACAGGCAAGAACCCAGTTCACAATAATCTGTATTAATCTATTTTTGGAATGTCCACAGAGAGTGGACCATTATGCTTTTTTACTACATTATCTAAGTATTGAAATACCTCTATTAGAATTCCTGTGGGCACCTGCTTGATATACACGTTCAGTGTGAGCAGCTGTGTGTGCACCCCTGAGAATCAGATCTGAGATAAGCTTTCAAGTGCTYGATCATGCTTTGGTTTCTACTTCTTATATTCCTACCTAACTGAAATGTGTGTTTCCTAAAAGCATGCCAGTCACTTAAATAACATTCCAGAAAAACAAACATCACTGGAGTATCTGAAGAAAGGTAGAATGCTCATATTATACACAAGAAAGCCAACAAGCACACACGATATGGCTAGAGTCTTAAAATATCTATATAATTTATATTCTTGAAATACTCTAGCATTTCAAGGGTGAAATTTAAAAAGAAAAAGGGCAGAAAAACCTTAAATTTGTCTGCTTTACTCCCTGTATCTTTCTTCCATATAAAATACTAGCATCTAAATAATTTAAATAGGATTTAAATATGTAAATTCTATTAACATTTCACAAAGTAGAAGGGTTTTTACTCTTTTATTTCTACTAACAACTGAAAATATATGTTTATATTATTCACAGAAAATTAATGCTTAATAGAATAGGAAAATTTGCATAGATAAAATGTGCACATGTAGATATAATTTACCTTTCATTTTTGAATACGTAGAGGAAGAGYTGTGTTTACAATCAAGAAGCATTATGCTCTGATGTACTTCATAAGCTGAAGTTTAAAACACGGCATCAAGTTTCCCAAGTTCAAGAGAGCAGCAATGCAATTGTGTATCTTCCCATCCATGTGTGTGTGTGTGTTTTTTAACCTTCTTATGACTTTCTGAAAAGCCACCACTGATCTGGAGAAAAATCATTCCTAAAACATGCATATTTCTTAGCACCAGTACATCTCCCTYCTCCCTTTGGTGATAATATGTTGGTTTCATCTCTTCATCCTCCAAGTTAACAATGGGGAAAATTATTAACCTTGGTCTCAGCGGAAGATTTTTAATAAATTTTGTTTGCTGTCTCTTAGAAACACTAGTTTCTCATTCATTGAATTCTTGCTCTTTGTATGCTTGAAATATTGCTTATTATATATTGTAACCACTTGTGCCTTTACAAAGGCCTTTTGTCTTTATTTTCTATTTTAGCTMATTTTGCCTTTTTTCAGTGTCTTAATCCTCAAACAGATGTGATGTTTTATGTCTCGTCTTTTCCGCTGCCTCAGTTTCTTGATAATTTTTGTTTTGAATCATAGTTTTGTTATAAAATATATTTGTCTTATAAGCACGTACTCAATTTTTTTAATCAGGATATGTAGATGCCATTTTCTTAGGAATGCACAGCTCTGACAGAGAAGGAAATGAGGACTTTAAAAATTGATGTGTCCTAATATATGGGTATAGCATTAATTTTACCTTCTAGATTAAAAAAGCATATTTCCAAAAATGTTCATACAAATGAAGACATATAAATAAACTTTATAAATTATCTTGGCATATGCTAGAAGGGAGCAAATAGAGTCAAGGACTCAGTAACGCAGATGCACCAAATCCTGTATTCTGTGAGTTTGCTGAAGTCTGAAAGCTGATTTTGCCCTGTTACAAATTTGGATTTGGACAGGAAAGCCTGTGAGTTTCTGTGGTTCAGGTGTTAATCTTGCTGCTGAAGTTCTGCCTCTCTTGAGAGCAAAGTCAACAGATGCGAATACAGGTGGGATGTTTTTGTCAGAGGAGGGGACAAAAGAGGGACTCTAAAACAGACAAATCCAGAATCAATCACCTGTGCAAGTGCAGGCTGGAAAAGTTATTGGTTGTTTTGGAGTTTCTTCTTGAAAATGCTGCTGAAATATACAACAGTGGGACAGATTTTACATTGGCCTGGAGGTAACGYTTACCATGGTGAATGCACATACCTTTAATGACATGGGAATCTTGCTATGAGTCCCATAATATGCCTCTGAAATAAGTAGAGCAACATTTTAGAAGCTTTTGAAGGAGATTATAAAGGGCAATAAGCAAAGGGCCATTTTTTACAGTGTTATTCAGTATTTATGGAAATAAGCCTTTACTAGTTGTTAGTAGCTCAACCTCATCGTAAAGCACAAAGAAGAGGTGAGGGAACCCTAAATGCTGTATTTTTTGACTGCTGTCCCTCTTTTCTAAGATCCYGTCAGCAAGTCTGTTTTCCAAAATTAATCACAACCAGGTGAAAATTAGTTTTACAGTCYTATCTCATCGACTTGGAGGTACCAGGCTTGTTTGTGCAAAACATTGAGAAAGAAATGTTTTAATAGCTCTGAACAATCAAAAGGGCATTTGATAAATGTTTGATCTCTTTAAATTCTAGAATATAAAAAAATAGKTTTTCAAAACACATGTGAGTTTAAGAACCTGATTAATTCTTAAATGAGAAATTCTTCCAAATGAAGGTTTCGAGCTCTGATTGTGATACAGTTGCATCAATGGTTTATGCATAAACTCAAACAAGAATCAACAGGATACACAACAGTCAACTAACATGAATAAAAATTAACARTAGAGAAAAAAATGTTTGAAAGGTTTAGAACATCAAAGAAATCATTTTGCTGAAGCCCTTACATTTGAGCATCTCCTCATGAATTCATTCTTCCATTTCCTCCCACGTTTTTTTTGCCATCATATCCATTCTCAACTCAGAACATATTACCACGTTACAACAAAGACAAACCAAAATATATATTTAAGTGAACTGAAACTAATAATGTTACTTCAATATATCTTCATTCTCACAAGCAAAGAGATTGTCTTGCAGTAGCCATTAAAGTTAATATTTTTTAGGGCTTTGGTATATCAATAATTAATTCTTTTTACTACCATTTGGCTTTATTAGTTTACTTTATTATTAGTTTTATTGATGAATGCAAGGATACAGATCCCTTTTGCTTTGGGACTTGTGTTCAATATAAGGGAAGAGGTCAAGACATCATGAAAAAATGTGCTGATCTGGATGACTCTTGCAGCTGGTCATATCTTATATAAGRAAGCACAGGAGAGATTTCTATATTTAGAGGCTCAGAATAACTTTTTCATTTTCCTGTCCTTCAGCAATTCATATTTCCTAAGCCTCTATTTTTCTTTTAATTGAAAGCAGCAGACTCCAGTCTCGTCACATATTGACCTAATATATGATATTTTTGTCTGGTTTTTATTTGATTAATGTTTGTTTTTTATTTGATTCACCTGACTGTGATTTTACCTTACATTCATAATTTTTTTTGCTCAATACGAAAACATTTGAGTTCATCACCTGTTGAGAGGTAAGGTAAAAATTGTGTACTGGAAGAATGAGACCAGGAGCTGGTTGTGGAGATCTGCTAACATTTGAGAGTGTATTTATGGCTTCCTATTTTTCCTGTTACAGTAGTGGATTGTTGTTTGGTCTGTCGTTCATTAAAGCACCCTCTGTTAAACACTTTTTGTTCCTTGTCCACCAAATTACAGTATTGGGAGAATTCAGCCTTGAACAGAAAGGCACAGTTTGTTTTAAACTGAAAAAAAGAAGATTAAATGCAATCACAAACCTTTTTCATCACTGTCAGAGAGTTTAAATACAAGATGTGTTATGAGTACTGTTAATTGTTTCTCCTGATTTTTTTGGTATGTTTTTCCTATTTGACGTGGTTGGTTTGAAACATTTTAGCCCATCTTTTTCTTGTGGGAGAAATCTGAGCAAAAAACTTATACTTTTATTGTTTCATTGTTCCACTTCTGCTTCACTCCCCTGCWCATTATTTGATTTTTTTAAATCCCTATTATATCATTGCTTCAGAGGAAAATAACTGGAGGATATGTTCTCCTTTTAATCTTCCTTTGCCATGTAATAAGAAGGTGGTTATAGACWGGGCAAGGAAGAACAAAGAAGATATTGTCACAGTAGGAAAGTCTTATTCAGATTCCTCAATGAACGGAGAGAATCGGGCCAAGACTTTGCTAACATTTTCCATYACTTTTTATTGACCTCAGCTCTGAATCAGAAAACGCCACCTGGATATACTCTCTGCAATGTACCTCRAAATAAACACTGCCAGTTACCACACACTCAGGGGATTCCCTTACCCTTGCAAGAGGAAGCAAAACCAATAGCAAGTGCAGAGGAATTTATGTGGTGCTGTAAATCTTCCATTCCCAAAGTCTGGAATCCTCACTATGGCATTATGGCCATGGTTACTGATTATCCAGTGTTTTGCAGCTAAGGCAATTATCAGGCTCCAGCCAGAGGTGCATTAGTTTTGTCTGATTCTTATTTACAGACATTTTCTAGCCCATTAAATATAGTCATTATGGGCTGATGCTGTCTTATAGCCAAAGTCTACAGCAGGCGTGGGGAGATGTCTACACATCTCCAGAAAACGAAGAGGAATTTCTTTAGAAGTTCACTGATATTGCACTAAATTCAATATGAGATGGCTCCTAGTCAATGATTCTCTTACAAGACTTAGGCAAGAGAAGTGAACTGAGGGGACATTCAGAGATCCATGTTTAGAAGATGTAGTCAAACAAAGACCAAATCATTCCTTAATGGAATAGCAACTGTATATGGAGGTAAATATGCCTGTAAATAAGTAAAATTCTACTTTATGCTTGGCCTGATCATCTAGATTTCCTACTTGATTTTTTTTTTTTTTAAATGGGACTTAAATAAAGTCTTTGAGAAATCTATGAGATTAGAAATACTCCAAATGCATTTCTCATGAACTGCATGATTCTGCCAACTTTTTGTATAACAGCCCTCTGATTAGGGAGCTCAAGTTAGAGAGCAAAAAATTGGAAATATGAGTCAAATGGGAAACCTGAGCTTTTCTCCTAGATTAYGCCAGAAGGAAATTGTATCTTCTCTTCTGAGTGAGGTACTGCAAAATACAGTTCAAGACAGCCTTCCCTCAGATTTTCAGGTTATGTAATTTTCATAACAAAATTGAGACTACAAAGATACCAGTATTTTAGAAATTTTCAGCACAGGATATAAACCTTGAATTCAAGAGTAGCTACTGGTGTTGATCAGACACAACCTGGGAACCAAAAATCTCGTCAAATCACAACAGAGATTCAGTCCAGATGATCTTGATAAACCGTGGAACCAGGCCAATAGAAACTGAAAAAAATAAGGTTCAAAAATAAAAGTACAAAGTTCTGCACACAGGGAAGAATAATCCCATGGAASAGCAGATGCTAGGAAGGGACTCTAAGAAGACATCTGGGAAGAGACAGACTAAGAAACAATCTTGTGGAAAAGGTTAATATCACTGTTTTTACAGAGAATAATCATCTGTCTCATCTGCTTGTGATGTAGCTTAACCTTGAAAAAMCATTGCCCAGCCAGACTGGGCAAGACTCAGTACAGAATATCCTTGTCCTGTTGGTTGTATTTTAATGCTTTGTACTTCACAGGTATGTTTTCAGATTTRTTTAAGTAATTCTTGCCACTAAATGGAATACCTCCAGTAGAAGTCAGCAAGCAAAATTCCTCCCAAATCCAACTCTCATCATCTAGACCCTGGAATCTTCTACTAAGAGCTCGTGGGACAGAGATTTAAATCTATAAATGCACAGAAAAAAATGCATACACTCAGTACACTTATGCATCTGCAGGTGAATGTCTCTCGGTTTCTCCCACTGGGAAACTTGGAATTTGTCTCTCGGTTTCTCCCACTGGGTATATTTCATTTTGCATGAGATAAACTTCATTCATAGAGCAAGAATTACCCTCTCAGCCTAATGATTTCCATTTGTGATATGAAAAGCTGTGGTCCTTCTTTCTGCTCTCAAAATTCATTCCAGGAAAAAGTGAACATCCTTAGGAGAGCCTGAGAGCACACTTAAAAATATGCTAAGACAGAGCAAAGAAGACACAGTTCTGGGGGAAAGGGGAGATAYAAAATCCATCAGTCAGGAAAGGCACTGAATCTTAACTCTCCTTCACCTTAATTTATTCTTTCCATTCTGGACTGCTGCATCGGAGAATGACACCACCCACTGCTTCTGGCCCATTTGCAAATGTAACCTAAACGTGCAGAAACTTTTCTGAAATTCAAAAGTGTAGTTGACATTTTTTCAGTCAACTCTAACAGCATTTCACTAACAAATGTCACGGCATGCTGCTTGAACAGCCTTGTTTCCTGAAGGAAACAAGCAGAGCCATCATGCTTAGGAACCTCAGGAACAGGGATGCAAAAAGAAAGAGATTTCTGTGAGTCCCCATGAAAGCCACATGATAAAAACTGCCAATGTCWTTCAACACAGAACTTATAAATGTTCTAACACTTAGATTGACAAGGAACAGTATTTAGCAGTCCAATYAATATCCTAAACTGGCAGGAAAGGGGTTAAAAGGGGTCCAGGACAAGTCTTTTTCCTTCGTCCATGTTAGTTATTTCTAAATTAGAAATGTCTTAAGAAAAACCAGTGGCTTCCTCTATTATTTCCCTCTATGTTCATCTTTACAGTATGGACATTGTTTTCACCTCAGTCATTACAGTATCACAGTACTTTAATCTAAATATTTCTAAAGAAAAACATGCTTCCATTTATAGYACTTTATCAATATACCCATGGATTTCAAAGCAGTACTTTATCAAAACACATACATTTTTGCTTTCCTTGTTGACTCACAGAATGAAGGTTACAGTCTTTATTAATTTTTCTTTTTCTCTTTCTTTTTTTTTTTTTTTTTTTTTTTTTTTTTTTTTTTTTTTTTTTTTTTTTTTTTTTTTTTTTTNCTTTTTTTCTTCTTTTCTTCTATTCATCTTCTTTTTCTGTGCTGGATGTTGTTGGCAATATATTAAACTGACTTTGAAGAAATCTGTAATACTAAATATTATGGTTTCTTCTAACATTTTGCCGATGAAAATAAACTGCATAAAACCGAGTTCACATAAAAGATACCAGGGTCAAAGACCATTGGAGCAGGCAYTGTAGATCCATTACAATCCAGTACCCATAGGCAGTGATTATTTATTGGAATATGTTATGAGTCATGGCAATTCATAACACTACAGTCGCTGGAAAATTCCATTTTCCACTCTGAGCCAACATTAGGCTTGCAGTACATACATTTTGATTAACTGAGACACAAATGCATCGCAGCAGTTACAGGAGAGTTGTTTCCTCTCTTTCTTAAAATTGAGAGGTACTTATTATTTCCAGGAAAATAAATAAGGTCATGTGGAATGAAGCATTTACAATTCTTATCAGGACACTTAAAATGAATAAGACTGTACATGAAAGCTTGTTTGGCTGTCTATTTAGTTTAATTTCAAAGATTTCAGTCTTATCATTCATGATTTATGCACAACATGTACTGCCACTTGCTGGTCTGTTCTATAAATACTTTCATAATTTGAATTAAGATAATCTGTTATCTGTGCTTGGTAGATGTATTACAGTTTTGTACTCACTTAAAGTTCCACCAAACCATAAAACCTTTTTGCATTTTAGATTTAGCTAAAAATATTCACCCATTAAAGTAGCAATCATCATTAAAATTAGTTCCCTGATTCTACTGATTAATTTTAAAGCAACAAGCAAGGTTTCTSAAAATTTACAATTAAATATATTTTTAGACAAAGCCTGTCAATTTTTAAGAGTCTAGAGAAGCAATTACCTGGCAYAAAACCTGCAGGACACRGAGGGAAGAGGAAGTAATTTGAAATAAATACATATATTAATATAGGCATGTCATAAGAATATTGCCAGAGGCAACACAGTGGTGTTGCTAAAAAAGTTTTAAATGAGTGTATTTAAGACCTTTCCACTTCTCTCCAGACRAATGTGAATCCTTCTATAAAGKGGGCAGGTTGTTTCTTTGTGAATAYATARTTTCTGGTTAAAGAAGTTTCAAACTTTTCATCTTCTTTCACCTCTGTGGTTCCAYTAAGACAACTGTGAGTAGCTGGCTTAGGAGATGCAGGGTAARGGTTTATAATTACCTTGTGGTAAATGGGCATTTTTAGACATATGAGGAATTTGAATCTTATGTTCACTTTTGGCTGCTGTTAAAGGAGAGGGAATAACCTGTTCTCCATATCTGTGAGACAAAATAAAAAGTGGTGGAGCCAAGGTGCAGTGAGAACTATAGTTTATGTCTATTAGGAAATGTTAAATCACTGGCACAGAYTGCTCAGAGAATTTGTGGAAATGCCATCACTGGAGATCTTTAAGATAAGTTAGACAGTAAAAGGTCATAGCTTGATGCCTTCATTCAGTCATTCTAAGTATCACATAAATGTTCTGAAAAACATTTAAGATCTATGTATTTTTTTTYTTTTTACATAAAACTAAAAAAAAAGTTGCATGTTTCTTCAATATTCTTTACAATCAGAAAAGATGAGATCTAATTATTATTTTTAATTTTCCTATTTCCTTTCATCTAATTACCTGAGTTTAAGAGGAGAGCCTGGATACTTTTCCTTTTTCTTTTTGTTTGTGGGCCATTTCTCATGTGCTGGGCTCCATCAGTTGGTAGCTACTGGACTAGAAAACCTCTTGAATGTCTTGGTTTTATTTGCTGCAAACAGCTTCTAAAAGATGGTCTTTCTGTTTGCTATTTAAATTATGCTTTAAAGTCAATTGAAGTAATACAAATTCTAATTTTAAGTCTGAAAACAAGCCAAAGTCTGTAACTGCCAAGTGCTGTCATAGTTTAGGAAATATTAACATGGGTACAGCCTTAAACTTCGGCACATTCTAAAACTTTTTAGCAGTAGGATGATAGTCAAAGAAACATTCAATGGCATATGGTTTTAAATTAAGGACTGCCATCACCCTTACATTATGGGGGCAAGAGGAAGCCCTGCATAGGCAACAGGTTGTTTTTTTAACAGGAAAGAACAAAATGTCTCTAAGTGGAAATGAAGCCAACTGTCTTTTCTTAAACAACCAATATGCCAGACAATATTTTAAACTGTTTATCACCTTTTAAAATTATTTTATTACTTTATTGTACACAAGCACTGAACATCTTTCAGTAAACCCAGATTTCAAGCAGCAGAACAATGAAAAAAAATCAAGCTGCAAGCTCCACTAGAAGCATAATGGGGCCCATGAACAAGTATTTGCTGTTAAGTTTGTGAGTCAAGGAATTAGATATTGTTCAGCTGACAGTACCTGCAGATGCAGTCATAAAATATTGGTGATGGATTTAAATTGCAAATAATAGCAGTCTACAGGCTGTCACAGGTGACCACTGGATAGTAACCACTCTTGAAATGCCATCCTTGAGCCTTTTAAATGAAGAGTGGTGGTAGATTTTTTGAAATGGTGCACGAAGGGGAAGGACAAACTTGTAACAGAGTGTTTTGATGTGTCAGGGCAAGACAGAAATAATTAACTGGGACCTACCTGTCTAAGCTGTACAAGGAGTGCATTGTGCAGAGCTCACAGCTCTCTCTTTGTCCTCCAGGGATAAACAGGAGTGACTAAAGCTCTAAGAAACAGCTCCAAAGCTTCCTGAAGCCAAGAGACTCATGATCAGCTCCTTGATTTGGCTCGGATTCCCGTGTGCATTGTACCCACTCAGTAAAAAATCTGTCCTGAACCTTCAGAATAAGCAAAACACAGGGACCTGGTTGATACCTGCCTCAGCTCTCTCTGCACACTGTGTAATGAACTTTGCCTCCCTTTTTGTTCCATATTTTGTATCAAGGACTGGCATATAATGAACATATAAAAATTTCTGGCTTCATTCTCTCACTATCCAGAATACAAAGCAGGCCCTGTTCATTCTTCTGTTGKTCCCCTACAATGTTCCCCTGATCCACATCCTCATATTTAGCAGATAAAGGAGATCAATACAGCTGAAACTATTTTTATGCTCATCAATCAATCAAGAAGATGGAAGGGCCTCATGGGCTGTATTGCTCCTTCAATTTATGGAAAAGACCACAAAATCCCTCATCTCTCTCTGTAAGAGAATGAGCTCTGGTCTGCTCACAGCCAAAGGTCTCATTGCTCTCTTCTGCATGACCACACATGGTGAGGGCTTATAATTAATACACTTTAAGCAGACAGTGAATTGATGTATTAATCCAAAAATTACCCAGTAAAGACTCACTTCTGACTGGGAGTGGTTAGTACATTCTCCYAACCATGTGAATAAAAGTCTGTATCTGTTCCAACAGACTTCAGCCTTGTAAAAGTGACGCCACGGGTTTAAGCAACTGCCCGTRTTCTCACTGCAGCTGAAGAAAAAGGAATATGTTTTTCCCCAGTTACATAATACCCATTTTGGTAGTAGATACATCACTTTCTGGAGATGTCAACTTCTCTCCAAAGACAATGCAGGCTCCTGGAAGACAAGGCTGGAAAAAGGCCTGTCCTTTTAGATGGTGCGAGTTAAGTCGAATGAATTCTGCCAGCAGGCTGCTGCTGCCATAAATCACAGCATGCTTGTGCCCAGTCCCACACTGACACAGCTCTCTCAAAGCAGCTGTGAGAAGTGACAGCTGCCTGGCAAGATACTAGACTTAAATGTGAGCAGATAAGAAGTGAGATGCAGTGATTTTGGACTTGGAAGAAGAAAAGAGGAAAATGTGAATCATCCATTTTATGCAGCGTATTATAACCCTTTATGGTTCAAAGCAACATTTGTGTGACATCACCCCACAGAAGGTAAATTTCAATCTCTTAAGATGCTTTTCAGACATGTAACAGAAGTGCTCTAGTATTCATCTGAAATGCTATGCTGCCCCTCTATTTTACCACTTCTTTAAAAATGAAGCAAAAMAGAAACCAGTTAATAAACAGAAACTTTCTTGCAAGCCTTTGGCTGCTTACAAGCATCAAAAATAAGGAAAAATTGTTATTTCAGGATGATTTAATGGTTTATCTGCTTTAAATCCTGAGGAAAAAGAAAAAAAAAAAAAGAAGAGGTTGTATGGGAGGTGAAGGGAAGAAGCTTCAGAACTGAATAAGGATATAGATTTAGGTGGAACAGTTTTGGATTCATGACAGATTTTCTGTGTGCTTTTTATCTTTTTTTTTCACCAATCATAATTCCCTTTTTATAAGCATAAATCTTCTAAAATACCTCAAAAATGAACAACATGTGACCTGTTTCTGTGTATCATGAGTGACCATTATTATCTGTCTGCTTCATAAGGAAAGTTTGGCAGTACAAATCCTTTTAAAACAAAGGAACAGCAGACCAGACTCAGTCAAATGCTCAAATGCCAATAAAYGCTAAAAGCAAAATTATTGGCAATGAAAAAGAACTAATGAAAGGGTTTAYGATTGAGATGTAAATAACCTTTTTGTTCTCTCTTGCTTTCCGTTGCACAGTATTTTGTGAATAGAATTAACTAGGAATATTTAAAAATCCTCGGAGAGAGAGCCTGTTTATTGATCATGGTTAGTTCTGCCTGCCATGCTTGCAGTGCTCTGAAATTCATRCTTTAATTTGCATGAACAGAGATGATTGGCCTGTTTAACGATTAATTGAGTATTATTATTAATTTGGAAAACATTTAATTAAACTTTAAAGGAATTAGTAATAGGATATTGATGGCAATGAGTATATTAAATAGTTTCAATAAGTGCTGATTAAGTTTCACAAAAATTGCATATGTAAAGAGATAGAGATAAAACTAAATAGGAAACTGCCAACAACAGCTGGTCAAGTCTGTGTTACTGTTTTACATCTACCTTGACATCACATTAACAAGGTTGACTTATACGAACTCTTTATATAATATTTTGCAGCACATATCAAAACAATTTTTTTTTGTATTTAAAATAGTGTGATTGTAAGAATTGAWTCCTCTCCAGGAGTTTAGATTCACAGAATCCTAGGATGACACTTCTCACCTTTTCTGTTATTATTATTGTACACAAAAGGAGGAATCTCAGCTCAGAAGGACTTTCCTTTAGGGACCAGGAAGATGACAATCCAACTGGTGGACATCCYGTTCCTCAAAAGCGATTTCTGCATCAATTTCACACACACTTCAGAAAAGAGAAAGGTGAAAGACCTCCTCAAATCTGGCAATGCAACAAAGCTTCTGTGATGTAAACCTAAAGTGATGGCAACAAATAGATTATTAAACTAATTTTGAGTTCTAGGAGAACTTCCAGACTGACAGATGTAACCTTAGCTAGAAAATCAGACACTGTGGTGAGTAAACTAAAAATACAGACTAACTTGAAACAAGATCTTGTCTTCTGGAAACTATGTGAATTGTCAGAATTTATTTTAATTTCTCTCTAGGATGAGAAAAACACTCATCAAAAAATCAACYAAATAAAGAAAACTGTGAAATTAACACTTAGGTTCTCCCTGAATTTCAATATGATTTTGAAGGAAGTAAAATGCAAGTATTTCAGCAGATAAGAAATATCATTTCAGATCCAGAATAAAAAACAAAACCAATCAAACAACAAACCCTTACATTTTTTTAAAAAAGGTATGTTGAGGAATGTGTTATCCACTGAGTTTTTTGTTTATTTGTTTTATTGGTTTTTTTGTTTGTTTGTTTGTTTGTTTGTTTGTTTTTCCTTGGATTTTTTATGTGTACGCAATTGGCATTTTTAGGTAGTCAAGAAGGGAGAGTTCTTAAACATAATAATTTTTTATTGCCATTATATGGATTTGTCTTGACAACTGACATTAAAAAAGGAACATTGAAGTCAGCAAAGAAAGATATTCCTTCAGAATATGTGAAACTGGGCCTAGTGTGTTAATTTCCCTTCCTTTCTGAGTCAGAGATCCAGAATGTCCTCTCCTCTGCTGGATATTGTTCTCYAAATTTCTCCCAGGCAAGCTAAAAGTAGTTTTATCCATCTACCCACTGTTAGCAAAATATAAGAATAATMAATAAAATAAAAATGCAGCACAGACACAAATACCATTGTATAGAGAACTACATAAAAATTAGATATAATATTATTATTTTTTTACCTCATATATTTTTAATATTTTTTATATTTTTACCTCATATTATTTTTTTACTTCATATGCATTTAAATGGTTGTACCCATAAACCTTTATTCCTATCTCCATTCCTTAGAAGATGGTTAGCATTTTTCACCCCTTTCCAACAGAAGTGAACTAAAAACCATCCATATTTCTGAGAGCACTTACATATCTGCTTGGCTGTGTGTCAAGGCTCAGCATATTAGGGCACTCAAAGGGGCAGAATGGTGTTTAGGGTGATTTTCTGAAACATGACAGCACCATTCTCTCAGGAAGATATTAATGAGCATCAGTTCCAATTTTTTGCTGCATAAATGTATCAGAAGATCCTCTGCATTGTGCAAAATGCTTTGATGCTCTTATGTATTTTCAGATTCACACTTCTGTGAGCAGTGAACTGTATCAGTCTGTGCCTCTGATTGCAAAGTCTAGGTGAGACCAAAAACTCCAAGGCATGTGAATAACCCAGACWCACATGAACAATTCTGTTGAAAGCAACAAAAATGAAACAAATGCCCCAAGGCAAAAAAACAAGAATAAAGTCCTCCTGCAGTCAGAAGTGTTCTGGGAAAGCATACTCTCTTATCAATGTTTTTACAGCACTAAAATTTGTGTGTAAGTTTAAAAYAAATTTTACTTCTATTTTGCTAGAACCCCCTAGTAAATGGCTGCCCAAATCACTTGTGCCTGACCTATACCTGAATTTCTTCAAAAACATTGCTTTTTAAGCAGCATTTTTCAKCTCTGAACATGAAACCATATTCTCTCCTTTCTCCATAACAATCTTTCAACTTAAAACACATCTTTATCACAAACTTTTTTCCTGCTAACAAGGAAYGAGTGCTTCATTTCAGTCTGCTGTTATCCTTGAAGTCTGGTGATAGCAGCGYTGCTCTGAGTGCCAGTGGACTTCCRTAAAATTAGTAGCTGGTAATCCTTCTTWTGCTTTGCTATTTACATGTGCCAAGTGCTGCACTCTGGAGCACATCAGGCTTCCATTGCAGTGAAAATCTCTCATAAAATATTCCACCAAGTTACTGAGAAAGTAATTCAGCTTGACTCCACATGTTCCAAAATTTGCAGTGACCAGATTAAACAACAAGAACATGTTGAATAGACACCATGCAGAAAAAATATTTTCTAGAGATTAATATATTTATAAAAACCTCAAACAAAACCACGAAGCAAGAAACAATATTTAAATAAGGTCATATTACTAAATAGTGAACAGATTTGTTGTTTTATCTTTTGGAATGCAGAAATCAGCTTCTACTCTTTCCATTATGTCTCTCAACAAACTATCTCTGTGAAGATTTTCAGAGTTGTCTGTAATTGATCAGTCTTCTTAACAGCAGTATGAAATACTTAGAGATCTCTTTTTTTCAAGYGTGTCAGTCTAGTATGGAGGAATCTCTTCTCACAGTCCAGCACGCATATGCTGGCAAGAAAAATTTTGCTGTTGGAGGAGAAAAGCTGTGCAGATATCAAATTACCTCATGGGGAAAATGAGAAGATGAACTGTCAGTATGGGAGAAATTCTGCTAATGTTAATCTTATTGCTGTGAGCCTACTTGGCAATRGTATAAGTGTATCCAGAAGAACCTCTAGGCAAAATTTCACTTGTGGATAAGTCAGGAATTCCACCAGCTGAACAAGCTGTAGGTGAGTGAAGCACAGCCCGTCATGTGTGCACACGAGATCAGCCATGTAACTGAGAAGGGATTTTTCTCACCTGATGCCCTTGCTGGATCTCTGCTAAAGTTGCACCTTTCCTTGGATTTYCCATTTATGCAGTCTTGGAAACAGAAGAGAAGCTGTAAAGTGCAGCACCAACTTTGTCCTTTGCTGTTGTTTCTGCCTTCACATCCATCTGGTTCTCAGAAACAACCTAATTCTCTCACATTCCTGGAAGTGAAAGGATCCATCWGTTTCATAAGAGGGTGAGTCAGCATGAGAGCTCAGTATCTGTATGAAGGACCCTTAGATATGAAAAAAAAACAGACCATGTTTGCAAATTATATTACATTTTGTTGTTATAACAGAGGAAAATATCTTTATTTCTTTCAGGCACCTATCAATACATTTTTATGCTGATAWTTTTGGCTTTATCTCAGAACTTCTAAAATTAATTCTGCCCCCACAGATATCATTTGATGTATATTACATTTTCCTTCAAAATTCATATGATGTACCTTGGAGATATTTTTTTTTTTACCTTGAATCAGTTTAAGCATTTAAAAAAATTCATTGAACCCTGGAAAATATATCTGTTCTTCCTTTGCTTCTGATATAGTTTGAAGCCATCACCAATTGCTGTTTCTCCTCCACGAGAGAAAAAAACATCAATGTTAAAATCTGACAGAGAGTCATAAAAAAAAAAGACATAACTTTCACGGTCACTAAGGTTCATCAGTTCTAGAAGTTCCTAAGTCAGCTTGAAGACAACCTCGCTGGATAAAGGCCCAGAGAGAGCTTTGATGCTCTTTTTGGCAGGTGAGTACCACCTGTGATTTTACAGCAGGAGCCATTTCAKCTGTGTCCACTTTACTTCACAGTGGAGAGAAATCCTTTTTCTCTTGTCTAAGGAGAAACAGACCCTAAATATGCAATTCCATGTAAACCATGCAGTTTTATATCATTAGTATCTGGCTGGATTTACTTAGCTCTTTATCTACTTATTTCCACTATTTATGTTCAGCTGTGCTCTGTCCAGKTCTGACAAAATAAGTTAATTTTGGCCACTGAATGCACAGAGAGGTGCCAAACCATGAATTTCCTATTATATGCTGTGCCAGCATGACTGATTCATGCAGGGGTCTCTATGTAAATTTGAATTTCTAAAGTGTGTCCATGACTCCTCCTTCCTGCCGTGCAGTCACTCAGATGAATTAATCCACTCTAGTTCAGCTTTCAGATACTTGTTAGAAAGCCATTTATCTGTGAGTGGGATATCTCCTAATTGCTGAATTCCATACAACTTTCTAAATAGATTTCTGTTCATCCCTTTAGAAAAGAGGGAGCTAAAGTAGAGGGTTACTGGACTAATCCAGTGCGGGGAAATTGCCAGGCTCATTTAGATTTGTTGTCGAACAATTARCCTTTAAATAATTTAACTCAGGACAGAGGAAGCCACTTCCAGAAACAGCAATATRTTTCTGGAAGGCATTGGCTCCCTGCATAGTGGCTGCTGCAGCTTTCCACTCCTCTCCACTTGTCATGTGCCCCACACACACAACACTTCTCTTTGAAGCACTGGATGGAACAGCACAGAAATTGCCAGGAAGAAACTGGAACAGACTGGTCAAACCAGGAGAAAGCACCAGGAAGCAGCAAAGTGTTAATCATTTTTCCTTTTATTCCAATTTGACAGCTGACACTGGTTTTATGGTCCAGCCAATGCAGTAAAACTCATTTGGTTATTTTTTTTAGTGGGAAATGTCAATTTAGTGTCAATTTAATAGCATTTTTGTTAGTGTTTAATACCCTACTCAACGTGACAATGTTGTAATGCCATTCCAAGGCAAAAATACTGATAGACTGGACAGTAAAGGAGAAAGCAGACCAGTTTCAGTTGCTGAGTCTACGCATAATCTCTGGGGCAAACAACATCCCTTTTATTATCAGCAAGATTAGAACACTCTCTTTCTACTGTATCCCATGGAAGGCATAACCACAATTTTTTACAGAAGAGGATACAGGAGTTTGGATGAGAAAAAAACTGCATAGGAAGGGCTGTACACCACAGAGTTAAGCTGTGGATATCAAACTGTGACCATATGAAACTATTCCTAGAAACAAATTAGCCCTTCTACCAACAAAACTACATAAAATGAAGCAGAGCTATGTTTGTTGCACTTTCAAAAACTTASCTTTCCAGGCACAGCATGTTTCCTTTTCACATTTTCAAGTGCACAACCTGGTCCATTGTATGACGCTGYCATGGTGAGATTTGCTCCAGGTTTGTGGCTCAAGCTCCATCTCTCCATGTGTGCAAGGCACTACTACAGATTTCAAAGTTACAGTTATTTTTTTCTCTCTCTCAAACTGAATCTCCTCACCTTGTAAAGCCAATGCTTAATATTCACTCATTCAAATATCTTTCTATTTATGATTACTCTCTGGGTTTGCTGTTTGGTTGGGTTGTTTTTTGGTTTGTTTTTTTTTCTTTGTTTTTTTGTTTTGTTTTGTTTTGTTTTATTTTTTTCCTGGAAGCAAACATATGAAAATTGCACTCATTGCATGTATATATTTGTATATGGGTGTATGTGTGTATATGTACAGATATCCATACAATTGTGAGCCAGCAGGCAGGGGGAGATTAGAGATTGTGCTTTACAACTGTGGGACTGACACTTTTGTAATTATTAAGTCTTGGGGCACATTGTACTCGGGGCAACAGAGGAAAAGATCCCTTTTCTAATGCTTGATAATGGACTGCTCATAGGTGCAAAAACAAGGACTTTTAAAATGAAAGGATTGGAATTTTCTGGTATTTTTTTTCCTACCATGTGTTTTCAAGAGCTTGAAATGTCTGGGTAAACACTCTCCACACACAAATTCCTGTGATATTTGACTCATGCAGCCAGAATTCTGTTCCAGTCCAGTCCAATGCAGTCACAGTTTTGCCTGATAACTACTGTACGAGTGTGCCTGGTACACTAATGGGGAAACTGTCCAAACTGGKAAGAGATGACTGTCAGTCAACTGCAGATAATTAATGTCACAGAGAATGAAGCAGAGATTAACAAAGAAGTCAGTCAGTTGGATCCTGTCCTAGTGCTTACTAATGACAAAGACTTTGCTGCATCTTGGACATTTTATTTTGTTTTATTTTTTCCCAGAACAATCCCATTCTCCAGGATGTTGTTACTGCCTTCTGAGATGAATTTACACAATTACTTCATACAAATTAAAACTGTGTGATCCCCTGTCTTCCTGATTTATTTGGACAGATCCATCAACTTTTATATCATCAGTATGGATTTTCATGTTGTGGTTTAAGGTGGCTTCTTTTCTGCCAGGGTTTCTTCTTTAAAAGTGTGACAGGAAACCCGCAAACTTTATGTGCTCTAAAAGAAAGACAATAAAACATGAGTACTTTTTTTTGGGGGGGTTTTTTTTCTTTTTTTTTTTTTTTTTTTTTTTTTTTTTTTTTTTTTTTTT
>NW_026623374.1:1101776-1105954 GCF_030028575.1 Malurus melanocephalus | reverse complement strand
GTGCATATTCAGTTCCAGAAAATGCTGACAGTCAGAAAGGGTGCTTAAGCACGAGCTTAACATTAGCGCATCTTTAATTCCTTTGGGCATTCAAAATTAAAAGTGTGTTTAAGTATCTTCCTGCTTGGGACATGAAATCTCTCTTTTCATTTTGATTTCTGCAGCCAATCTTTGTCTGTACCCAAGGCATCCTCTGTGCTCATTTCCATGCAACTCTTTAAATATTAACATTTATAGATTCACCCTGAGAGACACAAGTATGTGAGAAATTGAGCAGGACAATTTTTATTTAGATTTCAATTAATAGCATCTATGACAATATGYTAAAGTTATTTGTTTTCATCTGTTGATTTATTTTTCATATGAGATGAAATAGATTTTTAATGTCATCCAAAAAATGTTTTGTGGGTTTTATTATTCAACAAAAARTTTTTCATGCTATCACAAGGAAAATGACCCTGTGCAATTTGATCTGTTTTTTGTAAGATCACAGTAATTACAGAAAGAGTTCACTTTTGAATACTCAGAGGTTAGAACACATCCTGGAGTCACTGGCAAAAGCCTCAGGAAACCTTTTGYTCAGATTATTTAACCAGAAAAATCTATTTTTAAAGATAAGCACATTTGTTTGCAAACACCATGACTGAAATCTCTGTCTCAGACAAACAGATGCTTTGAGTGGGATTCACCTGACCCCTGAAAGATCTAAACTGTAGATATCTAATAATAGTAGGTGAAATAAATTAATTTCGATAGTCTATTGAGACAGATTTTAAATAYACCAAATGTTAATAGTTTCAACAAAAAAATTACTTCATAAAAGGAGATGTAATCCAGCCTGGGGATACTCAGAAGTATTCCAGATATGAAAAAGTGACTCTCTGTGCTATTATTTTTTTTATTTATGATTTTTATATAATGGTGCTTTCGTGTGCTGTCCACTTAGATATTATTTCAGTTTGGGGGTTCTGTTTACTTGGTTCCAGCCTTGTGTATCTGTATTAATCATACGACTCCCTTTTTATTCATTAGGCTGGAAGGCTGATCTGAGCTCTGGGGGTGCCTGTCCATCTCTGTTACACTTTGAGAATGCCACTGTATCTAACACAGAAAAGATGCTCAACTTCTACCCAAAATGTCAAATATTATAGACTTCAGTATATAATTATATAACCACTATTGAAAATATCACAGGTATTAAACTCTATGTTTAGCAGTTTTGCTGATCTTTAGTTTGTTTATTTTTTTTTTTACTGTCCTCAGTGTGAATCTGATCTTCCCCATCTATTTTTTAAAGATCCCGTATGTTACACCAAACATGGTGTGATCATAGCCCCTTGTCTGGCAGCTGCTCTGGGGTGATTTATAAATGTTTCTCTGGTATACCTGGSTTTCTGGTGGATCTGGAAGTGTGCACACTGCGTAACTAATGGCAGCAGTTTCGCTTCCTCTCACTCTCTGCTGGATGCCAGCCCAGGAGCAAACAGCAACATGTGCCAAGTTTCAGTGACATGTTCCCSAGTTCAGAAATCTCTCATACACCTGTCCATTGTTATTACAATTCACAATATGCGTTTCTCCTTCCAGCTGTCCTCCACCATGCTGGCATGTGTTGCTTTGAATAGCAGMCCTCAGTTAGATTTTCAGTTGCTGCAGTAGAAGGCACAACAGCAAGGGATTTATTTCAGTTTTGTAGTGTCTCCATGGTTTAATCTGCTCTCTAAGAAACTAGACACTTTGCAATTATCATCACTTGCCCACTGTCCTTAGATAGAGAAAAAGAGAGGATCATTCTGAATCAACTGCTAACAGTGGCTTTTGGTTAGCTGTATTGGTCAGTAGTGTATTGCTTATTTTGAAGAAGGAAAGAAAGAAGTGGGTTTTGATCCCATGCATGTTTTCAGAGGTCATTAAGTCAATTTTCTTTGTATTTAATCCAAGACAAACATACCATTCAGCAGAAGAAGGGGACCAGGGAAATATTAATATTACTGACTCTATAGAGGTAGAATCCTTCAGACTTTAAGCAAGGACATCTAATTTAGGAGTCTGCATTTTGCCATTGGCTATACCATTGAACTAAGTTCCCATTTGTGGCACTTGGGTACTTAAAAATAGTTAGATATTGCTCTCCACCAKGTTCTGCAATTGACCTCCTTGCAGTAACATCAGAGCTCCAGCAGTCAACCCTCCAGCTGTTCACCTGCTGCTCCACCAGCATTTAAACTCCATCAAAATTCCATGGGAGGGATGTGTAGGAAGATAAACAGTGAATTCTGGTTCCCATAAAAAAACATCACTGGAAACCAGGGAACCATCTAGTCTATCTTGGAATTTTTACTGGAACACTGAAGCAAAATTATTTCCAGGTTTATGGATTAAAATTGGTAGTAGTTCATTATTATTTTATTTGGATTTCTTTTCTTACCTGCTGTTATGATGTCCTGCATGCACACCTCTAGATCTTACTCCATAAGTTTATTTTAACAGAGTTTAGAAAGCCAGTCTTGCTGCCTAGCACAGATAGGGGATACAAAAAGCAAGTCCAATTTGGAAGAAGGCTGGACACAAGAGTTGTTATTATCCTTTTAGTTTAAAACCTTTGAAATTGCTCCCATATGGGGAAAGCATGGAGGTGAATTCCRCAAAGCGAGCATTGCACTGTGTACCAGATAACAAGATTAACCCGGGATTTCAGCTTTGGCTTTCTACCAGACACAAAAGCTTAAAATCCTGTGAAAGATGGCAAAGAAAGCCTGTCTTGCCTCCACATCTCAGGAATGAGGGGATCAGGCAACAATGCTAGAGYTTTTTCCCAAAGAAGCATTGCCTCAGTACTGCACAGCCAACTGGATTCACGGGTTCCACGGAGAGAGGAGATGTAATCACTCACTGAGGTGAGCGTGCTGTTTGTACAGCACAGAGAGAAATATTTCTCTTGGGAATGCTCCAATCCCTCCAGGCAGCAGGGGCTCCACAGGGGCAGAGGTGTGGATGATGGAGATGCCATCCCAAGGTGGACACCTGGGGAAAAGGGAGAGCAGGAGAACAACTCCTGAGCAGAGGYCCCATTCCATTTTCCAATCCCTGCTTGTTCCAGGCCTATCATCCACTAAAAAATGCCCATAGTTCAGATTAAAGAGAAATACTTTTGTGAGTAAAGAACATGGTGGAATATTTTATTCCTCCATGGAGGGGAGGAAAAATGCTCAATGCATTTTTCATCACTGTGGAAACCTGGTTCTTCTTTAGTGTTTGGTTTTTGTCTGCCTTAATTTTCCAGCCACCAAAACATGGAAATGCCCCTTGGAAATTCGTGCTAGRAGAGAGATAAGAGCAGGTGACTTTAAAATGACCCAGAGGTGTAAGGTTACCTCCTATTTTTAATCTACTAGTTTTTGCTTGATAAGAGAAAAGCAGGCATACTCAAAACAACTTACAARAGTGTTTTGTMCATATTTTACATAGGCATGRATGCMTCCTGCTTCTCAAAKTCCAGATTWCTTTAATGTTGAYATCTGGAAAAAGRGTCACTCTTTCATATTCCTCAAGCAGACTCCTCGTTGCCTGWCATTCAATGTCACATATTCTTTATYACATTAACATATCAAAATTAARCAGTCTTCCRTGCTTGTGTTAGGYGTCTCAGACCCATGAAACACCTTCTTCCTAACTGCTTCATGAGTGACATGATTCTATTTTTTAAAATTTATTTTAATTTGGTAATAACTCCAACATAGGTCTAAATATAGCTGTTAATTACATAAACATTTAATGACATAAGCATTTTCTATTTCTATGTATATTGTAAGTGGGTTTTGCAATTCAACACTGATTAACTGCTGATGGGCCATTTCCAGGGAGAAAACTAMCAAAGATCCTCTAGTCACTCAAACYCTAGTTAGAAAAAAGTGGGAAAACTCKGTTGGACCCTTTGTATCACAAAGAATTTTAGTAAAGCAAAGGAGGATAGCTGCCTTAATACATTTTGAAATAGCCATAAATTTCTTAATGCATATTTATATGTCCTCTGAGGCTGATACAGGAAAGGAGAGGAAGGCTGGTGGTATCTAAGCAATGCTATCAAAAGGTATTACCCCTGCAAAAGGAATGTGTTTTGAGCACGTGTGCTGTTGCTTTGGGAGAACTATATTTGATTTGCCTGTGTGGAATAAAAT
>NW_026623374.1:1077123-1101643 GCF_030028575.1 Malurus melanocephalus | reverse complement strand
CAGAACATTTTATTTGATCAGAATATTTTCTCTCTGGTATACATGTTTTACCCAAAAGTTTGACTGAAGTTAATCAAACAGAAAGAAAAAGAAGGGCAATGGAGAAAACAAACCCTYACAAGCCCTCAGTAAAATCAAACATATTTTGTTTTCATCAAAGAAAAATCAATTCAGTTTTTTTCTGCTTCCTTTTCTCATTTTGGTGAGAAAGCCAGGAGAATTAAACTGTTATAGTTCARATCAAACCAAAACAACATTTTGTTCTGATTTCCATCTTGGCCTCGTGTCAGAAGCTGTTGATCACTTGTAGTGCCTMGAAATTATTCCACCCCTCTGTAGCACTCTGGCATCCAGGATTCCTCTCATTTAGCCTTTGTTGGTCCCATGCAGCAGGGCTGGGATGGGCTCCCAGCTACCTCAGCAGCAAGATGGGGAGTGTGGAGTTGTAAATAAGAAACCATTCTGAACAGTGGTAACTGCTGCTGGTGTTTTTGCAGATTTTTCAGATTTCTCAGCTTCAGGTAGAGTTTGTCTTTCCCCTTGCCCCAGACCAGCAGCACCGGGATCTGTGTCCCGGGAGGGCAGAGCAGCTGTCCCACTGTCCTGCCTCTCTCCTGACATCTGTCTGCATTCAACCTGGATCCTCTTCTCTTTTCCTGATATAGTTTACTTGGCTGTGCAGACAAGCCATCTGCAGCTGAATTTTAGGCCATATTTACTGGACACAGTTTGATTTCTGCTCTGTTTACCCCCATGTCACGAGCATGTATTGTCCTGATTCAATACCCAAAGAGAAGGTCTTATCCTTCAATTCACAAAGCATCAGACTAGGGAGTATTTATATCCCTGCACTTCAAATAAAAGCTAATAAAATATCTGGATCTGTAGCTTTTTAAATAAGTGATTTGTGTTGTGAGTCCTGCTCAAAACAGCCAAATGTTAAGCATTACCCCTTTTATATCCCTTTCCAGTATTCTCTACATGTAATATATGTATAATATTTATGATGAASAAATTCAGAGCTTGAGAAAGAAAGAAAGAATAAAGAAAAATTAATGTAGGGGAGCTCAGTGTTAAACATCTGATATAATACTGCAAAGTACCTCAATCCTGTCCGTGAGATTTCTATCATTTCAATTCTGGAAACCTTTTGAAGTGAGCCTGATAACTGCATCAAATTCCATGGCACTTCCTTGRGTTTTGTAAATATGTACCAGGGTAAGGTGACCAAATTCATTCCCAGTGGTGACCCGGACAAGATGAAAACAGACAGATATTTAAGTGTGGAAGGATTGTGCATTAATCCTCCCCAGCTCTTAGCTGCCCCTACAAATAACTGCTGTTTGATACAATAAAGATTCATAGATCCCAATAAGCAGCATTACAAATGGAGACTGGAAGAAAAGCTATCTGGATTCAAACAGATAAACTGTTCCATTACGAATTACAATACACATCTACTGCAATAATTTGTGTCAATCAAATCATCCTAAAGAAAACAGTCAATATCAAATAAGATTCTGCAGTCAATGGGCCACAGTCGTTTCTGTTGTTGATCCACTGAGGTTAATAGAGTTGGASGGGGAATAAATAAATAAGACATAACAGGGAAACAGTATGCCATCTGGAAAATAAATGGAGGAAATGGAGGGAAAACGCTAATCTAGCACATCCAGGGTTTCAATTTCTCCTCTGCTATCTGCACTATCTAATGAGCAGCTGCATGAAGTTATCGCTGGTTTTCAGGAAAACAGAATCCTATTTCAGGGCAGCCCACAGGTCTGAGCATTACTACAGCTCTAAAAGGCTCTCTTCCAGCTCATTAATTTCCCTTGATCTTACTGTCCATTCCTGACTTAATAGATTCCTCTTCCCTTCTGCAAAAGGAATGGTGACCCAGGGAAACATTTCTCTTTAATGCACCCTGTGGCTTCGTTTTTTCAGACATTTCCTGGTCTCCCAAGGAAAATACTTCCCATAGACCTTTTACTCATACTACAATAACATATTCCCTTATGAGCTCTGAATCATTATCCTTTAAGTATACATCTTCTGATCTCTTTGTTCTCTTTTCCCATAGACTGATGAGGAGAATGTAACTCCCAAGATTGCCTTTTTTATTTTTAGTGAAGTTTTTCTATAGATTCACCTGCAATTTTGTGAGTTTCCTTATATTTTATTTTCTGGTACCCTAYCTTAAGCAATTACCTCTTTTGTATGCTCTGACATTGTTTTTTTGGTTTTTGGTTTTGTTTTTTTTTTTTTAATAATAACAGAACTAATAGCATTTGTATGAATATACATACACATATACAATTCAGAGTTTACATCTCTAGATAGTCCACAGTTGGAATTTATTTTTTTATTCTCTTTCTGTATAATTACTTTGTTATAGCTATATATTTGTAAATATGCACACATGCCCAAATAAAATAGGGATAAGGACAAGGTATTCTAAAAAATGGTACTAAGGTCTTCAGATTTGGAGATTACACAAAGTGGAATATATAAAGGATCACCTTTTACTAGAATCTTACAGAGAAGTCTTACAGAATTTAAGAAAGAATGGAAGKCAAATGATTTTGCTAAAATGTTTGATGAAATTAAGGAAATTTCAGCTCTGCAGGAATTCTACAAAAAAAAGGTCCAGCTTCTGGATGTGAAATTGCAGAAATGGCTTTTGATTTCAGAAGTATTCAGCTCTAGCAGAACATTTCTAAAGCCTGAGAGTAAAGGGAGATGTGACAGATGTACTGCAAATCTGACACTGTGAAGGCTTTTCACCCCAGAYAACTGCAGAGGCGTAGATGCAGCATCTCCAGCTCAGCTGCTCCTCTGGGGTTGGAAGCAATTGAGAGGAATATGCATTTCTCTTTTAGGGAGCAATCCATCTGACCTGGCACAACTGCCTACCTTATGGTCAGATCAATTTAGCCTTAATTCTTATTGACTGCGTTTTCTAGATCTCTGTTGGCTTWAAGAAATCYGTGTTGACYGGCTCAAATTTAATAAAATGAATCCCAACCCTGAGATATTATCCCAGTCTGTYTTACATGCAGAAGAATTATTTTGTAGGAAAAATTGAAATTAAAGGCAGAATAGCCTGCCTAGGCAGTGCAGGAAMTGTCTGATGATTCATTAGGTGGTTTTCTCATCTGAATCAGCCTTGACTACAAGGTTAGGRAATGTTGTGATGAGGATAATGTTATTTTCAGTTTAATTTTAATCATAGATGCTGACCACATCTTTACAAAATCATGGGAGAACATTGATGTAGAAGCAGCCATTTTAACAGCAATGATGTGGTGAAGCTTTGTCAGAGATTAGATTTTAAAAAACAAAACCTTTTTTCCCCCTTTATATTTGACAGATATAACATGGTATCCATCTCCTGTCCTAAATTATGATATTGTTTTTCCACTATGCAAAAAATCAACAGACTTTCAGAAGGGAAAAGCTTTGTGAGTTCTTAAGTRGTAAACTTTCTTTATCTAATTTGGGGTTTCAGGAAATTTCATTTCTCATGCTGAARTTTATGTTATTTGTATCTGGCATGGGAAAAAAAATCTGAAGAACAACTGCTCCTACTTCTCCATCACTACCTTAATGACAATTTGGGTCTGAAATTTGAGGATTAATTTTTTTTTTTTTTTAAAAAAAAAGCTCTTTAGTATATTCAGACATGAGATACCWGACCTTGAGGGATTCCAGTTTAAAATCAAACTGAATTTTATAATCAAGCCCTCTGGGAAAGTTGAGAGAGTTGGGCTGGTCTGAGTTATGTCTGTATTCAACGGGCACACAAGTTTTCCCTGCTTCAAAATATGTCACATTACATTATGAACATTTACGTTATAGAGACAACAACTGGCAGATGCCCCTTCAACCAGCAGTTATAAATCAATCCTTCATTGGATTTTCCTGCTGAAGATAATTCTGTTGAGGAGTTTTGCCAATCTCCACAGTGAAACAACAGCCAAGGCAGCACAGGAGCCAAGGCAGCACAACATCCATTTCTGCATTATTTGCCTTTTTTACTTCAATACTGGTCTTTTCTTTTTTCTCTTTTCTTTTGCAGAAGAAAAGGGGGAAGTGAGTGTTTTGAGAAGCTGTATTTTGGAGGTATCCCTGGCTGCAATTTGGCTTTGCTGCCCAGCCCACAGCCACTCATGCTGATGGTTTCACTGGCTGACAGTGTCACAGYGACCGTAGGACACTGTGTGACACCAGTGAGGATGCACTGACCCAGCAGCTGCTGAAATGGACCTGGGGTTCTTTCCTTCACTTGGATAGTGTTCGTGGGGATCGTAGTCCTGAGTGATTAAAGACCTACTTTTTTTGCCAGATATACAAGGGAAATAAAATCAGGAAAACAGAAGAAAATAAAAAAAAAATAAAAATAAAAAGAAGAGAAAATAAATTTAAGTATTTGTACACATAAATACTGCACTTTCCTATTGTCAGGCCACATTATAATTAGAGGGACAAATTAACATTTGTTACCCTTTCTAGGTTCTTTTCTGATCAGCTACACTAACACAACAAAAAGCCACTGGCTTGCTTGAACAGAAATGAAGACACAGAATTAACATTCCTTTCTGCTGAAATCAAAGAGGTTTTATACTTTGGCCTGACAAATGCACACAGCATCCTGTCCAGAAACATCCCTTTAACAAAAACTACAAAACTTTGCTTTGCTCACTTAGCTAATTATTGACTAAGTATTTCTTAAACACACAGCTAAATAAATTGGAATGAAATTCTCGCTGGCAATAGCAATTTTCTTCAAAATCACACCACTGCTTATTATCTGCATTGCCATGGTTATGCTGCAATTACAACAGAGGATTGCATATCATTACCAGCTATTCCAGCAAGCAACCCAAACATATGGCATTACCTAAAGCAAATAGTGTTGGGTTTCTCTTTTTATTATGTTTTAACCGACAACCAGGATTGTGACAACCCTGAGGGCAATAAGATGCTTTTTATACAGTAATGACCTTACAGTGCAGTTCACAAGCATCACTGGTGTGGATTTTACCTACTTTTATTTCCACATACCTAAGATGTCCCTGCTCTGCCAGACCCAGCAGCAATTAGTAATTTATTATCCAGCAGCTGAGCGTGTGCTCAAAGCTCGTGGATACCAATGGAATCCTCACGCTGATGAGGTCCCATAATGATCTCCCAGCAGGTGTCCCATTTCCTTCTTGCTGCTCCTGGCAACTGCATGCCAGAGGATTAGCAGCATTTTATAGGGTGCAACCAGGTTGTGGAGAGGCTCCTGATGTTGTGATCAGGTGCCTGGACCTCAGCTGATGGTGGGAAGCACCCTGAGGGTTTGTTGGGAACTGTCACGCACCAGGGATGTGAGAATCACCCAGTGCTCAGCCTTCCTGCACCAGTATGGCCCTGGGAGACCTTCACTCATCAAATCTCATGTCCTGACCTCGTGTCCCTCAGGGGCACAGCTGTTCTGAAGTAGGTGCTTGATAGCAGCAGCTATTAAGTCCTTTGTACAATTTTAGTGTAAAAAACACCAGTTAGAAAAGTCTGTATCCAAACACCTTCAGGGCAGGTTTTAGGGATTTTGCCCCCCTGCAATTTGTTCTTTATCAGTCCTATCCTGCAGGGTCTGAGCTCTGGCTCCATTCTGTGGAGAGTTACAGCCATCACAGGGACATCCAGGGAAGAGGGACAGTGACAAAAACACTGCAGGGCTCTGGTCTTGCCTCCAGTCATCCCAGGATGACCTGAGTTTCTGATCCTTCCTTTGGATACTTTTCTTCTACTGAGAAAACCCTCTCAGTAATTCATCCTGCCCTTATCAACTCCTGGGAAGGCAAACTTACCATCCTCAGAGAGAGCCAGCCTACAGGCGTGGAATAATGTGTGAAGCCATTTCAGCTTCTGCATTCCAGGTGAGATCTTCTYATTCTTTGAAAACATCAAAAAATCCCCCTACCTGACCAGCATGAGCACAAGGACTTTCAGCACTGATGTGTCACCTCCAAAGCATTGCTTCTGAACCATCTGTACCACAGGGCAAAAATATGGAATACTTTTATTATCTACATTGCCATTGTGTGTATATAATTTTTTTTAAGTGGAATTAGTGTGTATATAATTTATTTTAAACACTTAAGACAGAGGAAAGAACATTTGATCTGCTTGTGCAAAGAAAATTAACTCAGTTTTCAAAAGGGTGCTTTTTCCCAGAAAGGAATGGAAAGACCACATTGTTTAATAAAGCTATTTTTGCCTTCAGTGGTACCTTTTTAGTTCCCAAGAGGCACTCACACAGCCAGATCCAGATAGCCTGCAGTCTGAGTCACAGGTGCAATTTTTAGGGAGGGTGAGATTTGGTCATCCTCCTCCACACCTCATGCTTTCCAGTAAAAGCTGAAACAATCCCGCAAGCGCTGCTTTTCACGTAACCCAAACTGAAACCAACGTGTTACAGGGGACAAGGCTGTGGTTTATTTTGTGCCTCCTGTGTCACTCAGGCTTGGCCTGAGGCTCGCTGTGTAACCACTGGCCTTGGCAAAAAGTCACACTGTCAGCTTTTTGGGTTAGAGAGGCCTCACTCAAGTATCTAAATGCAATCAACATTTCAGAGCCAAAGGGCCGACACTGACTAATCCCCACTTTTTTCTCAGCCATGCTTTCATTCAGTTAATTAACTTTATTTTCCTTTGATTTGTTTGCAGACAACAAAAAACTATTTAAACAAAGTCTTCTACCAAGAAGGGTTATTGATGTTAAAAGGGAAAGGAAATTGCTTAGCATTTTCTGCAAAGAACTTCAAAAAGAAATGGTTGAAGGAAAGCACTGAGCTAATTGTATTCTTTCAAAGCCAACAYTAACATCTTTCAACTTCCTTATCATTTTAGGAGCACTGGGAAGCTCTAATTATTAGCTGTGAGCCAAACACCAATTATAATTATTTTTTTTAAGATATAAGCAACAAMCTGCAGCTCTTTGTGGAACCTTCCCAGCACACAGCTGTTCTCCAGCCCTCAGGTGAGACACATGGCACAGCTCCATTGTCCCCAAGCAGGAGCTGGTGGTCACCCACAGCTGGGTCTGTCTTACTGGGCAAGACACAGTGGTGTGCAGAGGTGTGAGAAATCCCAGATGGTGGCATTAGGGTAAATGAATTTCACTTTGGTTGTTCAACTCTRTTATCTCTTGGCCTTAACAGCATTAGTTGTAATTTGTTTTTCTTTTCTTTTTCTTTTTTTTTTCCTTTTATTTTTTTTAACCACTGATTTTAGCTCTGATGCTAACATCCATAAACACATCACAACAGCCAAGATGTATTGCAACTTCACATGTAATATTAATAGTAAAGTGAACTTCAGTGRCTCAGGTCATCCTTCATTAGTTTATGATTAGCTACAAATAAAGCAGACTATTAAAGGGCAGAAGGGTTTGAGGTCAGACACCATATTTTGATCTCATAATTTTAAAYACTTGTGCCATTTTCAAAGTTTTCTTAATCTATCTGCTGCTGGCATAACTTCTTTAAGTGAGTAAATAAAAACATCAGGCTTATCTTTGAAGCTGATTACTTTCAAATACCTATCAAAGCTTTTCCTTTCATGTTTTTGGAACCAGCTCACCAAGGACAAGTAGTAAATGTTTTCTTTCACCTTCTRACTGAAGTTTATTTACTTATTTAACGGTCTGTTCACTGCAATTGTGCACATAGAGCTTATGTAATGCAGCACATAGTAGTGCTGTATTTTGTTTTATCTCAATTTCACTTGAATAAAGTAGTGACAATAAATAAAATGGGCAGTGACAGAAATACAGTGTCTCAAGAAAACATTTTCAAGTGCTTACTCAGTGAAATAAGAGGCAACAGGAAGAAACTGATGCACAGGAAACTTCCACCTGAACATGAGGAAGAATTTCTTTACTGTGCAGTAACTGTGCACTGAAACAGGTTGTCCAGWGAGGGATTGGAGTCTCCTCACTGGAGATRTTCCAGATGCAATCCTGTGCCATGGGCTCTAGGAGACCCTGCCTGAGCAGRGAGCTTGGACCAGATGACCCAATGTGGTCTGTGTATTCAGAGCAGAAATAGCACTTAAAAAGTGTTGCCCAATTGACCAGGTGTTTTCAGAGCTACTGACTTGAGAAAGGCAGAAGAAGTTAAAATGAGCAGCAATGGAGATAAATTTAACGTCTAACAAGATTGAGATTCCCCAAAACCACTAAACAGTGRACAGCGGACACTTAGAAGTGTTTTAAGGTAATTAAAAAATGCCTTTCACATAATAAAAGTCTCTCTAAGGGTCTTATTAAGCTACTCCATGAATATAAGCTTAGTTCAAAGATACAAATAAAATAAAAAAACATATTTTGGAAGGACAGTTTTATGTTTATGAAATAAATTTTCATCCATTTAATGTGTATAGCTTATTTTCTTTCATCAGTTTGCTTTCTAACTTTAATAGRGTTGAATGTTGCTGTCTTGTACAGCCAAATGAAAGCTGCTGGTTTCAGGGGAGTGCTCTGACATGGTCAGTTAATATCAGAGATTGAACTCAAGCAATGGTTTTCTTTTGCTGTGTGTGAAGAAGGAACTTAAAGACAGAACTACCTTAATTCATGCTGTGCTCATCCCATTGAGAACATTTTCCTAAGAGATATTGGGTTATATTTTCTTTGTTTTTCTACATTATTGAATGTAAATGGAACACCCACTGCTTRTTGTTGATGGAGCTTTTGTTATAAAACATCATGCATGCATTGTAAAGGGAAAGCATTTTTGAGGAGATTTTTTTCCTTCCCTAATAGTTATATTGTTTATAAATTGTATTTGACTGGAAGAGTATAAATAAATACCATACAAGTCCTCAACCCCTGACTCCCTTTCAAAGGATCTGTTATGTTTATATAAATGTGCATATAAATATCTACATGTAAATATATATTATTATTTCTTACATAAATAACATTTCTTACATTAATAGCAGTTTGTGTCAACAGCAACTAGGCAGGGATATTTCTTAGAAGTGTTTCTCAAACTAACTTGCAAAAGCTTTAATTCCAGGTGATAGCTCCTAAATTACTGAGGGTGACTACAGAATACGAYACCTCTCCTATCTCTGCAGTTCCATTACAGAGTAAGTATCTAGGATTCTTGAAAAATTATAATCACCACAGTGCAGCTTTTAACATAAGTTAATTTGCCTTACCTGAGAAGATTTACAGCTGAAACACRGAAGTAAGGAATGATAAATTTGGTGGGTTCAGGATAGGTCACCTCTTCCATCCTTGCGGTCATCCTGAGATAGTTTTCTAACTTTTCCTTAAGGACTTACTGGAATAGAAGTTTCCAAAGTGCCATGGGCACTGCTATTGCTTTGCTTGCATTAGACACTCTTCCTGATATCTAAAATATGTCCTGCTGAAATTCAGTTTCATGTATTTCCTGCTGGTTTTGYCTTGTAAAGTGAGAATAAATTTTTCCGCTCTTTTGTGGCAGGATGTTTCATGTTCTGTACTCAAACCCTAAACCCCAACTCTGSTAGTGCATTCCCTCTGCCCCATCCCTCCTTTTGCCAGGCTGTGATCTCAGAAAAGCTCTTTATGTCTTGGCCTTTGTGAAGAGCACCTGGGCTCAGGTCCTCTCAAGCTTATCAGAACCACTGTCTGCTCTGGAACCAGTGCTGTCTATTGAGTTCCTTCCTCTTTCTTTAGTGAACAGCCCTGGAAACTTATCCTTCTTGCCTGAATGACAACTCAAGTGGAACAACATTTTTGTTATCTAAATTTCAAAGAAAGTTACCTACCTGAATTGTGGTCAGGATGGAAAMTTATTATGTAATATAATAAGTTAGGCCTCCCAAAACGAGAGAACTCTCGAGTTTCCTGTGTTTGAATGAGCTCCCCCAAATAATGGTGACACAGCCTGGGCTGATTCCCCCACTCCTCAAGGCAAAGCCCTTCACCCTCTGAGAAGATGCAAAGGCATGTGGCATGAGCACTGACCTGAGTTTGAGGGGAATGTTTCCCAGGTGTGTATTTTGTATGGACTTATTGAGGTCTGAGTGCATGCAAGTGTGTCTATGCTATAGCAAATGCACTATGAATGTTGCTCTCCTAGATTCTCAAATATGTTGGATTTGTAAGTCAGGCCTCTAWGTCAGGATTACTGTTGTGCTRTAGTAAATTCAGTAGAATTTTTTGTTCAATTGTTTGCCTTAAGCTATTGATCAAGGGCTGTTACAGCTTTAGGCCTAAGTTGTTGGTTAAGTCCAGCGCTCCATTTTTGAATCTTGTGACTCAACAGGAGGGTCTCCCTTATTCCTTTTTATSTTTATTCTTTCCTATCCTTACCCTCAACCTTACTATTACCCTCCTCTCACTGCCTGCAGATAGATTTTGTRTTGATTCTGGTTTTCAGTTGATTAACTTTAGATTTTAGTTTGGTTTTTCTCTGTATGCTTTAACCACCAAACAAGAATTGGAATGAACCTTGCMAACGAGCCTCGTCCATGCTTTCATTTTTATGTCAAACGTGTTTTTCCAATACCTTTGCCAGAGATCCTTAAAACAACCTGAAACACCCATTCACAATACCAACTCTCTCAACCTTCCTTCATTTTTAGTGCACGATGCCAGTTCTTCCCAACATTTCCTCTCCCCAGTCATGTTATTTCCAGCTTGTTCTGCTCTGGCTTGTCTCTGCACCTCACCTGAAGGTGAGGGAGGTGTCCAAACCAGTGCTCAGTTTCCAGATGGGGCCAAGCAGAGCCCAAGGATTACTGCATGTTTCCTACAGGCAGGAGGAAACCTGGGCTGGGTGCTGACATGGCTGTTCCACTTCCAGTTCCAGAATTATCTCATTCCTTTGGATATCTCTGACTGCTGCCATGCTGCACAGAAGACAAAATTCCTTCAGTGCTTTTGAATTTTTCCAATTGATCTGAATGGATTTGGGACCAGTTATCCAAATCTTATGACTGACATCCTAGATGGAACTTAAATTCCAGGTAAAAATAAATTAAAATAAAAACACGCCTAGTCCCCCACCTCCAAAAGATCAGAAAGGTTTGTACATATGGGTAGTACAGTACAAATACTAATGTTGAAAGAAAATGAAAAKAATATGACACTCTTAGGAGCCTTAGAAGGGGAGATGGCAGTGTAATCACTTGCCTGTCCATGTGTGTGTGTCAGTCAGATACTCAAGCTAAATATTTTTTTTCTTTTCAAAGCCTAACAGAGTGAATGATCATTATTAAATATTTCTTCCTGTTCTTCTGGTGTGATGKGGCTCTAGATCTTGTTTAGAGTACACTAGCTAACCTCTGAAGGAAATACAAGGTCATTATAGCTATTTCTGTGATCTTTTGTGCGAGGAGGTGACATTCTTTACACAGGAGGTGATTTTCACTTCACACAGCCCCTGAGAGTTTGATGGGGCTATTATTCATCTACTACAGAGAGCTGAGGCTCAGATAAACCTCAGTGTTGTCAAGTTTTTAAACTTATTTTAGATTCCCCACTTGAAGCACACCCTCTCAGGAACAGCAACACTTTTTAGAACACTTTTTAAACATAACTGACTTCATTTCCAGCAGGGAGTGCTCAGTTTTGGAAAATCTGTCCCCATATGACCCAGGATGAGCAATCAGAAAATGAGTAATGTGCAGTAAAGGCTACTGATGAAAAATTTGGTTTAAGTGAATTGCTTGGCTCCATMAAAAATGCCACTGATGCAAAGATCTGGATTCTCACAGCATTTAGTTGTCTTAATGATTAAACCATCCATTCTCGACACTTCTCTTCCATTTCCACACAACTCTGGGCTTCTATATCTAATAAGGCAAGAAGCCAATTTGCAGCACACTCATTTCCTGCATGATCCTATTTCATTTCTCAGCCAGTGTTTGCCATTGCACTGGAAGAAGAATGTTCTTAGGAAAAAAATTCATTGTAGCTAAATCATAAAGATAGACCTGGGGAAAACTGTCAATCATTGGGATCATCTAATTTCTCAAAGTTTGCAGGTCAGACTCATTTCACGCAGTTTTAGGTATCTAAATCTGAAGAAGTCCTTTAGGGTCTAGGTTTCTCTCAGTTGTTGGGGAGAAGTTTATCTAATCTATCCAGCAGTCTATTCAGGGGTGTCAAAATGTTTGATTCTCTCTACACACTATAAAAGCAGAGTTGATCAAACTTAGTTTTTTTGCACTTAGACATGTAGTACTTACACACCCAACAAATCCTAGTTGCTCCTTCCTTTTCTCTGTTTAATTTTGTCTCTCAGTCTCTGTTTTCTCCTGTTCAGATGCCTTTGTCTAGCTCTTACCCACAGTAGATTTCATCTCTAACATTCTGGTAAATCTCCCAAGAAATCTGTAAGCCATCTCCTCAAGATCCACCCCATTTCACTGATTTCTGAGCAGAGGAAGGACTTCAAAAGCTGCAGCCCTATAGATATCCAAACCTCCATGRCATTTGGAGATGAGAACATTTTTGGATCATACACTTGGATCATCTTTCTGAGACCTCTCAGGGTCACGGGGTCAGTTTTTTCCAGCTGTTCATTTTCCATCTAGATGGCAAAAATTCTGTCCCTGGCAAGAAAAATAGGTCTACCAAACTATTCTTGACTATAATATTATGGGAGCCTTACAGCAAATTCTTTTAACAATTATTTTTACATGGCAATAGAAGTGTGTTTGCCTCCATAATATCATTCTGTGCAACAGGTGAATATTTTCTTTTAAATACTCCTCCCTTCCAAAWAAATATTACCCTTTAACAAAAAGTTGACTTGGCCAATCTCTCTTTTGAATTCATAACCCTATTATCAGCTGAAATCAGGGAAAACCAAACTCATCTGTTTTGCTGTATCAGCTACAGATAATAAAAGATCATTGGAAGCGAAATATATTTGCTGCCATTATGTATTCATAAGCTGCACTGAGACAGGAATAGATACAGAACTGACAGAGGATTGGTCCTGAAGGAGGGAACGGGGTTATGAGGCATTTCCTGGGGTTGTGACCTGTGACATGGGAATGCACATGCCCTGTGGCTGATGAGGGCTGGGGGCAATGCTTCCTGGTTTTCTCTTTAGCCTGTATCTCTGGGGAGAGGGGAGGAAATGGGGAGAAATACCCAAACAAACAAAGGAAATTTTAACCCCAGCAGACTGTACTATTTAAGGTTTTATAAAGCACTTTGAAGCACTAGCAAGGAAGTTCCTAAGCAAACAAWTGCTGTTATTGAAAACTTTTCTAAGTGAGTTGATGTGGTTCTGGTTGATGATCTGAGGCTGCCTTGGGAAACTTGGCTAAAGAAACACATTTGGTGGGAAGGGAACAAAAACAAGAAAAGAAATTATATATATAAGTGGACACAAATTCTATGTGCTCTCCTAGATTGAACGCAAGCAATGATGTATAAACAAGTGATTTAAAAGATGTAGTTGCTTATTTAGTGTATTTTAGGGTAACATTTTGCAATAAAGAGCCACTTACCACAAAGCCAAAACAGCTGAACGTGCTGTAAGTCACCATTAAACTGATACACAGGCACATGGAGAACTTTGCCATTCAAAACATCCACATTTTTGAATCATACTTAGAAATGAATCAGCAGTAAATATTGAATCTTGTGATTTTTACAGAGCATTGAAAACAGGACAGAAATAAAAACCAAAATTAAATTTTCTCTTGAAGGAGCCTTCTAAATTAATCCATAATTTTGGTAAAGACCTAAATAAAAGAAAACTTCAACAAATTAAGCTGTTTACTTTGTTGTCTTAATTCCAGCACCTATTCTCTGAAATAAGCTCATTTAMTCCCTGTAAACCATAATGSACAGAATTCTACTGACATCTGTGCTGTTTCATTTGTGATGGAGATTTTACCCCTCAATCTCAGATGAGAAGACCATGGTGTTGATTTGCAAACACTAATGGATGGGTTGAATGCTGTCTCAAATTTCTAATGGTTGGGTTGAATGCTGTCTCAAATTTTATGTAACATGTTCATTTCATTATAAATAATAAAAATAAGTAAAATAGGCTGATAAAGATGGTGCAAATGTAAGAAGGAATAGGCAAGTAGCCTGAGTTTTGAGAGAAAAATAGTGAAAATATAAAAAGAGAAAAATAAATCTAGAGACGGGCAATAGATCCTAATAAATCTGCAAGACACACAAGTGGTAAAACCCAGGAGAAAAGTCTCGCCTTAATGTTTAGTTTTCAACTGGAAGTTCCAAATATTTATATATATATATATATATATATATATATATACACATATATATTTATATATGCACATCCTGTAAAGATTTACACTGATATTTTTCTGGTTTTTATACTGTTAAAAGAACTAGACATGTTTTCATCAATTGAAAAAATCTCATTCATCTTATTGTAGAAGAATCTGTCATAATTAAAGTCATTACATTCAATGCAAAGTTTATCCATTAGTTTTATTTCTGAGAATATTTTTCTATGAATAGCTATGATTTATATTTTCCTTTAATTACTTTGGAAAAGGAAAAGTTTTTGAGAGAGTTCATGTGCTTATTAATTTTAAAATACATTTTAAAGAGTGCCTGTAGGCACACTCTTAGGTGGAAKTCTTGAATATATCCATTGCTTCTGAAGCTTATCCTTTACAGATGAGCAAAGATTTCTACATCCTTACAGAAAGTTTAGTGCTTCATGCACCACTTTTGAAACAAGTTGTTTAGAATGGTATTAAGAATTCTCAATATTCAGCATTAAACATAAGAATTTCTTGCATTTGTTGAAACAGGAATTTCTGTAGTTATTCTGCTGTAGTAAACACTCTTACAAAGATCATTCCCTCCTGGATAGGATATTAAATAATTTATATATATAAATTTATTATTTATATTTATTATTTATATTTATAAGGATTTCATGTCTCAAAATTCACATAGAGAATATTTTGGTGCACTWTAACTTCTGGATAATGTCGGTAAGGGCTGTGTGTATGGACAGAAATCCTGCAGACTCCRTTTTCCATTTAATTCATAGATCATAGTGATTGCTATCTCATTCAATGTTTTGACAGCCAGTCATACTGAGGGCTATAGGCCTAATCAATACCTAAAGGTTTCTAGAGAAATTTAATATCCCAAGTCAAGCATCTTCCTGCAAAAATTCTGTGGACAGGGCTTTTATTTTCACGAAGTCAATGTAAATATTTGCAGGCTGCAATCAAGAATCTTGTAAGTTTTGAGATTTGTTTCAAGCTGTAACWACTTGAACTTGCACAGTTTCGTGAAAGTCATTATAATGTCTTAAATCCTTCCATTATTCATTTTAAATTRCATTTGAAACCATCTTTAGGATTTATTTCTCAGCTTTTTCTTTGACTTTTCACAAAAATATTCTTCTGGGAAAGATGAGAATTATCACATTCCCAACACATATTACTAAACAAAGTGCCTCTCTAGTGTAAACCATCTTTGAATTTAAAGTCAGATATGTTAAGAAAGAGTTGTTTTATTTAAGTACTTTTGYGACATACATTAYGAATATAAARCCACTATATCAGCTCTGAGTGGAGCTGTATATAAACCTTTTAAATTGTATCCTTTTTAAGATGATAGAGGAAATCTTTCCATGATTTACAGCTTCAGCCCGCACAGAGGGAATCTGTTGCCCAGTATGTAATTAAACCATTTTTAAACTAATTCTATAAGCTCTCAAATACAACTGATTTTTGCAGAGCTCACCTTTCTTTTTCCTTCTATTCAAAATTGCAGTGTGTGTGACATTAAAGCTCAGTTACTATCTCCAGACACCTTTCTGCTGCTGTCAACAAAAATAAAATAAAATTTTGAGGTCTCCCAAAAGTAAGGTAACTCAAATTTAATGGCAATACTCATTTATGTTCTTATTGGATTCACACCACAGAAGAAGCTTTATTTTTCTCAAGCAGTAATATTTTTTTCAAAACTTTGAATAATAGATCATTAAGTGTGGGTCCAAATAAGTTGTTGTGACTGTATTAGTAATTATAATCCTAATATTCACAGAATCACAGAGTATGGTGAGGTGGAAYGGACCCACAAGGATCATCAAGTCTATCTTCTGTCTCTGTACAATTCCATCCCCAAGAGTCACCTCACGAGCTTGAGAGCATTGTCCAAACTCTTCTTGAGCTCTGTCAGGCTGGTGCTGACACCACTCCCTGGGGAGCCCGTTCGAATGCCCAATTTTGGAATCTTTTGCATTTTTAATGAAAAGCTTGAGTTCAGATACAATATATATTTATGGTAAATATAGCCTATAGACTTACACATTTTTTAGAAAAGCTCTTGGCCTTGACTTGAAAATGAATGGTTATGAAAGCAGATGATGTGAACAAAATGCCAAGTCTTTCCATTCTTTTTCTAGTTGGTAGTGAATGGAGAGCTTATTTTGGAATAAGTTAGTAGGATGATGCCAATAGATTGGAATGTACAGCCTGTTAATTATGCAAGTCTCCAAGCATTATCTGTAAAACTATTGTTKAGAATGAAAAATTACTCATCTACTTTCAAGTCTTCACGGGTGTAATAAATGTAAAGTATCAGTTACTTTGTTTCTAGGGGAATTATTTTGTGCCTCCTGCAATTTCTTCAATATTAATAAATTTGTAAAGAAGTCTGGATGATAATTAATTGCATGTTTTATTTCAGATTGTCCTACTAAATTCTGCCATTTCATACACAGCAAATTAAAGAACTGGAACTGTAAGGAATTAAACAGCCAGCAGTATTTCTGACTCTGTACCAAGAGTTCCCTTAATTCTGTGGGAGTGATTCACTGACTGACAGCCAACAAATCTATATTGCCTGTTGAGAAATAATATAAGTATTAGACATTTTGGATATGAGCTCCCTTTTCAAGGGTCAAAATAACTAAAGCAAGATGAGCAGTCTCATCACCAGTAATAAGATGCCAGATTCCCAGATCACTTACTGAGATAGAGATTGTTTAACTGGCAATAAAAATAAAAGTTATAATAGAGCAGTGTCTCTTTCTTGGCTATTTTTTACTTCAATGTTTACCAACACATTACTAACATCATTAACATTGATAACACAGTTACCTAGGGTAATACTGGCTCAGCTCTGTCCCCAGTATGAGATGTTGCTCCCATTAAACTCAAGCTGAGCTGAAGTCTTATTTTCTTAATTTAATTGCAGAACCTGAATGATCAAGTGAAATTCATACTACAGATAAATAAAAGTCAGCTTGTCTCATTGACATTTTTCTACTGTGTGATTCATTTTCAGTCTAATATGTGCTGCCACCAGTTCTACACCACTATTGCTGATTTAAATGACAATTGCAGCTTGTCTGTCTCTTCAAGCCACTGAGATTCAGAAAGGATAATAGTGTCCAAATACTGAAGAAAGAGCTGTCAGAAATTTTCATTTGGCTTCAAAGTAGCTGTTTCTTTCATTTATCCCTCGTGAAAATACAAATAAAAACATAATTAATGAAAATGGAAAAAAAAAAAAGGCTAATAATTTTTGGCTGAAAATTAAGAATTTTTAGTCTAAATTTTGTTTAAGAGTTGTGCACTGTTAATGCCATGATTATCTTCTCCTGTCAGATGACACATCCCTCAATGTATCAGCATTTTCCCCCTACTGGGACAGTATTGTTAATACATTCCACCATAGTGTACAATTCAGTGAAGGGAATGAAAATCTGATGCAAGTACTGTTCCATAAATACTATGGGCACTTCGAAAATAATTATTTTTCTTAATAAAAATAAATTATGTTTTGAGTATTTGCTATTTTTATAAATAGATAAATAAAACACATTTCCAAAGAAATAAAATATTCTGTTTTCATTATACCCCAAAAGAAACCATTTTCCACAGAAATTTTGTTAGAAAACAGATRTAGCATTCTGTTCTTCTGTCATTTGGTGATTCAAAATATAAGAGMTATACAAGTCCATTTTCATTAATTTTATAAACTGAATTTTCATCATAAAAGATCCTGTATAAGTGTACTCATTATTTTCTACTTTAAATGTGYTGTTTTCTGGAAAAATGTAAGTAACGGTAGCAGAAATATTAACCCAACTGCCAATGGCAGAAATCATAAGCAATCTAGGCTATCATGGAAGTGACCTATTGATCAACCAGCCATAAACTCAAATTGTTCTTCTACACCACTTACCAATAACAAAAACATGATCAGAATTAAGGATTGCCCCAACTGATTGTGAACTGACATGAAASACATGAAGATTGCATTTTTCAGTACAGCATTTCATTGCAACACATAATCACCCACTCTGCACCAGATGTGAAAAAGAAATAATTTAATGTGCAGAAAGGACAGCATTAGGAGTGTTAGGATCAGGGAATTGTAATTTTGCCATCTATGCTTGTTGTTCGTTCAATACCCACTTTACAGGAGGATTCCCCTGGTGTTTCATGCTCATCATGCTATTACTGCACCTGGCAAATGGATATGAAAAAGAGAATTTCATGCCCATTGTGATTATGTTTTGTAGTTTGAAGCAGGATGCACAGTGGGACTCAGCGACTCGGAGGAGAGTTGAGAAGCTGCCGTTTCTTCCAAAGGCAATAAAAAAGCATCGGATGAAAAAGTCAGAGAGGCAGAAGAGGGGAAAAGCTCACACATTTTTACTAAAAGACTCCTAGGATTACTATAATGCTGAGATAATAGATGGAAGCTATTGGGAATATGCTGCAATCATAAGACCTGCTCATTAAACTCCATTAAACCTTTTGTACTTTTTTTTTTTTGTCTATCAATAATGCAAATTAAATTTGCTTTTCAAGTAGATTCACCCTGAGTACACTATTTTGCTGACTTGTCTCCTTTAAAYAGACATCACCAAAAATCCCAGGCAAAAAGGTCCATAATCAGAATGGTCAATTTGAATAGAACTACACTGCAATTATTTAACTTTTATGGTCAGGCACAGACAGTGAATAAAATACATAGAGACTATATTGGGAAGAAAATAATTAAATATTACATAGTTATGTTTAGWTCTTGATTTATTTAGTCACTCATTGTCAGAACAAGACCTAATAGAAAGTGTACAATAGCTTATCTCTTGACAACTTTGAAAAAGAAGATATTAATAAAGGCTTTAAAAGAGACACCCTCATTTGGGTTACAGCTGACCACRAAACCTATTCTTATAAATTGTATGCAGTTTCATCTTAATGTAYACGTCAACAACATTTGAATTACTGGGATTTTCCTGTGAGAACTCTAACCACAAGATACTGAAACTTTTTGCCTCTTCCTGGCCAAAGAAATCTGACTTGTCTTTTGCATGTTGGCTGAAATCACAATAAATCAGCTTGTCATTCTCAGCTCTTCAGAAGAGACTGTTGTTTCATCATTCAGGCAGTTTGAAGAATGAATAGGGAATTAATCCATAACCTTTTTTTTTTTTTTTTTTTTTTTTTTTTTTNNNACTTCATCACTTTCACACTAATTTTTTATGCTTATGTGGAATCCACACAAGCGCAAGTTTTGGGTTCTCCTAAGGCCTGAAAACCTTATCATAAGCATGTTTGATGAAAGGTGGTTAATTCCACCTGGCAGAGAATCCTGTTTTAGAGTATTAAAGATTAAAGTTTCATTTCTAGAAAAAAAAAAGGAAAACTTGATGAATCACATAATTGTCTAAGAAACAGAACTTTTATTTTTTTTTATATTAATTGTAAGGCATTTAGTGGAGAAGAATACAAAAATCAGATGCAGTGAAGAACACCTCCTCTTTTTACAAAGGTGCCAGTGGCCTGGGTTAGACCATGGATAATGGGATAAGATTGCCACCAAAGTCAGTTGCAATCTTTAGACTTCAGATCTCTGTTTTCAGGTTGGCTAAAACTAGAATGTGACCTTAGCAAGCATGGCCACAAAGATAACCCTTTCCTAGAGCTGATAACAGAGCATCCTTGTTTCTGAGGGATCATGAGAGCTGAAAATTTCACAAGGGGACAGTGAGTTGGGAATAACAGAGCGTGGGAAGTAAGAAGATYCAAAGCTCCCCAGAGTGTTACTTTTGCACTACTTTTGTTTGTTTTTCAGACCTAACTGTCTGTCTTTGGAACACATCAGCTGGTTTCACATCCAGAATTCACAGTATTTTGCAAACCCTCCAGCTTGGAAGACCTCATAAATATTGGGCCTGATCCCTTTCTCATGACATCAACTTTGTTCATGGAGTCATGGCCTCTTTCTAAATAACACTGCCTTGTTTTTTCTTCTTCAGAAGAGTGGGATAGCATAGGTTCAAGTTCTTGTTTCAGATTAAAAYCTTGACTTCTGGCTAAAGTCAGAATTGTTACATTTTCTTGAGGATAGATACTTGTCTCAGCAGCAGCAGCAGTAGTTAAATTTTGTGCACCACAAAGTATATCTGTAAAATAAAGTGCCTCATGCATCACCTGTATCACATTTACAAATCTGAAAATCTTTACTTTGGATGCTTCTTCCATTCATACAAGAAGTTGATTGTTATTTTCAGTGAAACTTTGTAACCTTTTTTTTTGTATTAACTAACCTCTCTCCTCTTAATATTTTTTGCATATTTTGCAAGGCTGAACCAGGATAAAAGTGTGTTTCACTGGTCTTTGGACCAACACTGGTCTTAATATAACTCTTGTTCACTTGGAAATGAAGTTTTAAATCTGTGAATTTCAAGGTGTAGGACATGGAAAGCAAGGCAAAGSTCATCAAAAACACAGGAAAGAGGTTTTCACTCAGGCCTTTTTATACCCCTGATTCTAACACAAGCATAATCCCACGGATTTTTAAGGAGCTGTTGAAATGTTTAAAATTAGGTTTGTGCTTACTCAGTTGAGGCCTATGAAGGCGGAACACATATACTGGAAGAATTTTTTCCACTAACACCAAATCTTTTTTTGCATCCCCCCCTCTATAAAAAGGAAAGGAAGAAAAGAATTGAGTAATGCTTAGTGTGACTTTCCTCCTGTGGTTTGCTTTGTTTTCCTGAGACATTCCAAAAATGTATTCCAGATGTTTTCAAATCCTTGTAACTTATTTTCCATACTATATATAACCTTTTCTACAATATCTATTCTCTGTCTCTCCCTTTCTTTCACTGGTTGCTGTCTCTAACTTTTATTTGTCTTAATATTTTTTTTTCACCTCAAGTTCCAGATGATTTCATTTTTATTCTTCCAGAGGTCCCACTTGGAAACATGCATTATCTGCTAGAAGACATATTGTTGCATGTACTAATATCTCTTGCATTGTGAAATTATTAATTAAATAATAACATTTAATTGCATTAGCTGGATTTTTGTAATTGTAAAGAATATCAAGTTCTTGCTCTCAAAGCACTAAATAGGCTTTTGAATATTAAATTGGCATTGCATTTAGGCACACATGCTGTCTGATAAAACACAAATTACAGTCTTATCCTGTACTCGCAATGTAAAGTGTGTCTAAAAAAACTGTCTCTTTTGTTTAGCTCATTATAAACCAGTTGCTTAATAATTCTTTCCACAAAGGTTGCTTCAGCATTTTTTGGCAATTTTGTTGCTGAAAAATGCTGCTGTCATGAAACAGAAAGTGGCTGTCAAGCCCTCRGAAGGAGAAAGTAATTTTAGTGAAGCCCAGGATATTTTTCCAATCATTCAGATGAACTTGGTCAACATTCCTTTCTCCGCATGAACTAAACACGTGAAATTTCACCCTTCTCCTCAGGAGCTGCTGCTTGGCARTGATGTTTATTCACTCCTTCCTGAGGTTACAGTTCTGCTCCACAGAGCTGATGGGAAACTGCCACTCTCCAGTGTTATTGCTGGAAGAAAAGCGTATGGGAACGGGCCAGAGCTCCACTGGGGGTTCCAGATGCTCACTGAGAAGAAACAGATTTTTCACAGCCCTGGAGTACCTACTCAGGACTTGTTAAAACTCTCTTTATTTAGGGTGGTGATATTTTTTCTTGGTTGACTAAGTAAAAATAGCTCACAGCAGTACTTACAACAATATCTGAGCTCCCTTTTTATTTAAAAGGCAGGGAGCCAAACCTAATACGGTGTAAACCAGAGCAGCGTTGACTTGCATCAACCAAGCATCCTGCCTGTCACATTCTAACAAATACAGATGGCAAGTGTTCCTCATGGATATAATTTTTAAAGTTTAAAAGAATAGAAGAAATCACATTATCAAGCTTTTAAATGTGACTGAGCACTGCCTGAATCCAGGCACAGATCTAAATAGCACTCCAAATGATGTGGTTCACTGGTGAGTGGTACTGGCTTTCTAAAAGTCAGAGGACATTTTACCATTGTTTACAATATGCTTATTCTGTGAGAGAGGAAAATTATTCAGATGAAAGATGAACTTCCACTAAGCTTGAAGTTCTTTGGGATTTGGGATTTAATTATTATTACTAGCTATTTTATCACAATGGCTCATGGTGGGCTCATCTGAGATCAGGAATCCACTGGGGCAGTTCTTGTACATACATGGAGTCTCTGCTCCTAAAAGCTTCAAATCACTTTAAAAAAAAAACACCAACACAAAGCCAAACACAAACAAAAAAGTAACAACACTCAAACCAAAAGCACAGAGAAATGTTCCCCCATTTTACAGGTGAAAAACTCAGATAAAGTTATTTACCAAAGCCTAAGAGAAGACTGTGGGGAGCTCTTTAATCACAAAACCTCCTTTATCTTCTGATTTAACCCCACGCATTTTTGCAATCCAGAAGGCAATGCTTCATTATAAAATGAATCAATCCTGAGCAGTTTCAAAATAGAATAGCTTTGCCATGWCTTGTCAAAGGCATAGTAAATACGACTCTGTAAGGAATAGTACACCACTCTGGAAGTGTGCCACCATTATGAGTTTACTTCTGAAATAAAGAAACAAGTTGCCTTTGTWCTAGGATTGAAATGTTCAAATATCAGAGCCAACATTTGTAATGTTTAGAAGGGGAGGGGGGGGAGAAGGGAAGAAGAGCTTTATTTTGCAAATTCTGTTCAAATTGAGAGTTCCAGAAAACAAAAAAAAAAAAAAAAAAGGAAAAAATCAAAAAAGTGCTTAGGTGGTAGGCAGGATGTATCATGAATAACAATGTATCCTGTGGATATTTACTACCAAATCATGTTTCACTGAAAGGAAAGTGGGAGTCACCACGGCAAGCAATTCCCATCCGATTTCTTAACATGTAAATCAGRAGCACAGAAAGGCCATTTATGGGAGTCTCAGCGAGACAATGRCTTTCCCAGTGCCAAGTGGTGACATCACACCTCACAAAGGAGAAGGAAGAGGGCTGTAAGTGCAGGGTGCCTTGCCAAGAGCTTTGTTTTGTTTCCACAGAAGAAAAGAAAAAAGAAAAAGGCAAACAAAATAAGAAAAAAAAAAAAAAAAAAAAAAAAAAAAAAAAAAAAAAAAAAAAAAAAAAAAAAGGGGGGAAAGTAGCAATTTTTCTCAAGAATATAACATTACAGACAGAAAAAACCCAAACTTTTAAAGAAGTTGATATGTGACTCATGGAATGTACTTTTGCAGCTCTTACAGTGATTTCAATGGCACTTGTGAGAAATCAAAACTAATTTTGCATTTACCGTATCCAAGCAAAATGAAAGCAAATGCAAACAYAAGCACACTCATCCACGCACCAACACACCCTCAGAGATGAACCCAAGAAATGCCCTTTGTGAGCTGTGGTGCTGAGCTTTTCCCAACTGCAATGCCAACTCCAGCTGTGTTTTGTAAACTAAGCTGTGAAAAACTTTGGTGTTTATGTCTTCTAAGGAAGCTGGAATTGTTAATTTAGTGCATAAAGCTCAAGGTCTTGGAAAAATCATGTATTTACAGCACTTATATCCTAAGTAGATTTGGGTCTTAATAGCTTTTAATCTCAGGAATCTCAGACAAAAGACTTTTTTTTCTTTGTAATACTTACAAATAATATGAATACATTCCACCATTGGAACAGAAGAGAAAGAACTGGAAACTTTCAAGTATTCTTGTTTTTAGAAATAAATAAATAAAAAAAAAATAAAAAAAAAAAAAAAAAAAGGTTTGTTATTGAATTTACAGCAGCCAACACTTCAGCACTTCTCTCCTCCTTTTCTATTCTGTGTTGACTTATGCAATATTATAATATATTAGGGAATCCCACAGCACTGATTTCCTGTGCCATATACATGACATTTTAATTCTTCAGAGTGTGGACAGTTGCAATAGATAGTATATTGTGCTGATACCTAAGAGTTTTGGTAAGGAAGAAACACACCTGCTTTTCCTAAAAATATGTGTTTGGTACCACATGGTTTTAAAAAGCTTGATTCCATTTATGACTTGCACAGTGCTGGCAATACAGATGTAGCAAGGCCCTCTTATGTCCCAAATATTAAAACATTATAGATATTCACTGTGATTCCTTTTCCAGCCAGAGCAAGATAAAATTGAATATACAGAGAAATGTATCAGAATGTTTCCAAAGTCATTTTTTATGACTTAG